>NC_055698.1:10633246-11233246 GCF_017639745.1 Melanotaenia boesemani | reverse complement strand
AAAGTGTTAGACGTATGTACAGTAATTGAAGAGAAGCTTTTTTGCGTTGATCCATCCATCCATTTTCTGCCACTTATCAGGAGTCGGGTCGCGGGGCCAGCTGCCTAAGCAGGGAAACCCAGACTTCCCTCTCCCCGGCCACATTCACCAGCTCATCTGGAGGTATCCCAAGGCGTTCCCAGGCCAGCCGAGAGATGTAGTCCGTCCAGCGCGTCCTAGGTCTTCCCCGGGGCCTCTTCCTGGTGGGATGTGCCCGGAACACCTCACCAGGGAGGTGTCCAGGAGGCATCCTAACCAGATGCCCAAGCCACCTCATCTGGCTCCTCTCGATGTAGAGGAGCAGCAGCTCTACTCTGAGCCCCTCCCAGATCAGCGAGCTTCTCACCCTATTTCTAAGAGAGAGCCCGGCCACCCTGCGGAGAAAACTCATTTCGGCCGCTTGTACTCGCAATCTTGTTCTTTCGGTCACTACCCACAGCTCATGACCATAGGTGAGGGTAGGAGCGTAGATCGACCGGAAATCAAGAGCTTTGCCTTTCGGCTCAGCTCCCTCTTCACCACGACAGACAGATGCAGAGTCCGCATCATTGCAGACGCCGCACCGATCTGCCTGTCGATCTCCCGCTCCATTCTTCCCTCACTCGTGAACAAGACCCCGAGATACGTGAACTCCTCCACCTAGGGCAGGACCCTATTGCAGACCCGTAGAGAGCACTCCACCCTTTTCCGGCTGAGGACCATGGTCTCGGACTTGGAGGTGCTAATTCTCATCCCAGCCGCTTCACACTCAGCTGCGAATCGCTCCAGTGAGAGTTGAAGATCAGGCCCGATGAAGCCAACAGAACCACATCATCCGCAAAGATCAGAGACCCAATCGTGAGGCCACCGAACCGGATCCCCTCAACACCTCGGCTGCGCCTAGAAATTCTGTCTATAAATTTATGAACAGAATCGGTGACAAAGGGCAGCCTTGGCGGAGTCCAACCCGCACTGGAAACGATTCTGATTTACTGTCGGCAATGCGGACCAAGCTCTGACACCGGTTGTACAGGGACCAGACAGCTCGTACAAGTGAGTCCGGCATTCTATACACCCAGAGTATCCCTCACAGGAGTCCCCGGGGGACACGGTTGAATGCCTTCTCCAAGGCCACAAAGCACATGTAGATTGGTTGGGCAAACTCCCATGCCCCCTCCAAGACCCTGAAGAGGGTGTAGAGCTGGTCCACTGTTCCACAACCGGGACGAAAACCACACTGCTCCTCCTCAATCTGAGGTTCGACTATCCAACGGATCCTCCTCTCCAGCACCCCTGAATAGACCTTACCGGGGAGGCTGAGGAGTGTGATGCCCCTGTAGTTGGAGCACACCCTCCGGTCCCCCTTTTTGAAGAGGGGGACCACCACCCCAGGCTGCCAGTCCAGGGGAACTGTCCCAGATGTCCACGCGATGCTGCAGAGGAGTGTCAGCCAAGACAGCCCCGCAGCATCCAGATCCTAAAGGAACTCTAGGCGGACCTCATACCCCAGGGGCCTTGCCACCGAGGAGCTTTTTAGCCACCTCAGCTTCCTCATCGGAAGACATGTTGGTGGGATTGAGAAGGTCTTCGAAGGATTCCTTCCACCGCCTCACAACATCCCGAGTCGAGGTGAGCAGCCCCCCATCCCCACTGTACACAGTGTTGACGGAGCACTGCTTTCCCCTCCTGAGCTGCCGGATGATGGACCAGAATCTCCTCGAAGCCCTCCGAAAGTCATTTTCCATGGCCTCTCCAAACTCCTCCCATGCCTGATTTTTTGCCTTAGTGATCGCCGAAGCTGCGCTATGCGTAGCCCGCTGATACCCATCAGCTGCCTCTGGAGTCCCACAGGTCAAAAAGGCCCGATAGGACTCTTTCTTCAGCTTGACAGCATACCTCACTGCCGGTGTCCACCAATGAGTTCGGGGGTTACCGCCACGACAGGCACCGGCAACCTTACGACCACAGCTGCGTCTGGCTGCCTTGACAACAGAGGCACGTTTACCCAGCAGACCCTCACAACACACTTGGGTCTGCCAAGCCTGACTGGCATCCTCCCCCACCATCTGAGACAACCCACCACCAGGTGGTGATCAGTTGACAGCTCCGTCCCTCTCTTCACCCGAGTGTCCAGAACATGCGGCCGCAAGTCCAACGACACGACTACAAAGTCGATCATCGAACTGCGGCCTAGAGTGTCCTGGTGCCTAGTGCACATGTGGAAACTCTTATGTTTGAACAAGGTGTTCTTTATGGACAGTCCATGATGAGCACAGAAGTCCAACAACAAAACACCACTCTGGTTTAGATCAGGGGGGCTGTTCCTCCCAATCACGCCCCTCCAGGTCTCGCTTCCATTGCCCACATGAGCATTGAAGTCTCCCAGCAGAACGAGGGAGTCCCCAGAAGGAGTGCTCTCCAACACCCCCTCCGAGGACTACAAAAAGGGTGGGTACTCTGAACTGCTATTTGGTGCATAAGCACAAACAACAGTCAAGACCCGTCCCCCCACCCAAAGGCGGAGGGAGGCTACCCTTTCGTCCACCGGGGTAAACCCCAAAGTACAGGTGCCAAGTCGGGGGGCAATGAGCATGCCCACACCTGCTCGGCGCCTCTCACCGGGAGCAACTCCAGAATGGAAGAGGGTCCAGCCACTCTTAAGGACAGTGGTCCCAGAGCCCAAGCCGTGCGTCGAGGTGAGTCCAACTATATCTAGCCGGAACCGCTCAACCTTGCACACCAGCTCAGGCTCCTTTCCCGCCATAGAGGTTACATTCCACATCCCTAGAGCTAGCTTTTGCAGCCAAGGATCAGACCACCAGAGTCCCCGCCTTTGGCAGCTGCCCAGTTCAGGCTGTTCTTAATAGAACATATGAGGTAATAACCACAACTGTACAAATAAATTAGAAGCAGCTAAAGGTGATAGTGCAAAAGTGAGGGCTGGGATGTTCATGAAGTGTTGAGACACAATACTGAATGCAAATTAGATTTTGTTTTTACATTGTTCACATATTGTTTAAATAAAAAAGTAAGAGCAACAGGTAAATATGTTAGGTGTGTAATGGCATTCGTCAGATGTAGTTTCACGCTAGCCTAGGTACTGGCTGTTTAAAATTCCTACCATTTATTTGTACATACTAATACACTCGAGGACAGAAGCCCAAGCTACTAAAAGCAATTGATACTAGCACACTTATAACCCAATATATGTATGCCTATACACTTCTCAAGGTGTTTTTCTCATATTAAACTACCCTTTACAACATTAGATTTCCTCTTCCCCCTTTCCGGTGCCTCTCTGGCTCACACTGGTTTTCCACTGGCTCTCTACCCCTCTATCTTTTTTCTTTTTTATTTTTTTAAACAAAAGAAGCAGGAGTAACTTTCTCTGAGAGTTGGGAGATCTGAATCTGTCTGGCCTGTACTGAATGATTTATCTCTTAGCTTTTGTGTGTGTGTGTGTGTTTGTGTGTCCATGGGTTTAGATTTTTTCAAGGACCCTGAACGTAATAGGCCAGGGTGCAGTACTTCCACCTTAAAAAGTCAATAGTTTTTGTGAGTGGTTTTGTGCCCTGCAGCTCATTTCTCTAATCGACAGCAGAACAACTCTGTTTCTCTGTCAGTGGCTGTTTAGTTCACATACTTTCCTTTTCCTTTTTTCATATTGTCTTCCTACACATTTCACAATGGATTAGTTATTACAGCTCGATTTTTATGCATTTTTAGTTTTCATTTGGATTTTGTTGACCCCTCACTAGTTTTTCATCCCTCTGTCTCTGTTATTTTTCTCTCTTTCTTCTCAAGTTTTCTCTTATTCACCTTTTTTCCCCACTAGTCTTTCCTTTGTTTTGACATCCTGTAGCTGGCTGTTTTCCCTCGGATCTTCACTCAGTCATAAATCACTGTCACCCCACCTCTAGTAGTGGGGTAACCTGCTGCCAGCATCAACAATTTTGCATGCGTGTCTGTCTGCATGTGCGTGTGTGCGTGCAATGAAAGGGAAAAAGAATCAAAACTGAGCAAGACAGAATGTTTCTGTTTACCATCCCAGTGTGCATGCACAAGGCTCTGTTTTGAACTCTTATCTCTCAATATATCTACAGTACACACCTCCATGGACAGTGTGTGTAGACTGTATTGCATTGGTACGCATAAATGACCTTGACCAAAACTGAAGGATGAAGCCTGCTGGACTGAATCTGCTATAAAAGTTAATTCCAGGAGGTCACACACAAGGGCTCTGTATTGTAGTTATTTAATCTCAGAATGTATGTGGAAAGAAAGTGCACAGAATATATATACAGAATACTTACTCATGTTGGAGCAAAGAATATTGGAAACATAAATATACAAAGAATTACTTTGTTTCTGTACTCATAATGATGTAGCCAAAGTTCCCCCACCCAACCCCTACATGCATCACATTAGGGGAATTTATACAGTTTGGGGAGATATTAGCAGTGAGCTTAACTACAGTTCTTGCAGTGTCCTACTTGTACCTCAGATTAATATGCAGCTTCGATTTGTCGTCTCTCCTTTCTTAGTCGTCATCTCAGATAACTCTCTTGTCTCATCTCTGTGATCTTAATCTGCTCACATATCAAGTTATTACCGACTTGGTATAAAAACTGTATTCATTGCTGTTTGGTGACTATTTCAGCTGGATCAGTGTAAAAAGTCATTTCCCTTCATGTTTCCTCTGCCTGCTCTACCTAATCTCTTTCCATTTGATGAGAATTCGAGTAAAATCAAACAGGTCTTGGGGAGGGTCAAGCACTGAAATGAACATTAGACTGGTGAGTTTTGTATTATTCAGTTAATTTCTTAATTGTTTTTTAATCCTCCGTTGTGCTGAATCCATGCTCATGTGATTTTAGGAGTTCCTTGACAGTTTTCTTTAAATCTGATTATAATCTGTGTATCTTAATGAGTTACTTGGTGTTACTTACGGTAGATTCATTCATTATTAAGGAAGACGGGACTTTTATCACAGCTTAATTAACTTCTTTCACAAGTGTAGCTACCTGTAAATTCTTGGTGCATTTCAGGCAAAACCTTTTTTATTCATGCATCTACCACATTTTTGTGTTTTTAGAAGGATACTCCATCTCTTTCATGAACTTAACCAGTTGAGCAAAAATTACATTAGCCAATCCATTTAGTACTGAAACCATTTGGTTACATCGACAGGAAAAAAAACAAAAAAACAAACAAACAAACAAAAAAATAAATAAATAAAAATAAATAAATAAAAAATGGGGCCACTTATCCTTAAATTGTGTAAACAATTTCTAAGAAATCAACAACCCAGTAAGCTCAGTTACTATTCTAAAATTACTTAAAACATTAATATATAACATGATTAAATCATAATTGCACGTAAATTTGTGTTTACTTAACAAGTAAGTGGGGGGGGGGGGGGATAAAAAATGTACATATATATATATTTCTTTTCTCTCAATCTCATCACGGGTCGCTATAAAGTTTTAAGAAACCTTTATTTCATCTTCAAACTGCAAGTGCACCTCTGTCTTTTTTTACAACAGCTGTGTTAGAAACGACATTACACCGTACATTAAATTGTTTAAGTCACCGCTGTTACGTTCAAGCCATGGATATATTCTGAGCCAGTTAGCCTGAAACTTGGTAACGTTACCGGCACTGGTGCTACGACATCACTGACACCACCAACGCTACCGATCTTTTCCTCTGATGTTTTTCCCTTCAGACGATGTGAGGCTAGATTTGCATGTAAATCAGCCGTCTGTGAATGGATCGGTTTAACGGCGGGAGCAACACTGCAATGGCAGAGGAAACTCAGAGCTTAGAGAGAGAAGGGGAGTGTATGATTGATCTGTGAGGAAGTATTCTTCTCCCGTTTATGTTTATGGCTCCGATGCAAACCTTTACTGCACATTCTTACACACCGTCCACTGTAATTGAATGTGGGAATTTCCCGCATTATAAGAGCTAAGTTTGTAGGAATTATATTATGCGTGAGTCCTGCAATCCCGCACTGAATTTCAGGCCCAGAATGAAGGCCCATTTAGCAGTCACTGCCCTGTCTGCATATGATGGATAGTTTCTTGTAAAAACCTCATTAGATTTTAACGCCGAATTAAAAACAGAAGCACCAAGACTGCATGAATTTGCTTATGCATCATTGTTTTCTGATTGTCAACCAGCCAGCTGAATTGCGAGGATTTCTGTGTTTGAGCTGGTTGATGAGCTGGATTTTATTCTTCCTCCTTTCTGTTTTTCTTCTTGTCAGTGCTCGTTTTGGACAGTACTGCCCCTAGCAAGCAGTTGTTAAGGTGCAGCATTTCTCAGCATTCCCCACCCAACTGAACCAAGTCCCCTGCACCCCCCTGGTGTGATTGCACCCTTATATTAATCAAAAGCTGCTTAATACTTGCACAAACAATTTGCAACAAGACTTTCCCAGTGGTAATTGTTCAGTTTTTGGCTTTTAGTGTCATTTAGGAGTGATAAAGAGTCACATTCATTTTAATAAAAAGCTGGTACTTGCTTAATAAACACGATATACTTTGTATTTGCAGTATTTTCACAATCTGACTTTTTCAACTTCTGTGTTCCAGTCAGGTGTTCCCTCATGGCTTACCTGATGAGTTTACCCTGATCTTCACCCTGGCTTTGAAGAAGGCTGCCCTGAGGGACACCATCTACCTCTTTCAGATATCTGATCAGCAGGGATATCCACAGGTGAAGCCCAGTCTTTGTTCATCATCCACTGCTTTACATCTTTGTGTTACTCACGCTTCCACCTCTGTTTCCTCCTGTCCTCAATCATTCCCTCCTCCCCTTTTACTCTCTTCATTGATCTTTAACCTTTTAATCATCCCACTTTTTCCCCCCTTCTCATCACACTTTTGCATAGTCATCCACTTTCAGTTTCGATTTCTTCTCTCGCGTGACATCTTTTCAATTCTCTCAGCCCTTCTGTCCCCTTCGCCTTTTGTCCTTTCTTATTTTTCATCGGGCACCCACTGTCTCTCTCCCTGTTTCTTCATCGGCCTTTCCTCAATCATCTCTTGCACTTCTCTTTCATCCACCTTCATTGTTATTCATATGTGTTCCATGATGAAGCACTAGGGTTCGTCTGAGTGCCGATAATCACTATGAGTCTGGGGCCAGATTTAAATACTTAGTGTGTATGATGGATGGAGGCTAAGTCGCCTCATTAGGGGTGATTGATTGGCCATACTGCTCCTGTGTGTAATTAATATGTCTTCCTTTGTACCTCATCGTTGATTGTCTGTCTTACAGCTTTGTTTGGTGCTAGACTCATCTGTTTATTACTCTTTGTTGAATCCATGGCAAGTCAGACAACTTGAGATACAGTGCATTTTTATTTAGTCTTTAATTGATACAAGCCCTCCGTTTTCTTCTTTCACTTTTCTTTCAATGCTAATCCTTATTTCTCCACTCAAAACCAAGCTCTCAGTGGAACTCAGTGGTCCAGACGGCACCCTTTCCCTTCGAGCCAGAGGGGTGGACCCCACGGCCGAACCAGTGAGCTGCATTTTCTCCGGGGAGGGAGTGAAGGCCCTGATGGACTTCCGCTGGCACAAGCTGGCCCTGAGCGTGCAACAAGGTGCGGCCTCCCTTCATGTGGACTGCAGCTCCATTGAGACAAAGCCTCTTGAGCCCCGAGGGGTTCTAGCAACCAATGGACACACACTGCTGGCAGTTCAGGCTTCAGATGCTGGGCCAGTGCTGGTATGACATTAGCAATAAAATCTTTGTTTATATAGCACTTTCTTTTAGTTTTTATTGCTCCTCCATTAATCTGAAAGTGAACTTTTAACTGTTTTCTTTATTTATCAATAGATTACTTGTGTAAAAATGCTGTGGGAAAACGGCTCCCTGATCACTGGCTGTCATCTTCACAACGCCTGTTTTGTTCAACAAACCTAATTAAAATATTAAATATACAATAGAATTATGTTAAAGGTGATAAATAGATTATTAGATAGAGAAATAATTTTATAAACATTTTTTACTGTGATGTAAATGTCATCTAAAGTTACTGTTTGAACATGTAGTGACCTTTAGTATCTCTACATTTGAAGAGTAAATTGTTTCAGCAGCATAATGAGGAAAATGAAATCTGTTGATTAGATCTGCAGCATATAGAATGGCATATGATATAATTTAATATTCCAGTGTCATATAGAATTTAAATAACACACTGGGCTCTATCCACTTTTCAGACATAGAAACATTTATCTAGCACAAAGTATATGCAGACTTATTTCACATTAATCCTCTTCCCCCCGAAAGCTTTTGTCCATTCTGTCTATGCTGTCCATGCATGTATGCATTTATGCATGCATATGTCAGACAATGGGTTATACCCTGAAATTCAGTTTCTTTGTAGTAGTCTTTTCTTGTCCTGATTCCACCAGAGAGTGGACCACTTTATAAAAGATGGTAGGATCATTAACAATCATAATCAGTTAACTGGCTTTGTTAGAATGCAGGAAAGATCTTTTATTGCTGGAGGAAGGACGTGTTGATACATGCACGCACATACACACCCACAGGTGAACCGTCTGACAAATAGCTTCCCAGATGCTTCCTATAAATGAGAAATTAATTGGGTCTCAGCCTTGTTTACTGCTTCATTTAAACTTATAAAATAAACAAAACAGAGGAGTTATAGCTGTGCATGCAAAAGATCTTGTAATCTAACTTCCTCTCTCCTTCCACTTTCTATTGCAGATGGATATTCAGCAGGTGATGGTGTATTGTGACCCTTTGCTCGCCATTGAAGAGGCCTGCTGTGAGATACCTGGTGCCCGGGTAAGACTGGAGACTATTATTAACTGTGATTAACAGTTAGGAGAATGTAGTGTGGAGCAGAGGCTCGGTCAACCTGAATCACCCTACATAGTAATCACCTTCCTGCAGAGCCCCTCTGGTTAACATCGATAGAAAAAATTGACTTGTGGCTACATGTTACTGATGCTTAGCCAGAAGATGTTATCCTGTGGTCACAGATTACAAACGTGCTGGAATGAGATAACTAAATACTGTCCAGGCATTACTAATGCATCAATAGCCTGCTCAATATTCGCATATTGTTTTAATTTCAAACTGTGGACCTTCAGCACTTAAATTAAGTTTCTCTTACTTTAGTGTTCTGTTAAGATAGAGTATGAAGAATGTCCCCTCAGGGTTACCATAGTGTTTGTTTTTGTGGGATTTGTAGTTTTCCCTACACTGGGATTTCCTTTCTTCCGAAACAAATATATTAAATGGAATTTAAGTTACAGTTAAAACCTTCGGTCAAACAATTCATATTTGTTATCGGTCCCTTACATCAGAACTGAGAAGGGAATAATAGCTTTTATGTATTCTACCACAGGTACTTGGAACAGCTACAAAATAAACTAAGCTCACACTGTTTGGTAAAGCTAGAGGAATTTAAGTCTGTGATAACTATTCTATTAAATGAGTCTTTTACTGTTTGTTATTGATGTTATCTGATATGTGTCTTATTGTTTTTACTACTTAAAGTTTCTTTTCTAAATTCTTATCATCAGTTTTTATAGTCATTTCTATCTTTTATGTAATTTAGTTGTTACTTTTGCTGCCATCTTGGCCAGAGTACTATTGTAAAACATTTCTACAATTATAGAGGTTAACCCCATGCAATTCTTCAATGTTATCCTAATATGGCTTTTTATAGATAAAAGACTTGTTGTAGACCCACTTTTTAACTGGACTACTTTTACTGGACCATTGCTGATGTAACAGGACCATATCATTTTCTACTGGAATACAATATGGCTTTAAAGACAAATTCCATTCATGACTGGTCAAAAATACTGTAAGTATTCACTGAATGTACAGTTATGATTGTAGCCTGGAGTGGTGTACATCATTCAGATCACAAGAATCTTTGCTTTTCAATGGTTTCTAACATGTGTTAGAGTACTTGGAAGCACTGGCGTGCACAGATAGAGCCTTGGTGGTGCTGAAGCATTTGCCCTTGCCATCGGGGCTGGAAAAGGGCCCTTTTTATCAGAATAATTTTTTTATATACTGTGTATTGTATGTGCCCCACTATGTTGACGTGATTACACACCCCTTACACACACATGCACCGTTTCGTTCCCATTGTTTCTTTGGCAACATGATCACCAAAGCGGGCACCAATGAGGCACATCGTAAGCATGTCTAACAGCTGGACCATCCGCGAAGTTACTTCCCACCGCTCCACCTGCCACTACTCAGGTAACTGAACTATTTCGAGAGCACCGCTTGCTCCTATTGTAAAGTAGCCTGTTTGTCTCATTACAGCCAACTGCTTGCTTAATGAGCTTTGGTCTAGCCATATTCAGTAGTACCTTGCTAAATGTTAGGCTAAGTGGTAACTACAAATGCGGGTATGTTTGGCCTTTTCTTCCACAAAGTTTTCGCGACATATTCATAAACCACATCGCACAGCGTTCTCCAGTTGTCCATCTCTTTTGTCGCAGATTGTAATTATTTGAAAAATCATTTTTTTTCTTTATTACAAGCAGCATTATTCTAAGCAGTCTATAACACTGTTGGCCTCGGCTTTTATCAATTGCAGCATGCCTAGAAAAGAGAGATTAAGAAAACAAAAATTAAATGAGCTACAGCAGGCAGCTTAGGGGAGCAGCTCTCTGCTGGCCTGGATGAAGCCATCAAGCAGCAATGAGGATGAGGAGGAAGATGATGAAGGTGAAAGGTCAGAGACAAGCCCAGAGTCATGTTAACTGTTTAAGGCCTTTTAATAATTAATAATAAATAATATTTCCTTAGATTTCTATAGCTTTTTTCTTGACACTCAAAGCGCGTTACAATGATTGGGGGACCTCAGGTTTTTAAAAGTGAACTTTTCCACAAATTTTATTGAACCATGTAAAAGTGTCCACAATGTAGTTTGGCAGCCAAATCTGATACAAGATTTATTAGCCTAGTACATTATTTTGTCGCCCTACAAATATAAGTTGTATCCATGTTAGGCCTTACAGAATTCACAGTTATTTTGTATTTACCATTGTAGGCTAATAATGAAATGTTGACCATCACAAATACCCAATTAGAATTTGTCTGCAGAACACAGCTAGTGGTGAGGCACTGAAGTCAGACTATAGCTGTTGCAGACTGGTGTTAGTCTCAGTGGTGTAATGCACTGATTCTTGTCACTAAGCAGCCTTACTCAAAGATGCATCACACATCACTCTGTTCTCTCTACTGTCCCACAGTAGGCCATCTACCAGCATGGAAGATGAGAAGGATAGGGAGAGCAGTGTCATATAACATATTTCAATTAATTTTCAAGTACATAAAAGCCTCTAAGCTAGGCAAACGTAGTAAGCTCTGTTGTAATATTATAATTTCCCCAACATTAAAACAGAATAAAATAAAATGAATATAGTGCTTAGTTACAAGTTTATTATCGTGTTCCCTTGTGTCTGTAATCCATGGCCACAACGTCCTAATGCGTGGCAACAGAATAATATATTAGCAACACATTAGTAATCAGCAATCAAGACATAGTAACTTTTTAAAAAAAATTTTCTGTAGATGTCAGCAGGGGGCTCTGTACGTTTCACTTCAACATGAACATTTATTTTAACTAATATATAATTATAAAATATTTCCAGTTACTTACAGAAAATGCTGTTTTTTACATGTTCTAATTTTGTTTTATTTTTATATCCATTGTTTAAAAAATATGAGCATTTGAAAAAAAAAAGGTATAGCAAACTAAAAACTCCCCTGTTTGTCTCAAAATGGTACATTTGAATTTTTTTTTATATGACAGATCTTCTCCATGCCTGATCTGTTAGCCATGCACTGAAATGTCCTAGTTGCTAGCTACTAGCTCCTTGTTCCTTAGCCAAGCTTAATCCCAGTGGCTAGCTGCTAGCTCCTGGTTTTTGAGCTGATTCAAATCCAAGTAAATGTCTTTGTGTTGATCTGTGATGGACTGGTAATCTATGGGTTTAACCTGCTTCATACCTGACAGGAACAGACTGGCCATCTGGCATTGTGGGCATTTTCCCTGTTTTTTATTGCTCAGACTGGTCCCTAAAACTCACTAGATTAGCAGCCCAACTAATACTGGGCCGCTAATCTATGCTGATCTTCTGTCGGTTTGGCATACATTGTCAGATTAGCATACACTTGGTTAATGAGCATTTCACAGAAGACAGCAAATGTCCCAACAATTTAGCATACTACTGACTTCTCAGAAATTGTGTCAGCACACAGCCGACTGTGAACCCATAAGCAGTTACATTTCTGTGTTAAATAGCAAATTAGCATTTGAAGCATTGACTTACTATCATCCAGTGCTGTCTCCCAAACTGCGTGTGACTGAACATGTAATGATTAACTTTACAATTATTATGACTAAATTTACTATAAAATGTCATTGTAACCTATCAAAACAGCATACGTAGTGCATAGAGATGCTGCCAAAATGTCTGTCCAGAGAGGATTGACCCGTTTGCCACAGCAGGACCTCGATCAGCTGCCGTGGATGATACTGATGGTAGAGGGTGTGATAAGCTGCACTGCTTTCACATCACTGAGCTTCTGTTCTGAGTAGAGACCCATTAAACCCATTAAATCTCATCTACATGTGCCAGTTAGCGTTGAACATGCTAGTTGTTTACAAAGTTATGATGAAGGGATATAACATGCCAATAAAAGAACTGTTTTATTTCCATGTTAGTTTGTTTCCTTACATTTGGGAAATTAGTGGATGACATCAGTGTTTCCAGCAGGGGAACAGCTGGTTAACTGGTGGTGTACACAACAGCAGATCTTAAATGTAGTTCTTTTTTGTCTTCCTGAACTAAATCATCTTATTGATTTTTAACCTTCATTCATCAGCATTAATAGTGAATCTGTAGCTTTCTGATTTTCTTGATCAGCCTATCTGATATTGGTTGTGGGTTGATAGTCGGCTACGTTTGGGTCCGAATGTGTTAGAGGCAGCTTCTTCTTCATTGTTTGTGGACAATATATACAATTTCTATGTATTCATATTTTTGTCAATATGTTATACTGATGCTGCTTTTTGGCTCTTTATCAGAGAATCCAGTAATTCTTGGCCTGACTGAATTATTATCTCTATTCAATCTTATATTGAACCTGGGTGAGATTACATCTCCCGATGAGAAGAGCAGACAGCAGGCACACAAGACACAGTCTGTACACTTTGTCCAGGAACAGTTTTCATCTGATCCATCATTTATCATGTCTGTTTTTTTCCTATTTCCTATTAGATGTTTATTTTTAAAAACAAAATCCACATCTTGCAGTATTTAAAGTGTTTGCTCTCACTGACTCCTGCTAACTCACTGCATGGGCTGATTTTTTTGTCCCAGTCCACCCCTGATGCCAGCTGGGTTAAGTTGCAGCCCTCTTGCAACCCCATATTGGCATAAACAGATAGAGGATGGATGGATGGAAGGAAATCCGAGTATCTGGCAGCTTAGCAATACCTTGGCAGGGACCAGTCCCTGTGACTTGTCTTTTTATCTTTTTGTAGTTTACACAAACTTCTCATTTCATCAGCACACAAAACATACATTCAAAATAGTTTTTCTGCCCTACGCCAAAAGTAGTCAGGATTGCTTGCTGCAGTCTTCTACATGGAAAATACAGTTTGTCTGTCCTGTCCTTTCTGTGATGGTCGTGGTGTTCTGCAGATTCAAAGCAAAAATGACCTCAAAAAGGGAAAATAACCACTGCACCCAGTAGTGGATACTGCCATTGACTCCCCCCCCCCCCCCCCCCCCCTCAACTAGCTGAGCCTGCCCTCTAAAATCACCGAGCAGGGTCCAACGAAAGCTGGATCATCTTCCAGAGAGGGGCGTGGACAGGCACCACTCATGAACATCTAAAGGTTCAGACACCGAAACAACCCGTTCTCAGTAAAGCTCACTAGAGCCACATTTTTTAAGGGCTGAAATTAATGACCGAGGCTGAATTAGGAATAACACACTTTGAAAACACAATAGTTGAACCTCTGGTACCCATGTGAAATTGTTGAAAAAATTTATAATAGGGGACCTTTAACAAAAAATTTGAAGTTATATATTCATTATAAGTTTATTAATAGAATTGACTCAGAATAACTGCGGACCACATATTTGAGAGACATTAGCTTGCCGCATCAAGCTGACAGTAACACACATACTGGAAGTAAAACAGCTGACCTGCGTATCCATGGAAGAAAAATTAACACTTTTCCAGCAAATGATGATTTATTGATTTTTAACTGAGGAGAATTCCCACTGCTCCCAAACCGTCAGGTAAAGCACATGAGGATGGTACGTCACGTCTCACTGAAATCCAATTTCATGTTTGTTTTTGTCTATCTTGCACAAAATACCTGCACCTCAGTCTCTAGTGCAGCGCACAAGAAAAGTAGTCTGTTAGGTGTCCCTGATGGCATGATACAGTTTGTCATTTCCTAGAAAACAATTAAGAATGTTGATTTATCTTGCACTTGGGGCATGTACTAATTTTGCAACCAATGAGACACTTTCCTGGATTCTGAACCTCTACAGGGCTGATATGAAGTAGTTCAAAATTTTATGTTGTATCTCATTTGTCTAATATGAACAAATGGAGTCTGATGGGATGTTATGTACTGAAATACTCATTGTCTGGAAGCACTAGCTTTGCAACATTTCTGCTGGCTGCTTAACTTGAGTAGAAATTCTAGTTTGCATCATTATTGTATTAAAAAAAAAAAAAAAAAAAAAGCTTAGATTTCATCTGTTGTTTGTACAGAGTAAACAAATTATTTTGGACAGACCAGTGACACATTTCCTTTTGTTTTAGAGGTTTGGTGCAAAGTTGACTGTTTTGTGCTTTTTATAGTCTAAAATGAATCAGGGGGATCAATCGTGTCAAACAATTTCCTTTGTCACTTAAGTCAGTAGTGAAAAGTGACTAATTTGACAATTACAGGCAATTATGCAGAGACAATACACATTAATGAAGAGGGCTTGTGTGAAAAGGTTTCATTCTCTGTCAAAGGAAAAATTTTATAAACATTTGGAAAAAAAAAAAAGATGTTATTTTTTCAACGAGGGCATGTGCCATTTTAACTCACACCTGCCAGATGCAGTGTAACATCAAGAATTTAAGTCCGCCTGCACACGCTTTGTACATGCAATTGCCAATAAATTGCAGCAAATTAATCAGGGGAACCATAGACCTCAGAAGACATCATGCACTGGAAGGGCTTCTCATTCGATGCATAGATGTGCAGTGTTTCCTTTATTTTGTTAAAGAATTTAGAATTGAAGCCATAAGTTCACTGTCTCAAAAAGAGACAGTAAAATCAAATGTTTACCCTTACATACTCTTCATATTTTGGGCCTTCTATTTTGACCCAGACCAAGAAGTCCCTCGTAGTAGGTGTTTGCATCAAACTTTAAACTGCAGATCTATTTAGCTTTTGTCTAAATAACATTTGTCACATTAATAAATTTTTTAGAGAGCAGATAGAGTTTATTTTTTGTAAGACTCATTTTTTGGAAAGAAGCAACAATTACTGCACATTATCATGTCCTGTTTGACAAAAATGCCATAATAACTTAGATATATTTTACTTAATTTAAAAATACCATATGCTTTCTGGAAATGTTAGAATTTACAATATAACCATATTTTGTCATTGCAGCCACTCAACTCTGTCTTAATAGCTATATCAAGGCAAGGCAAGGCAGTTCATTTGTATAGCACATTTCATGTACGGGACAATTCAAAGTGCTTTACATAAAACAAAGGCATTACAGATATTTAGAAATAGTAAAAGTCATAATCAACACATAATCACAATAAAATAATAAATTACATTAAAATTGTTAAAAGCAAGATAAGTTAAAAAGTTTCTGTGCAGATTTCAAGCATAGGCGCATGCTTGACCTGGATTTAATCATGAGAAATCATTAGTATTTCTTTTTATTAATATTTTCTTGGCTCTAATGACCTTTATTATACAGCTAGTTGACAGAAAAGGGGGTCAGACATGCAGCAAAAGGCCACCTTGTGGAAGAGCCGTAGCCTCTGTTCATGA
Organism: Melanotaenia boesemani; assembly: GCF_017639745.1. Lineage (NCBI taxonomy): Eukaryota > Metazoa > Chordata > Actinopteri > Atheriniformes > Melanotaeniidae > Melanotaenia > Melanotaenia boesemani. The sequence goes on along the minus strand of NC_055698.1, from coordinate 11,217,120 downwards.
ACTGGCTGCTCGACCTGTCGAGCAATACACCACTCAGTATCAATATAAGTCCACATTTATCGCTTAGAAGATAAAACAAATGATAATGCTCATTATGAACTAGTCTCTGCAGTTTTACGAGATTTGAATAACAGATGTTACATTTCCTTCCCTTTGGACCCTTGTGTTGACTTCTTGCATGAAGAACAGTAGATAGTATTTGTTTTTTTTTTTACATAGGCATCTGCTTTGCTGCCTGCGCCTCACTATCAGTCATCTTCATCGGAGGTGCTGTAATCAGAGTTGTCTTCTACTCTGACACGTTCTTCTCCGAATCACTATCAACCTCCTCATCGTGGAAGATCAGACCAAAGATTTGTTGTCTCGTTGCATATCAGTTAACGAAATAACAGCTTATATACCTTTATAAAGTTACGAATGCCCCACCATCCTCTTCCAAATCCAAACTAATTCAGAATTGTTAATTTTACTATCATTTATATGCTGTTTCACTATTTCCAGATAACCACCATTGCTTATGAAAGGCCAGCAGGTCTGATTAAGTGTGCACGCAGACAGCTCTTGTGCAATTGTCCAGGTTCGCCTTAAACTCTCTCACCACTATTTTTAAAAAAAATAAATAAATAAAAAAAATACTCAGAAACATGACCTTTGGTATTTCCCTAAAACCACAATTTTCCTAAATAGGACCCACATTGTCACATCTAAAAATTATCTAAATGAATGCGGGTCAAATATGACCCAAAAGAACCTCAATGTCCACAAATTTATAGCACCTGTATAAAAAAATAAACTGATTTCATTTCTATTTTTAGGTCACTTTTAGAAAAGTCATCAAATCTCAGGCCAAATGAATATTTAGGGTAAATTTAATGCTGTCAAGTTCAAAATGAATCAAAGTTGACCCTAAAAGTATATAAGGGTTACATGGACAGTATCAAGTTTTTAGGCAAAACGAAAAGGCAGTAATCAAATGTTACTACTATTTTCAGTATTGATTATTTAGACATCTGTTTTCATGTTTTCAAACCTTAAACAACAAGCAAAGGAGCTGTTTTCCTTAATAAAGCACAAAGTAACTTTGACCAAAGTCCTTCTTAAGGCCTGGTTAAAAAGATTATTGGGCTGTTTTTTGTCCCGATTTTGCCCCTGCAAAACCAAGGGTGGCAAATGTCCAACTATCTTAGGTCTTCTAAGATAAAATTATCATTCGGTCTGAGTTGTATTATGAGCACATTTTTCTCGACAATCGGCTCCTAAACAGGTTGCGGCCAACAGTTGGAAGTATTGAACATGTTCAATATTTACGACCAAATACCTCCAGATGTGTGAGGAAAGCCGACGACTCCTGAGTTGTGACTGTGTGGATTGTGACATGGAATGGAACGTGGCCAATTAGAGAGAGAGCTGTTATTTTTTTGCACTTACGGCTTTTTCTGTAAACAATAGTCCTAAAACCACCATCATTCCCTCATCTTGTATATCCTCTTCCATGCTGGATGTTGTGTTTTCTGGTTGTTGCCATGGTTCTTCTTCTTCGTTTCTTTTAGATCATGTTTGATCATGACAGATTTCCCGCTCGGAGGATTCAAGATCGGTTGTGAGACAGCATCGATATGTGTTGCTCTGTGATGAGATTATCGGAGCAAACCACACACAGTATGATCATAACTGTTAAATGTCTGATTGTTTATCTTCACGTGTGAGGTCTCGAACAGAAGAAATCTCATTAGATTAAAACAATTCTTTTGTGTGTACCAGGCCTAAGTCGAGATTTTAGGCTTGTGTAAACTTTAACTTTAGTCAACATCTGCCAATGAAATTGTAGTTTTAATACCACTTCTCCCATCAGTTAAACTAAAGCAGATTTATGCTCACATGGTGTCTGCGTCAGCGTAACCGCCATAGGCTTGGCATAGCTCTGCAGAAGCTCAAGTCACACCTCTTCCAGGCCTGACGTGCAACCCTGCTACGCAGACGGTTGCTCGGGGGTACTCCCTCATGATTGGTCAGTTTGGGATCACGTGTTGCCTGATATCTGGACCTTCTCACTGAATTTGTGTGGTAACCACTGTTTTTAAAAACAATAACCAGTGGATCAAGTTGATGAGAGGCTTATCAAATTATTTCCTCGTTTTCTTCCACAATCTAATAAAGACACTGAACCATACTGGATGCCATTGTTGTTTTCAAACAGAAAATACCTACCGAACTGAAGTGAACCAGCCAAAGAACTCTGACCTGGTGAGTTTACCGGCTGATACCACCCCTGCTGCCACCTTCAGGTTAGGAGGAGAAACTGCAACACGACACCAAAAAAACGCACACCCCCTACGCTCGAGTGCGAGAGCAGACTCGCCAGCATCAGCTATGCTGTAACCGATCGCATGCAGACGCCGCAAAAGGATATATCCTCCTTTATACTAACAGTGACAGTAACTCAACATACTGTCCTCTGCAGCGTCTTCAAAACAAAAAAGAGAAAGAAAAAAATCTTTATTTGCTCGATCCATGTTTTTGTTATTCATCGTAAAATGTCTTTAAAATTCATTATGCTCTATTTAGTTTCTATTAACTTGCTTTCGATGAATTTGTCAGACTTTCTGTGACATTTGATCATATGTAAACCGCTTCAGAAAGGGCAGATTCCTCACATTTTCTTGTATTTACAGTTGTCTGTTTTATCCACCTAATGTTTTCACCTCTTTTATATTTGTTTTACTGTCTAACAGAAACTTAAGACAAATTCTTTATCAAATAGAAAACACATCTATTGGATTAGAACAATAGAGTGCAGGAGTAAGTTTAGCATGCAAACAATTGCAAGCAAGTGGAGTTATTTTTTAAGCTGAATATATTTTGTCCTCAGTAAACTTTTTGACAGAATTCTCCAGGGTGTCTGGGCTTGCATGTCTGGGTATGCACGAATATGTCATTTTTTTATTATTATTACAAAATGAATTTAAAGTAGGAATACTCGCATAGGGTGGGAAGCTGCTTTAGAAGTATGAAAATGAAGTCCTCTGCAGGAGGGACTCCATGCTGCAAAATTGATTAGAGGGGCCTCAAGAAGAAAAGATTTTTTTTTTCTTTTGCTCTTGGCTTGTGTGCTGTTGGACTCCCTCCAAGCTGCATTTAAATTTGAGATGAGAAGTGGAAGAGCAAGTGTGCAAATATGTAGACACTTACACACCTGTGGTGGCTGTAGTGCTGACAAATGAAAGGATGTAGGTTCATTATGATGCATGGTAGTAGAACCATGAGCACCTGGTTATGTTTCAAGATAGGAGAGCAATTTGGGAGAGACACCTCAATAGCAGGGGTCCTGGGGTCATTAAAAAAAAAAAAAGAAATCTGGATTTTTACATTGTCTCTTGCCTAATGTAATATTTAGCCACACAATAATGAGATTAACGGAGTTATGAAAGCTGAGAATGCATCAGTGTTTAAAAAATATTGATCAGTAAATAATTAGCAGAAGAATGCACCTTCAAATTATATTTGATCATAACATTATGTAGCCTGCTGTGGTTGAAGCTTCAAGCTGCTGGACCATCGTGAGCTGTAAAGAAAAACAGTTTATAAAATTAAATAACTAAACAAATTATCCAAATTATATGATTTGAATAATTAAAAATAGTTTAATATTGTTAACCTAGGGGTTGCTATGAAAGTCAAATAAATACAGCAATGTACCAAAAAATCTGAATTTCCTACATGACCTTCAACAAAAAGTTGAAAATTGACTTATTAAAAAGGTTAGTACTGCATTGTAAGAAATATTTTTTTGTCTAAAGACTAAAAAGTTAAGGAGCAAAAGGATTACTTTTTACTTTCACTTAACAGAACGGACATATAAGTGCCCCATATGCATCTGCTGGGAACCTATAAGTGCAACATGATTTGTTTCTATTGACTGGATTTTGTGCTTTGAGTTTTCATTAAGTATCATTTTCCATAACTGTTGTTGTATTGCTTAAATTGCAAACAATTTCTCAGGAATTATATTGTGTAACTCTGTTACACAATATCATGTGATCAACAGCATACCCTTTAAGCAGGGGCGTAGCATGAAATTCTGGGTCCTGTGTGCAAACAAATTTTTGTGGGCCCCTCTTTGAACTTGATCGATAGCTCTCGCACATACTTTTCCCTTGGTATAAGACAAAGGTAACAAGTATGATCTTAGCTGAACCTCTAAATGGTAAAATGGCTTCTCTGGCCAGAGGACTGATTCATCTGGCAGACACTCTTCTTCATTGCTCAGCCTCTCACTGTCTTCCTTTTCCTCAGCTTTCCTCTCCTCAACCTCCTCACTACCTTCAAAGCAACCTTCACTTCCCATTTCTTCACTTGCCTCTTCTATCTCACACTCTGTAACAAGGACAAATCCCACGCAAGTCAGATATAAGATGATTTGAACCTGCTTATAACATAACATACAATAGGATAAAACTTGTGTTACTAAGATTCCTTCACCTAAATCATCTGCAGATGATTGTATGTGAATTCAAAAGCTTAACGGCCTCCATGAGCTCGTCGTGTCTCAAATCTTCTTATCACCTGGACCTGCTGCTGTGTTTGAAACTGAGGTCCATGTGGTTTATGATTTTAAGCTTTGCTAATACCGATGTTACAATGTTACCGAAAGGTTCCGTGTATATATTTGCTATGCAATAAGCTATTTGCACCAACAACAACAGGAATGTTTTCTACTGTACCTCCTGTCTTACCGGAAAATTATTCTACTCTGTATCTTATACACCTGCAGGCTGGAGAACTTTCTGATATATGTCCCTTATTTTCAAGTTAATGCACTAAATGAAGTAATTTAGTAATAGTTATAAGACAGCCCTTTTCCCAGGTTATTATTTATAAGGTACTGACTCAAAAGCACCAACAGTAGGTGATATAATAATCAGACTCTGACTAAAATTCATTGTGGCCTTAAAGTTGGAAAGTTTTCATTCTGTTTTATTTTGTTACTTATATTGATAATACCTGATATGATATAATAGTAGTTGATAACAAATTAACTTTTGTTATCAACATTAAGACTTCGGGGTGCATTCAGTTTTTTTGGTTAACAGGATCAAGGCTGTAGCTGCTATTGATGACACCGGGGTCTGGAGTTTGGTATTTTTTTTGCTGTGTGCATAATAAAATTTAAAAAATGAATACTTTTGAGTCACGTGGTTATCTGAGAAGAAAAATTATCAGTGATGTCCGGATTGATACTGAAATATTCATTCCTCCCATACCAACTGTTTTTATTCTTGAACTGACTCTCAAACTTAATCTTCTTCCCATATTAATAATTATCATTAATGTGAACACAGTGGAAAGTAAACTGTCAGGATAAGTAGGAACTACTTCATTTGTCTGCCACTGTCATCTGCAAAATAAGGCACAGCGTAGCTTTACAGTAGCGTGCTGCTCACTCACTGATCAGTGATCAATCAGTCCCAAGTGCTGTCATGTGTGGAGACATTTCAGCTCCACAAACAGCAATGACGCACAGTTCGATGTGTGGAAAGACCACAACCCCCTTAAACATCTGAGAATCAGTGCACAGAAGAAGAGGTGATGAAGTGATCTCAGGAGGAGGAGGAGAACAGACTTGACTGTTGGAGATGTGTTAACACTGTTGCTGAATTTTAGGAAAGTAATTACCATCGTTCTGCTAGGTTTAGGTGTTTGTGCTGAATATCAAACAGGAGTTCCCTTCAATCTTAATACTAAGGCTTCCCAATTTGTTCAAATGTGCTGTAATAAATATGGTTATCATATAAGTAATGAAATATGTAAAGGCTGCATGAGTTCAACTTGAAGTTTTAAGTTAGTGTGAACATAGTAATATGTCTCTGAGATCAGCTCACATCATTTCAACAGGCCTAGATAATTTTCTGTAGAATAAATTGTTACAAATACAGTTGTCATTAAAATATTGGCAGTACTGGGAATAACTGAAGATTTAGACAGACAGACAGACAGATTGATAAATAGATAGATCTGTTTTTTATCCATTCGTAAAATCAAATGATTTACAGCAAACACTTTGATGAATTTCTGTTGGTAGTCAATCTGTGTTGGCCCTAAATGAATCCTGACCAGCAGCATACAGACAACTGCTTCTGATATCAACTAAACTCAACTCTCTTATCTAAGAGATTACAAAAGAAGCTGCTGCTTCTTACTTAATTTTCCTAAACTATGTTTATTTCTCTTCCTTTTCTGGTTTTCAGACTGTATTCAGTTTCTTTGGGAAGTACATGACTTTCTTCTCTGGCTGCACTCTGTGTGTAACTCAGTTGAACAACCCGATGCTGATGTAGACTAAACCATTTTGCACAATTTTAGAGGGGAGATAGGGGCCTCACATGCCATGCGTCATTATTGTAATACCCAATGCATTCTCTCTGCACCTTTCCTGAGGCAAACTGACATTGATTATGACATTTTTAAAGGGACATTGTGTAACATTTTCTGTTTACTGGTATGTATGTATATATGTGTTATCATTGGTGTCGTATAACCTCTGCTAATGATCTGACACATTCTCGTAAGCAAAGAATTTTAGATTTGTTTTTATGTAGGACGGGTATGCCAGTAGGGCAGCATCATGACGGTCTGCCATCTTTAAACTACAGCTGTCTTAAAAGAGCACCAAGTATGCGTTTTACCTATGAGTCAGCACACAGTGAAATGAATGGGAGGGAGAGATAAAGATAAACAAGAGTGACTTACTACCCCGGCAAGCTGGAAAGTCTGTTAAATTATTCATCACAAAAATACAGGACCATACATATGCACCAGGAGCAGCATGGGAGCCATTTCACCATCATTAAAAGAGCATAAAAATAGTAATTTTAAAGACATTGTTACCAAACGATACAAAAAGGACAATTACAAAAAGGAAAAACATTGGGCTAGCCTTCCCCAGGTAGAAAGATCTCAAAAAGGAAAAAGATTTTACATTAGAGTCATTCAGCAGATGCTTTTATCCAAAGCGACTTACAGTGGTTAGGCAGTAGCGTTAAGGGTCTTGCCTAAAGGCGGATTTATACTCAAGCGGCATCTGCGTCACCGCCGTAGGCGCTCCATAGTTCTACAGAGGCCCGACACACACCTCTTCCTGATGTGCACCTCTGCTACACAAACGATTATGCGGAAGTATTCCCTTGTGATTGGTCAATTTTGGATTACGAGTTTCCATATTTCTGGATCTTTTCACTGAATTTGTGTGGTAACCACCATTTTTAAAAACAACACCCAGTGGATCAAGTTGAGGAGAGAATTATTCCTTCATTTTCTTCGTCAAGCTAATAAAGACACTGAACCATACTGGACGCCATTGTCATTTTAAAACAGAAAATACGTACCAGAACTGAAGTAAACCATCAAAAGAACTCCGACCTGGTGAGTTTACCGGCTGATATCACTCCTGCTGCCACCTTCAGATCAGGAGGAGAAACTGCAACATGACACCAAAATGATACCCTCTACGCTCGAGTGTGAGAGCACACTCACCAGCGTCAGCTATCCTGTAACCGACCGCATGCATACCACGCACGAGCATAAATCTGCCTTAAGGACCCAATTGGAAAGTGTTAATGTTTATCTCCTGGGGGAATCGAAATTTGGTCCCCTGCATGGAAGATGGATGCTCTGCCAACTGAGCGATCCACCTGCATTTTTAAAGGGATGCTGAAGTTGCCAGCTTTCTCCTTGACAAGTCAACGGTACTGCCTAAATGAGCCTAAAGCTAACTTTTTTCATTCGGCTTTGTTAGACAATGTTGCTCTTTACCATGGACCGTAGTTTCTGCCAAAATACACCAGCCTCGTTACAGAAGTGTGTTTACAGTTGCTTAAAGTGTAACTACACCCCCTACTTTTTGCATAACTCCACCTGCTGCTTAATTTTGAAAAATGCCAGAAGCTGCAAGGGTTGGGGTGCGAGATGTGGAGTGATCAGGGGCCAGGTTAGGATACACAGGCAGAAATAACTGAATGACAGACAGCAGCTCAGCGGGCACTAGCAAGATGGAAAGCAAGATTCATAACGCTATTATTGCGCTGGCCTTTCTGTGCTGTTGAAAAAAACCAAAACAAATAAAAACAACAAAAAAAAAAAATTAACAGGCAAATCAAAGAGCTCAAAATAATGGCTTGGAGCTCTAAGGGTTAAATTATATTGTATATTTTTAAACAATTTACAAGAATTTTGCAGGATGTTCTTGACCTAAACATCAGCAGTTTATGGTAATGCTAGTTAGCCAAAGCTAATGATCAACCAAAGAGCAATAAAAAGAGATTGCATTTCTCATACCTCTGACTAAAATGACACCACACTGATATTTCACTTCAAATAACAGAATAAATGACCATACATTTATTCTTCTTGAAATCTTGTGAAATATTTGCATAGTACTTATTGTGAGCTTGTTAGCATGTTAGCTTTTATATATTACCATCAGGTCTAATTTGCTTTCCTATTGCATGGTACGGCATGGTACAACTTCATTTTCCATTACAGACAGCACCATTTCCCTGTTTGCTAGATCAGCTGTAGCCTTACAGAAGAAGCACAACTTTGCTGTATGTGTTTATTACATGAGATTGATTCAGCAAATAGTTCATCTAAATACCTTACAAGCATGGAGTTCAGATTGGTTATTGCTCTGAATGGGTTTGCGATGAGACTAGTTCTTAAGTGTTTGAGAATCAGTATGAAGTATCATCTGAGGTAATACCTCCATACAGTACCGAACGGTTCCATGTAATGGAAATGTGCCATAAGTAAAGCTTCACAGAGAGATTGGCATGTCACTTATGTATTTGAACCTATTATCTTGTTTTGTCTTTTGTTTGCTTGTAGTGCCCTCCTGATGTTTCCAAGAGCCGTCGTGCTGCAGAAAATGACCTGCTTGACAACACATTTAACCAGGTAAAATGCACACTTCCTCCACATACACAAAGAAAGAAATAGTCTTTTCTAAAGATGTTATTCTTTGGCTATAGTGGTCTTTAGTGGCAGTGGAAGAGACAAGAAAGGGGATCAAAGAGAGAGCGAAAGAGTTGGATTCAAACTGGGCCAGCTGTAGCCTCTGTATACAAGCAGGCTGCTCTTGAGCTAAGTAGGAAAATGAAGTTTCTGCTCTTATATGGAAAAAAGTACAACCTATAATCACACACACACACACCCCAGACCATAGATAGAGACTAGGGATACAAATGCAAGCCTGTTCCCAAAGATGTTGGGTTTACGTCAAATTGTATCATTTTCAGTATGAATCAGTTCAGTACAAATGAAAAATTATTATTTTGATGGTGACAACAAAGACAAAAAATAATAGATATTATCATGAGACATTTAGATTCAACCTTCTTTTTCATTTTATTCAATATTAATAATTTTCCAAAGCCACTTTTTTCACATTTTGAGGTTGCAGGGATACTGGGTTTATTCATGGGAAGGGTACTTCACAAAGAGGTCATGGGAAACTTTTCACTTTCTCAACTTCAGCAGTTGTTGTCCTCAGTTCTTACAAAAAATGGTGTAAAATATAAAGTTGATGCAACACAATAGTAAACATATTAGCGTATCAACTTTATGTTCCACCTTTTTGTTGAAACAGGGTTGGGCACAAAATACCATACGCTGCATTTATCTTTATTATGCTGTCATTCTAAAAATGAGAGGTAAGCAGTTATATCCAGGAACAAAATTAGCTGAGGATGACCTTTTTGCATCCATCTTTTCTATTGTGAATGAACACAACACCCACTATCCCAGCAGGTGTAGGCATGACTCATTGCAGAAACGGACATTGTTCTTAAGACTGAGCTGTCTGAGATGCTTCTGTTGGCCACTTAGCCAAATAAGCTTGCTGTTTGCCTTAGAATCTGAACAATGATGAAGTTGTTTTATTATGTTGTAAATTCCATCACTTCTGAGTTTTCTGTGTAGTCTGATCAGGTGCCTACTTCAGTATTGATTAAGTTCTGAAATCCATTTTTATTTTTACACTTGCTTGTTTAATGATTCATACAAAGGGGATCTCAATCCAGTTACTTATTCATTGGGGCCTCGTGTTTGTCCTGTGGAGTGTTATTGTTATGCTCAAGCTCTGGCAGACTTCAGATCTTAGTAATCAATCCCATTGATGCTTCCAGACATACTCAAGCATCTGATGTTTCTCTCTCTCATATAGTTCTTATTTTCCATTCTCTGCCATCTCCTTTTGCAGATTGGCTGTTTTATTATGACTTCATTTTGTGTTCCTTAAAGTCTGTGCAACAAACTGTATAATATGAATAAATTACCCCAAAGTGTGATGGGAAAAATTATATTAATGCAACATTAATTTTCATATTAAACATGTCATTATGTGCCTAAACTGAATTTTTACAGAAATAATTGCATGAAATGATGGATTAGCTACTTTTATTTTTTAACCTTTCTAAGATTGGAACTTTTCTGTTGATTTATTTTAGGTAATATGCATAATTGTTCAACAGTTGTAATAGATACTAATGACAGCAAAAAAAAAAAAAAAAAAAAAAAACAGCTAGTTTGTTGAGACCAGCAAACTTGACTACATCACTATTTATTTTAAGTACCACCCTGTACATGTAATGTCCTTTACAGGATACAGCTTTTGGCCCCATGAAAGTAGTTTTAACAACAAGAGATGACACATATTTCTGTTCTCCTTTCACGTTTTATTTCACTTTTTTATCCATTATGTCCCTTTTCCCAGTGTCTTCTTTTCATAAATACTGGTAAATGTAAGCACAAAGTACAGACAAGTTTTGTACACAATAAATGGACTGTGAAATCCAGGATTCACTGTGTATCCCAGATGTTACTGAGTCACAGCCTCCATTAAGCTAAACCTGGCTAACTGAGAGCATATTAAACCCTCCACATGGTATGCTGTTTGTGCTATATATGGAATACTCTGCATTATTGCTACAAAAGAAGCACAGGGGATAAGCTCTTGGTGAAATATCCCTTCTGTGGCTATATTTCTCTCTCCCCCCTTGTAATGTAACCTAAAGGGAAATACAAGCCTTTCTTTCATGCATGGAGAGCTGCAACATTGGGGAAAAAATTTATGCAAACAAACAAATACAGCTACAGCTAGCAGTCACTGTGCCCCAAATGAACTGCCTAGAGTTAGCTTAGCACTCTAGGTCTGCAAGTTTAACTTCATTGGATGTGATCTAAGCTGGTTGCAAATTCACAAAGGAGACATACCCTATCAAAGTATTCATTTTTAGATGTCCTAATAGTTGGGTGTTGTTAGCATTAGACTAAACTGTGTTAGCCATTTCTCCTTTTTGGAGCCAAATGTCATAATTAACAGGCAGAAAGAGTGATCAGTCTTCTCAGATTTTTTTAGGAAACACAGACAAAAAAATAATAAAAATATAATCTATTAATAGATAAAAATATTCACCTTAGTTTCAAGGTTGGCCAACATTATCTATATATTCTCGTTCAACTTTTTCTAAGTTATTCAAGCTAAATGCCAACGAAAAGTGTGAGCTGGGCGGATGCCAGAGGCGGGGACCCTGGCGGTCTGATCTTCGGCTACAAAAGCTAGCTCTAGGGACGTGGAATGTCACCTCACTTCTGTGCTCGTCATGGACTGTCCATAACGAACACCTTGTGGCACCGGGACACTCTAGGCCGCAGTTCAATGACTTTGTAGTCATATCATCGAACTTGTGGCCGCAGGTTAAAGAGAGGGACGGAGCTGTCAGCTGATCACTACCTGGTAGTGAGTTGGCTCAGATGGTGGGGGAGGATGCCAGTCAGGTCTGGCAGACCCAAGCGTGTTGTGAGGGTCTGCTGGGAAAGTCTGGCAGAGTCCCCTGTCAGAAAGAGTTTCAACTCCCATCTCTGGCAGAGCTTCAACCATGTCCTGGTTGAGGCGGGGGACATTCAGTCCGAGTGGGCTGTGTTCCGTGCCCCTTTTGTCGAGGCGGCCAGCCGCAGCTGTGGCCGTAAGGTCGTCTGTGCCTGTCGTGGTGGTAACCCCCAAACTCCTTGGCGGACACCGGCAGTAAGGGATGCCGTCAAGCTAAAGAAGGAGTCCTATCGGGCCTTTTTGGCCTGTGGGGGTGAATGGCCTGTGTATAGGCCAGCTAAGCAGCTTCGGTGGTCGCTAAGGCAAAAACTCGGCCATGGGAAGAGTTTGGAGAGGCCATGGAGAATGACTTCCGGACGGCTTCGAGGAGATTCTGGTCCGCCATCCGGCGGCTCAGGAGGGAAAAGCAGTGCTCTGTCAACACTGTATACAGTGGGGATGGGGGGCTGCTGACCTCGATTCGGGACGTTGTGAGGCGGTGGAGGGAATACTTCGAAGACCTTCTCAATCCCACCGGATGAGCTGGTAAATGTGGCCGGGGAAAGTGAAGTCTGGCTTAGGCAGCTGCCCCCGCGACCCGACTCCAGATAAGTGCAGAAAATGGATGGATGGATGGAAAAAGAGTAAAACGTAACATCAGTTTTAACTGATCTGTGGACTCTGCATGGGTAATCCATGTTATCTAAGTCCATGTGTGCAGCAACATTCAAGCTTTATATTAAGAAACACTGTGTTACTGTTAGTAGCAAATCTAACATAGTACAAGTCAAAAAAGTGCAGATGTGCAAAATAAGTGCAGATATTTTACGTATATATTTTACATATGGAATCATAAATCCAATCCGACATTTGTCACATTTGTAAATGTCTGGGCCTAAATGAGAACTTTGCCTCAAAACTCTGTTGGCTTTTATTGCACTTTGAAATAGCAACCTCACCAGCGGGGCAGCAAGATACAAGAGGCATACCAGTAATTGACTGCTCTGACCCATAGCATTGAACCCCATCTTCTAGCTATGTCAAACAACCTTTCTTTGTAACTACGATCAAATCAGGTTTTGTACAGGGTTGTGTGCACATTGCTTGTCTGTGTGTGGGTCACAGCAGTTACTGCCTTCCTGAGATATAACAAATCTCACCCACACTGTTTCTTATCCTTCTGCACTGCATGCCTCTTTTTTCCCTCTTGCTTTCAACCCAGTCCCCATCTGAAAGGTCATCCAGTCTTCAAAAGACCCAAAGTTATATTTCCCTTTTTTTTTCTATACTCCCAGAGCCTCCATGCCTGTCTACTTGACTTTTTATGATGAAGCCCAACACCACCTGTAAAATTACTTTTCCCTTCTTTCCTTTGCTGAACCTCTTTCCTATTTCTGTATAACTTGCTGTCTTGGAAAAAAACTGTTTCCATGCAGCTTCCATGTTCTTCCTCTACCTTTCTTGTTGTTGCCTTTTTTTTAGAATCTGATTTCCTATTCTGTGCACAGCAGGGCCCATCTCTTCATTTACCTCAGGGCTTATGGGATATAGCACTCCTTGTCCTCTGTCTCCTCATCCTGTTTCAACTCTCTTTTTTTAAAAAATAAAAATAAAAAGAATAAAGAACTCCTAATGACCTGGGTGCAACCAAGACGGCCTGTGTGTAATCTTTTTTATCGTTAATCTGATGCAATGAATTGTAATGGAATTAGAATTTGAAGTGTTGCAGCACATATACAAAAGCAAAAAAAAAAAAAAAATCTCATGTAATGTAAACAGTATATCAAGGCAGTTTAAATATGCAGTTCTTATTTTTCTTTTTATCAACAGAATGTGTTTGCATCCAAGGGTCTTGCAGAAAAAGTAAGCCTCACATTTAACACACCCACACACACATTTGATTTGACAAGGTTGAATATTTAACAAGACCTGTGGCACAGCATACTGGTTCAAAGTAGGATGGTCAACTCAAAGGAAGGAGCTTGTTGGTTCAAAAACAGAAGCATGTTCTTTAGATGTGCTCTGGTTTTCCTCCTCAGTCTAAAAGCCATGCATGTTAGGCTTACGGGAGAATCTCTAGGAATCAAGGGCAGTCCAGAAAGTGCTTACCCTTTCTTAAACCCTGTTCACGGTTGGCAAGAGATTTTCTACATGTGTGTGTTGAAATTGAAGCAAGAAGACTGTGTTTAGGCAATGTTGTGCATCCGCCTCTATTTTCTTCTTCCTTTCTTTCAGACTTGCTGACTGACTGAGAACTGATTTACAACTCATTATGCACAGCGTCTCAGCCGGGAGTTGCTTCTGCCTATTAATTTTGTCATTCACCTACAATAGGCATGTTCTGTTCACAAATAGAATACAAAACTCCAGACGCTTCATTACGTTGCTCCTGTGTGTGCTTACTAATGCAGCTGGCCTCCTCTCCTGACTTCCTCAATGTAGGTTATTACCTGGGATGGAGCACACACTTGTCCTGCCACTGGGGGCACACACTTGCAGAACAAAAGTTAATTCAATTCAGTCAAATTACAAAGGGATTTCTTTTTCTTTCAAGGTAAAGATAAACACACCACCTATAGGAATTCACTGATAATAAAATCTAATATTATGCATTGTATATTAACAAGGGGGCATTTGAATGAATGCAATCTGTTATTAAATGGGCTAAATATGTGTTAGATTTGACTTCTGCTGCACATTCCCAAAGCTCAACCATCTATCAGTGTTCACATTTTTCTTTTTTGTCTGTACTTAAGCTTGTTTACTTTGCATGAATCCTTCAAGGTCAAGTCAAAGGCTCAGGTCCACCAGTCTGTTGGTTAGGGCAATTTCAGTTGTAAAATCTGAAAAATGTGTTCCTGGTTTTGCTTTTTTAACATGTGTGATTTAGTTATTACATTTGTTAGTTCAGTGGTTCCCAAACTTTTTCTACAATGTCCCTGTTTGAAGGAATAAACATCCCCACCCTTATATACAGAGAACTATATAACTATACAACTAAAAAAAAAAAAGTAACTTACTATACTCATAACATCACAGACATGAGGGAGATGTAATACGAAAACACATTTACTGTTCAACCAAGAGCAAGATATTTGCCTTCTTTCATCACAGTTACCTGTTTCTCCATATCTCTCTTGTTCTTTTTTGCCTTCAATATGTTCAGTAAACCCTGATTTTTGCTACAGTTCTTCTTCTTCTTTATTGTTTTTGGCAGTTGGTAAAAACAATTTGGTGCATTACTCCCACCAAGTGGTCTGGAGTGTGGACCAGAATCTTTCCAAGAGCCCCAGTTGTCTGTGTAGTTTGTCTGCTACATTTTCCCAGTCCCATGTGCCCATGCACCCATCCACATATTTGGGGACCTATCATGTTACCATGCCTCCCCAGGCCTGCCCCCCAGTTGGAGAACCACTGAGTAAGTTTAATAAAAATTCTAGAAGTCTGCTTCTCAGTCGAAGATCTGTTGAATGGGACCTTCAAAGTTGTGTCCTTCTGATCTATAACAAGTGGGAAAATGTCACAGCACAGCAGAAAAAAGCACAGCTAAATAACAGGCTCTTGGCTGAGTACCTTAACAAGACATTTAAATAAAAAGAGAGCATTTTTAAAAGATGTAAGGAAATTTATTGATGTACAACAGTTGAATGTGAAACAATTTTGTTTGGCAATTAGACTCCAGTGCTTCATCTCAGTGGAGCTCTGGTATGCATAAAGGAGGAGGATAGGATAGGACCCCCCTCTGAGCTTAGATGTTGGGGGTGGATGAGCGGAGATAAAAGGTGGTAAATACTTCTGATGAGGCTCGTCAGCCTGGGGGGTGAATGGCAGAACAGAAGACAGTTTTAAAGATTGGGGAATAGACTGATTAGCTCAAAAATAACAGCAAGAAAATCAGTGAACCAGAGTTGTGCCAATAGAATTTATGAATGAGGTGAATTTGGCAGCACGGAAAATGGAAGCAACAAAGAGTAGCAGGATGAGAGGCCTGAACACCAGATAGTGAGGAGAGACTTTAGAGAAAAAAAACACATAAACTTTATTTATACTGGTATGTAATACGTTGCTGCCTTTTTACTTAATATAAGATGCTAAAAACTTAATGATGGTAATTAATATGGTTAAAACCCGTAATTAAAAAAATTAAAATGCATGCATTGCACCAACTTCATCAATCTTACTTCCACAGTCTCTTTGACACACGGAAAGGGTTGTAGGTGCTGCGAGAACACAGATTTATTACAAATTTACTGAGCCATCCTTGAAATTTCACCGGATGATGGCCTTGCAAAGAATATTTAGCGATGGAGTTGCCCCTTGATGATGCTTTATGATGTGGCTTTCTTGAAAAGGATTTCTCCTTGACTTTGAGCCATATCTTATGTAGTGATGAATTTGTAGTGCACATGCTAGGTCTTAATCTTCTTTTGGTAAGACCTGGCAGATGATGAACAAACTTAAATAAAAACTAAAGGACAAAAATGCTAATGCTAATTTCAAAACACGTAGACCTTCTTACTTTAGTTTTAAATTGACAGCAGGTGAAATGACAAGCAGATAAAATAGTAGGAGTTTTACTTATTTTACCCACAGAAATCTAACAAGAGAAGAAAGCATTTAGCTGATAGCAGTCAGTAGAGGGGGGACAGAGCTAAAAGTGGATTGAATATTGCACTTAAAAACAGCTTTAATACAAAATATTCGAAAGTGTAAGTTATGACTACTGCAAAGTAAGCTGATTCTATTCTAACTTTCAGTCTCATTTCTGAAAACATAAATGACCAAAATGTTGCTGCTGAGGTTTTAAGTGGGCATTCTTGAGATCCTGGAGTATGTCCACAGTTGCAGATGAGAGCCTGGAAGGAGTGATTAGTCATTGCCGCTGGTGTTGCTCAGTATTGATGGATTTGTAGCTTGTAAGAATAATAGAAAAAAGGAGAAGAGGGAAAATTACACATTGTCTGTACTTTCACAAGCCCTCTTTTGATGTGTCAGCAAGCTCGTACTCTCTGCTTCAGCATTTGGAAACTTCTTGGTGTGTGAAAGCAGGACTCCCAGAAACACAGTGTGGGGGAATTCAGTTTTAATCACACGCTTCTGTTAAAAATGCTTCAGTTATTCATAATGGCTGTCCTTATTTGGTATGTGCATGTGATTGTGTGCGTGTCTATGCCCTCCTGTGAAGAGCAGCTGGTCCACTCACTCCTGTGCTCTGGGAATCAGACATTCTTATTGATCTCCTGCTCCCATGGGAGATATGTTTGTTTGTGTGCATTCACGTGTGTGTGCACTCACTTGCACACCTCTCAACATTTTTAGCTGCAGTGTTGGAGCACATGGATTAAGCAACATTTAGTTTTGTGCAAGAGTGCCACTGGCAGGTGACAGAAGAAACTACATGATGTTTATTTTGCAAACTCCTTCACTGATATTAAAATATGATATTGAATCTTTCTTTCTCTGTGTCTGTCTTTAGTGTGCTGGTTGTTTACTCCTGAGTAGGGAAGAAAATGTAAGGATCATTGATCTTTACTTGGATTTCTTTCCATCAGATCAAGTTGGCAGTATTAAACCAAGAGCTATGTAACTGTGTGTTTGTGTGTGTTGCAGGTAGTAAACCTCGGTGGAATTGCTGGATTGAAAGGAGAAAAAGGGGAACGGGTAAGAATGAAGGATGTCATTAAAGCAAATCCAGATACAAAATGTGTGTCTTATAAAACTATCAGTGGAATGTATGAAGTAATTAAATGTGCATAGACATGCCTAGTATTATCTTCCCTTACACAAACACTTTGATAGGGCTACTGCCTAACATGATGCTGGATTTTGACCAACTCACCACCTATCCAGACTCTCTTCAGCTTTCTCTGTTTCACACCAACAACCAATCATCTTTCCTCTCCATCTCTCCTCATCTTAGGGTGATGACTGTGCTGGCTCCCTTACAGGTCCAGTAAGTAGCATTTCCATTGTGTCCCATTCTCACCCTATGTGCCTCATCTTACAGAGAAAATCAGTGTTTTGTCATTTGGCATGCAGGGCTATACGCCTGATATATTCACCCAAATTTCTCTGTGTTGACACATGCCAACCAATTGTTTCCAACATTAGTGCACAGAAGGACCCAAAGGCCAAAAGGGAGACAAAGGCGAACCGGTAAGTGCCAGTGTTCTGTTGCAGGTTACAGTCACACATCCCACTGCCTTCCAACCCATATAACCCCTGGTAGCTGTTTAGTTAGATTTTTATGCAAAGCCTCACTGTTAAACATCCAGTAGTGGTATTATTTATTCAGTAAAATTAATGGTGTTCTTTGAATAGTTATTTAAATGCAGTGAGTCATTAACCATGCATTTGTATGCATAAATATAAGTGAGAAGAGTCTTTGAGTTTCATCTGGTTCCTCTATTTGTATCTGTATACTACTGAATCCTCCTTTTCTTAAGCTTGTGTGTCCGTTTGTGTGTGCATGAAGAAGGGAAATGCTTCTATCTGGTAGTCCATATGGGTTGCTGACTGGACACTCTGTTGTTTGCCATGCTCCAGCGACGTGTGCATTTTGTCTCTTTCTAGCCAGGTCATTGATCTAGGCCTTGTCTCTGTTGCTTCTCTCCACAGGCCATGGCTCCCAACTGGGATGCTGCAGCTGGGTACAAGGTGAACAGTTTAAGGAACTCCTGATGATGAATATTGAAGATTTGACCCTTTAATGATCATCCAATTAAATGCTAACCTCTCATTCTATTGCTGGCTTTGTCTAGGGGGAAAAAGGTCAGAAGGGAGAAATCGGTCTGCAGGGTCTGACAGGCAAACCAGGGAGAGATGTAGGTATTTTTATATTTGTTTTCTTTTGCGTTAGAATTAGAGCATTAGAGTGGGTGAAAGT
The DNA here is from genome assembly GCF_017639745.1 of Melanotaenia boesemani. Taxonomy (NCBI): domain Eukaryota; kingdom Metazoa; phylum Chordata; class Actinopteri; order Atheriniformes; family Melanotaeniidae; genus Melanotaenia; species Melanotaenia boesemani. The sequence goes on along the minus strand of NC_055698.1, from coordinate 11,198,374 downwards.
TCCTCTCCAAACACACTTACACATCCACATATGCAGCCACTTTTATCAGGCTTCAGCGGATATTCAGTGAACTTATACGGTATTACTCTTTAAGCTCAGACTTCCACTGATACCCCCCCCCCCCCCACCCTTCCACTTCCTCACTCCCATTGCGTTAAGTCAGCCTGTTAATGCCTGCTAGATTAGGCTAGAGCAACAAAGCTTGCACAATCAATGCTGCCTCATTGACTGTTGCTATTTGTCTTTCAAACAGGCAGGCATCTATTCACGAAGGCTTAAACCTTTTAATCTTCCCTGTACGGTGCAATGATCCTGTTGATGCATGAAAACTTTTAAGTAAAAATTATGTGTGTGAGCTGTGAGATATTCCAATGATTTTGCTATCAGACATGTTCATTTTCAGTTGCATGCCAGGCCAAGTGCTTGATGTGGCCAGATTTGGTGAAGGATAGCTTCAAGGATAACCATTTGACATTGTGATTCTTCATACATTTGCTGATGTGGCTTGAACCAGGCTGGCAGAAAATATTGTATGCTCTATTGAAGAGAGTATCTCACAGGCTAAACTTCTCCCTATATCTCCTGTTGTAAAATGTAAAATAAATGAAAGAAATCAAGCAGTGTTTCTCAGCAATTTGTGACGACTTGTTGGAAATGGATTTCAGCAGCGCTTGTGTTGATACTTCTGTGATGTCACTGATGATGGTACTTTTCTTTCCGTCTGTCACCATTTCCCAGGGTCAAGCTGGGTCCGTCTGTGTAGTTGGCCCTAAGGGACAGAAGGTCTGTTTGCTTTAAGTCATCAACCTCTCTGTCACAAATATTCACTCCAGTTTGGATTTAATAGATTTTGTGTTGAACATTTTTTTTCAGGGTACACCTGGTGTGGTGGGTCCTGAAGGGTTGGCTGGGGAGCCAGGGAAGCCCGGACTTCCAGGTCTGCCGAGTGCTGGAATGCCAGGTCCTCCAGTAAGTTTGCTTTGAATGGAAAAATCAAGGATATGGTCAATTATTGGATGGTGTCGTCACTGTAATTATCGTTATGTCTTCATACTTCTTCTCTTTGATTTGGCAGTGCTGTTTAAGTTTTGTTTCATTGTCCTTGACAAACTCTGAAAATATCTTTTATCAACTTGTATCATGACAGGGTCCCCCTGGTGAAACAGGTGGTGCAAAGGGAGAAAAGGTAGGATTGCATTTTGAAATATAACCTTTTTTGCATTGTTCTTCACATCTCTAATAGAGATTATTGTCAGGTGTACTTTTACATCTGCATGTATCTCTATAGGTGCCAGTAGATAGTTGTACACATCCTAAAAGTAAAAACAGATGTACAAAAAAAAACATATGAAAAATTAAAAATGGTCGAGCCCAAATAATAAAATAATTAGTTTGTGGGGCGACTAACAACTGAGATATAAATAACATGGTCAATGCTATCTTATGAATTAAGACAAGTAAATAAGTAAGTTGGGACCCTCTTTGTGGTCCCATGATAATTTCAGGGGGTTGCCATATTATTGTAAAAAAACATATATAAATATAAATTTATCAAATAAATTATGTCTGTTTATTAGGGTTGTCAAAATGAAGGTGTTGATGCAACGTCAATCTGTGGTGTTATTTTTTTCACAAATTAATGCATAAAATGCATAAAGAACAAGTTATTTTTGATGGCATATTAAAAATCTGAATTTGACATTACTTTGGCAAGAAAAGCTGATCTACACTCTTTATCAGTGGTGGTAATGCATCAAATTGTTGCATGCCCACTGCCAGAAAACCAGAAGAAGTCATTTCATATGCAGAATACATGATTGTGACCACAGTGGATGGAGGAATCCAAAAAAAAAAAACCTGTCGGCCTTTTAAACTAAAGTTTGAGAATTACAAAGAAGAACAATCAACGAAAATGTTGCGTTTGAAGACGGAGCAAGTTTTTTTTATCACCGAAGCACTTTCATCTCGATGTCAAGCACACATTTGTTAAGGGCTGCAATTTTTGGTTCAACACCTTGTTTTTGGCACATCACAAGCTTGTCTGGAGGGGAGCAGGTGAGGGTTCGCAAACACCAATAAATGTTATCTTGGCTCAAAAATGTTAAGAATCACTGTGTTAGAGAAATATCCCCAGAAAAAATAGCTTTTGAAATTGCTAAATTTTCCACAAATCTCTTTAAATGTTAATGACTGAAATTAACATAAATTTAAATTATTTGGAAAAAAATTTATCAAACTTGAACTAGTTGGCTTGAATAATGAATAAACAAATAAGACAGACAAACAGAATAATACCTTAAATTAATGCATAATAGTTTGGGATAGTTAGGTAAGGCAAGGCAAATTTATTTGTATAGCACATTTCAGGTACAAGACCATTTAAAGTGCTTTACATAAAACATTAAAAGCGTTACAAATGGTGCAAAGAAATTATCAAAAGACAGCAACAAATAGTAAAAATCTCAATAAAACCATAATAAATGATACATCGAAAGCATTAAAAGTTAAGTTATAAGTTACTGTGCAGATTTCATGCATAGGCACAACAGAAAAACAACATGTTTTTAACCAGGATTTAAAAGGATCTAGATTTGGTGAAAGTTTAATCTCCACTGGTAGTTTGTTCCACTTGTTTGCAGCATAACAGCTAAATGCTGCTTCTCCATTCTTTAGTCTGGACTCTGGTCTGGACTAGTTGACCAGAGTCTTTTGATCTAAGAGCTCTGCTAGTTTTATATTCTCTGAACATATCACAGATGTATTCTGGGCCTAAACCTGAGATTAAACAATCAGAAGGGTTTTAAAATCTCTTCTGTGACTGACTGGAAGCCAGTGTAAAGATTTTAAAGCTGGTGTGATGTGTTCAGATCTGTTTGTCCTGGCTATAACTTTAGCAGCAGCGTTCTGGATGAGCTGCAGATGTTTAATGCTCTTCTTAGGACGTTCTGTTAAAAGAGCATTACAGTAATCCAGTCTACTGGAGATGAATGCATGGATTAAACTTTTAATTCTGTTGATGTTTCTGAGCTGGTAAAAAGCTGTCTTAGTGGCAGCTTTGATGTGGCAGCTGAAAGTCAGATCTGAGTCTATCAACACTCCAAGGTCAAGAATGTGGTTGTGTGGGTGTTAACCAATGCTGACCCTCTTTTCTTTGCTACCAAACAGAATAATCTCACTTTTGTCTTCACTTAATTGTAGAAAATTCTGTCTCATCCAGGTGTTTATTTGCTCCAGACTCTGACACAGTAAGTCTATTGGGCTGCAATCAAACCTGGAATATTTATTTATTTATTTATTTTGTTTAACCTTTATTTTACCAGGCACATGCTTTTACGGGCATGGCTTGGCCAACATGGCAGCAGTAACACAAACAAGAGGGGGTGTTTCACAGTACAATACATTAAACAATACCTAACAATATAAAATGACCCGAAAAGAGCATATAAAAGTTGAACAGAAAAGTTCCAAGGACTGACCCCTGGGGGACTTCCCAAGTCATGGCCAGTCATGGCTCAGATTCATAGCTGCTGGTTGTAACAAAATTACTCCAGCCTCCAACGATCAGAACCAGTTAAGGACCTATCCAGAAAGTCGAAACCAGTTTCCCAGCCTGTGTAACAGGAGTCTGTGATCTGCAGTATCAAACGCAGCACTGAGATCCAACAGAACCAAGACTGATACCTGACCAGAATCAGTGTTCAACCTAATGTCATTTAACACTTTGACCAGAGCTGTTTCAGTGCTGTGATGAGGTCGGAAGCTGGACTGAAATTTATCAAGATTTCCACTTTCATTTAAAAAGTCATTAAGCTGGTGAAATACAACTTTCTCAATAACCTTTGATATAAAATAGAGGTTAGATACAGGTCTATAGTTTTTCATTATAGAGGCATCTAGAGTCCTTTTTTTTTTAGAAGTGGCTTAAAATGTTGTCAAATTAGTTGCATTTCTCAGTGGAAAGGAGCGCTGGGCTTATCTGTGCAGGAGGAATTGTTGACATTCTTGTTAATAATTTTAGATAAATGCAGCTATCTGGCCTTGTACAGCTCATTGTTATAGTTACAAAGGCTTTGTTCGTACAGCTCATAGTGAATTTGACGTTTTGTATTCCACCACTTAAGTTTGGCTTTTCTGCATTCTCTCTTTAGGTTTGTGAGCATACTGGTGTTTTGTCGTGGTGTTTTCTGTTTGCTCAAGGTGCTCTTGATTCTTACTTTTGCAACAGCATCCATTACGTTGTCAGTTTTAAAATTAAAATGATCCAGGAGTCCATCAACTGACTCTGCATTGGTTTTTGGTAACATAGCAATGGCCTCAACAAACTGAGCACTTGTTCTTTCACTAATGTACCTCTTCCTAACTGAGAAACCAAGCTTGTTTTTTTTTTTTTGTTTGTTTGTTTGTTTTTTTGTAGTTAGTTTACTATAACAGAAAAATAGCTAAATCCACAAGCTGAAAATGGCTTCTTCAGTACATGTACTGGATAAACAGTGCATTAAAATATTAACTCTCAAAGTTAACTGATAAATTGTTGAAAGTTTACTTCAATTGCTTAAAATAAATTTTAAGTATTTAACTTAAAAATGGATGAAAAGTCCAACATTACAAAGTAGCAGCTCACTGTAATATGGGTCTACTGTAAATTTGGCTCTCAGTTGTGCTGTGTGGTAAATATTACCATCATTGTTTCAGTTTTTATACAGAGCAAAACATGGGTACCGTCCAGGGAGTATTACAGGAATTTTTGGAAAATCCTTTGGCTGCCAAACTCAAAATAATACCATAGCTCTTATGAGTGATTTTCAAGTTTTAGTTTTTGCTTATAGGGAGAAACTGGACCTTCAGGAAATGACGGGCTGCCAGGAGATCCAGTAAGAGACATTTTTTAAACATTGATTGGTAAAGGTGTGTATGAAATTTCAACAATCAGTAATATCTCAATCCATAAGTGTTTGACAAGCATTCTGCTGTTTTCATAGGGACCAAGAGGACCAGCAGGGGCTAAAGGAGAGAAGGTATAATACAATGTAAACAGTGTCCTTAATCTTTTTATCTGCTCATCTTTGTCTTGTCTCATCGACGCTTTTGTTTATTTGATTTTGTGTTTAATTTTCAGGGTGATCCTTGCGAAGTGTGTCCAGTCCTATCAACAGATATTGGCAACACAGTGGCTTTGCAAGGGAAGCCTGGCACTAAAGGAGAGCCTGGATTACCAGGACGAGGAGAAAGAGGACATCCTGTAAGTACATCAGTTAGACTGTAATATAATGTAATGTATTCTGTACTTGTCTGGAATCCTCAGCTTTACATTTTTATGATCTTACTGCATGTTTTATTAGAGAGATCTAGACACGACCTGAGTTGTATCTGACAACTGAACCTTGAGCTCTTATTTGATAGCATATATATTTAATTTTCCTTATCGTTCCGAGAAAAACATGTGGCATTTATTTCCACCCTGAGGTTGTATTTGCCCTTGTAATTCTCATATTGTTTCAGTAGCTCAAGGGTAGAAGACATGATATGCTGTCAAAACTTTAGTCACCAAGAGAAGTGTTTCCTTTTTAGTGTAATCTTAACTCTTCTTTTTGTCTCTCTAGTGACTCCAAACTCAGCATTTTGCACATTATGTTTCTCTTTATTTCTCTTTCTGCAACCCCCATCTACTCCAGCAGCTGAAATAGAGAATGATTTGTGTGTAGGGAGCAATAGAATATAAATCTTGAGCCTTATGAGATTCTCTGTGCAACGATTTCCAATAGTGCCAGCATCATTCTGTCATACCTGGTTACAGTAGAGGGAGAAAGAGGTACAGCAATAGAGAGGAAGAAGTAGATATGACCTCTTCCTTGCAAAGCTCAACTAACAATATTCTTACTTCTGAATCTTCCCCCATAAACTTTTGCTTTGCTCTGCCTCTGTATTTACCAGGGACCTCAAGGTACAGATGGAAAAGCTGGACAGAAGGTATAGACTTCCCCCCTCTTTTATTCATAATTTATGGTTAATTCTTATTCTGTGGAGGTGTGACCTATACATGCTCATCTGCATTCCTACACATACAGATATGCTAACATCAGCAGTGTAGAAGAAATGGATGCAAGCAAATCTAGCTGAGCCAAACTGTGCAAAATCAAAATCCAAAAGCCCACACATACACCTAGCTTTCACACAGGTTTAGGTCTAACCAATTACTTGTTTGTAAAAGCTTAAAAACAAAGTCCACACAGTGCCATCAACTCACACCCACACTAACATTACTGATATAGTCTGACATCTGCCTAATTGCATTGACCAGAATGCTTCCACTGCCGTGTTCAGACAAGACATCTCAAAGCAAACATACTTGGCAGAGCAGGCTAGGATTAATTTGCCTTCATGGATGTCTGGTTTTTTTTGTTTTGTTTTTTTTTGTTTGTTTGCTTTTTCAGGGAGAACCAGGATCAGATGGCACCAAAGGAGAAAAGGTTAGCTAAGTGCCTGTCTTATATTTGAGAATTAAAGATTTCTAGTTTAGGCTGCATTATTTAGCTGTCTGCCTAATTACTTAACTATGCTTTGTGATTTTTCCTTGTCTTGCTCATGTTGCTCTTTGCCTTTGAGCTCCAGAACATTTATACCCATTAGCTCAGCTTTTCTTTTCTCAAAGAGAAATACTGTGGATGAAATATTTGAGACAATCTCTGTCATCATGCTTTAGGGAGAGTCATGTTCTGTGTGCCCCACGCTTGGAGACCTAACTCCTAACCTTGGCCCCAATGTCCTGGCCCAAACCATGCAGCAGAAGGGTGAGAAAGGAGAGCCTGGGACTGGTCAGAAAGGAGAGCAAGTAAGTCTGGTTTGCTTTACTTTTACTAAGAGGAAGAAAAAAATATATGCAGTACAAAATCCACAAAAGAAACTGGCTAGGTAGATGTTTTGTTTGACTACATTTCTCTTTCTGATTTTGCTTGCCTTGGTGTGCTTTCTTGCATATACGAGCTGTAATAAGCATCTTCATTAAAGTGATATATTGTATGATTTTTCTGTTCCACAGGGGGACCCAGGAAATGTAGATTCACCTGGCCTTAAAGGAGAGCAGGTAAGAAACATAAACAGAAATAGTAGTAAAAGTGGCTGACCTCAATAGCAGACATGGCTTATATAACAGGAACTCACCCAGGTTTCTGATTGGAGCTCTTAATAGACATGATCAGGAAGATAATCACAGCGGTGTACTAATCTCAGGGCCCAAACTGTCTACCATAGGGATTTTCCTCAGCAGGAAACTTATTAGCAAAAAGCCTAGATACTCAAAAACCAATATCATTTGACATGGCAGCCTGTAGGGTGCAACTTACTATGAAGGGTGAATTACCAATTTAAAAACCCATCCATTTTTATCAATTCATAAAATTCAGGGTATTTTTTTTTCTTTTTTCCCCTGACTGTCTGCAGGGGAGTGCAGGCAGCACAGGAGCTGATGGTAAGCCGGTAAGTTCAGCTTCATTACTTTAAAAATGATTATTTTGGTTCACATAATGGCAGTGCTATAAAATAAAATTTGATCATGTGATAGGGCAAATCTGGACCAAGGGGACCCAGTGGCAAGGACGGACAGAAAGGTGCAAAGGTAGGAGAACAGAGTAAGATAGAGGTTATGGTTGAGTAGCAAAATATGAAAAATACACTCCTAACCTTATGTTGTTCCTAAGCTCATTCATGACCTTGTTGGAAAATGTCATGAGGTTGAAAAAAGGTGGTAAGAGAAATTTGTAAGGAAGAAATAAAAGCCAACCATGCTGCAGTGAGAATCAGTGAGACCATGCTGTGATGTGAGTCTACAGTAGTGAAACTACATTTAAGTGTAGTAAAATAGAAAGTATTACTTTATTATGAGTGTTGGCAGTGAAAAATATTGTTGTCACAGGCTTCATTCATGCTCCTGTCCTCATATTTATCTATACAAGTCACAGTTAGTATGACAAAATAAATATAATAGAGCATCGCTTTGAAGGTTGCAACAGCATAAAAACTTTGGGATGAAATTGTGTCCTTTCTTGTACAAAAAGTAGTTCAGTCATGTGATAGGCTAAAGCAGTTTATAAAACTCTTGTATTTTAGAGAATTTGAGCAGATATCATCATGGCTGCTATTTAGATGCGTTCAGGTTATTTCAGTTAGAAAGCATTCACTTATGAGTTCAGTTTCATTTTATGTGTATTTCAAAGTCTTGTATTTGAAAGATTAACTGAAACAGCTGAATAAAACACCTCGGTTTGTGAGGCTCTGTTGAAGCGAACTCATAATGCACGACTACCAACTGATAGCACCACAAAGCTGTGGTCATTTGGTCTAAATCAGTCAATGGCAACAAGCCCAAGAGGAATTTTCTTTCAAAGAAACTTTTAACAATTGACTTCAAAGTCACTTGAAAATGATAGCGTGGCCCAGCTGTCTGTAGTAGCATTGTTTTTAAGCATTGGGCATGTTTTTCCATGTTGTAATAGACTGAGTTCTCTTTCTGGGCTAATTTTACTCGGGATATAAAATTAAATGTAATGAAATGGTGGAAAAAGGTGAGGGATTTAAACATTGCCTGACCATGTCTGAGCACACATATAGTACATACATTGGCTCAGCACTCAGAAAGGGCACCGTTCAAGACTCAGGACTGACTCAGGTAGGATCCATCAATGCACAACAGCTATACCAACCTACTCCACCTCTCCCCTGCAGAAGTAACTTTGGCTAAAAAGTAGTATTGGCATGTAAATTGTTGAAGTTTGTTAGCAGAGTATAAGAGCGCTGATTTCCCCCATCATTCTGTAATTAACTTTCACTCAGAAAGTCACAATCAGTGTGGAGATGCAGAGAGGAATTTTGGATGCACTAGTCAAGCTAGCACTTACTCAAAATTGGGATACAACTAATGCCTTTTTGTTGTTTACATAACCTTACAGTTGTTCAGGCAATTGTACATTTTTACCTTTTAACATCTACAACACCAGTGTTTTGCAGACCGTGTTCAATGATTCTTTCTTTCTTTGTAGGCTGGCTGTGTGCACTACCAGCATAACATGGGCATCATCATTGAGAAAATATAGTGCATATGTAAATGCTTAAGTCTAAAGTGAAACAGGCTAACAATCCACACTGCAGCATTTGCTTGAAGCACTTATTAAATTTGAACATTAGATGGTGACAAGGAGTTGGCATGTTACCCCTGTGTTAGCCCTGTGATAGACTAGCAGTCGGTCCAGGGTGTCCAGGGTCCCAGAAGCTGCTGGGACAGCTGATAGCTTGACTTCTTTTTTTTTTCTCCAAATTGAGAAGCAGTACTGCAAGTAAGATGCTGACTACTTAATTGCACAACCCACTTGAAAAAAAAAAATTAAAAGAAACTATATTTCATAGCCTCATTATTGCAAAACCTTTACCATAAAGGTGGAGGAGCTTCATAAATATATATATATGTATCTTTATTTTATTTTATTTAATTTTATTTAACCAGGAAAAACCTCATTGAGATTAAGAATCTCATTTACAAGAGCGTCCTGACCAAGACAGCAGCAAACCAAGTTACAAATCAATCAAAACCACCAATAAAATTATATATCAAGGCAAGGTATTATTTTTATTTATCAGCTAGATAAATAAATTAGTTTGAATTTTCACACTAAGGAATTGAAAATTCTACCAAAGCATTCTCATTGAACAATCAGTCATGCACTCTGAGCTGAAAAGGCAGATTACTCTTTGGGTTATTGAACACTTTTATTGTATTTCTTTTTTTCTTCAATTTGTGCAAAGAAAAAAAAAAACTCATGCTTATCTCATAAGCTTTCAGTCATTCTGATTAATGTGCATATGCAAGTCATGTGATTGTGGAAAAAAATCCCATTAACACATGCACATTTTTTCTTGATAATGTAATTTCATACTTCATATAATTTAATGAGACTTTAATATTATATTTATCTTTTTACAGGGAGAACAAGGACCATCTGGTGAAAGTATCCCTGGCCAAAAGGGTGAAAAGGTGAGGGTAGGAAAATGTGTTGGTTATGTATCTTTTAACTTAACTGATATTTAAACTAACCTTCGTGACTCTATGGTCCTCCCTAGGGCGAGTGTGGTGTGTGCCAACCATCAGAGGCTGGAAGCAAATCCACCGACTTTACAGTGCTTAAGGGAACAAAAGGTGAACCTGGCCCCCCAGGTCCACCTGGACCCACAGGTCTTGGGGCTGATGGCAAACAGGTGCTACTTTTCTTTTAGAAAAAGATATCTGTAACCCGAAAAAATACACATTGAAATTCAATTTGTAGAATAACATAGATGTAGTTTTTAGGATTTTTCCCCATCCTACAGAGGCAGTATGATCCCCTTTAAATACCTAAAATCAGGAGCAGAAGAGTTTATTAGACTTCCAACATCAGTTTACCCCATGAAATTTTAGAGCAAGACTTCCATAGAGATCTTCAGCATAATTAGAAAATTTCCATGACACCAGTATGGCTGAACACAGCCTGACTGACTGGAACATGGAACAGGCCAACCTTAGAACAAATGGAAAAAAAAAGAAAAAAAGAAATTCAAACATTGCATACACCATTACATACATTATGGATCTTCATCATGATTAGTCATTGAAGTCACAGGGCCAGGGTGGCCTCTTGGCTTGCTATGTTGCTGAACAGATTAACTGCCATCTGGATGAGTGAAAAGTTTGCGATGCTGAAAGATCCCCCCTCAGGGCAAATCAACCCATAATGCTTATTGTGTAAACAGAATATGCAGAGATTCTTCTTGTACCGCAGCAGTTTTGCTAAGTATAATAAATTCAGTTTGGCTCATGTCACACCTCTCATTTATATGCTGTACGCTTCTGTGGTTGGCTTTATGTCAAAAGTTTTTATTTTACCTGGATGGAGAGAGGCTTGCAGATGACTGTGCTTGTATCTTTGCTCCATACAGGGGCCACCAGGTCTGGCTGGTGCTAAAGGAGAAAAGGTAAGTTTCCTGCTTAAGTCTTTTATGGATCCACTCTATAAAAAGCTGTACTCTGTGTTGTTTTCCAATCTGTTTACTCCTGAATGGCCACATTTTAGAGCCCTGTTGCCAGCTGAGTAATTAAAACCAACTATTCAAGCTTCTTGGACAATGTCTGGTTTTTAAATAAGTCATTGTCCACATATCACAAAGAGTCCTCCTTGAATTATCAGTTGAAAAACCTGAAAGAGGAGATTTTGAGAAAGCCAGATGTTATTAATTAATTTAACATTACTCAGATCAAGATTGTGTCGGCAGGAGTCTCAACCCAAATGATGCCAAGTGGGGAGCTCAGCTTTTTATTTTAGACCAGCAAGTCTATTTTTCAGAACATTCTTTTCACCTTAACCCACCCAAAAATCTGAGATGTAAATCTGCCATCAACAGAGCCAGGCTGCGTTAAATCACCTTCAAACTCATCCAGAGGAATAACTCAGTTTCTTCTTCAAAGTATTTACTGGAATACTGAGACTGACACTATTGCTGGTAGTTGAGGGTAAAATAAATCATCAGATTTTGGCTTCATGAGGTTCTTTGTTAAAGTCAATAACATCACCACATGTATTTTTAAAGAAATGTAGTTGGAATTATTTTGTTGAAGTCATGTTTCTAAAAGAATATTTCACCAAAATGTTGTGGCTGCTGTTAGCATCTGTTGCATGCATTTCTGTTCTTGTACAGTGTTTGCTAAATCATGCTTGGAACAGTTAATTAAACCTTCAACCAGCTCACAATAAGTACAATCACAGCAGATGTGCTACTACATATTGAATTATTCTGAGTCTCTTACAGGTGCACAGTGTAAACAAAGCACTGGGAGTCAACCCATAAAAAAATCCCTTCTAACTTTACTAGAAGGGGCTTATGGTCTCTCCTTTGATTATTGTCTTGTGATGTTACCAGGGTGAACAAGGGGACCAAGGAGACAAAGGACTGAATGGGGCTCCTGGAGTGCCAGGTTTGCCTGGAGAGCCTGGTCAGGATGGATTAAGAGGCTTAAAGGGAGAAAAGGTACATGCAAGCACAATCAAATCAAGTCAAGTTTATTTCTATAGTACATTTAAAAGCCACGGTTGCTGCACAAGCAGAACAAGTCTAAACAAACACACACACACACACACACACACACACACACACACACACACACACACACACACACACACACACACACACACAAATATCCAGGACAGCGATAAATATAGTTCAAATAAACAGTGTTAAAATAAATTTGTAAGACAAAAACAGTACTTGCATGACAAAAAATAAAATAAAAAAATAAAAAAGAATGCTACTTAACCACATCTATAAGCCAAGATCAAGAGACTGAGTTACTCTGACTTGTAAAGGCAGGTCATTTCTTAGAAGCCATAACTGAAAAGGCTCTATCACCTCTGCCTTTTAGCCTGGATCTAAGAAAGTCCACTGATTCATAGACTTCAGAGCTCCGGATGGAGTATGAGGCTGTAAAAGTTCAGACAGGTAAGATGGCACCATGCCTTTGAGACTATTAGAAACAAGTAAGAAACTTTTAACTTTAATGATTTGGAAGCCAGTGTAGAGAGGCCAGCGCAGGTATAATGTCATCACACCTTTTCTTCCCTGTCAAAAGGCAGACTGCAGGCGGTGAAGTGATGATTCATCAACACGACATAATAAATTACAGCAATCTAAACAAGATGTAAAAGCTTGAATCACTCAAAATCATGCAAAGGGATGTGGGCCTTCACCTTACTAAGAAGACTTAAATGACAAAAGCTTCCCTTGACCGGCTGATCTGTTTGTCAAATTTAAATTCAAAGATCACATCAGGGTGACAATAAGAATGCAGTGGGCTAATAACACCTGATTACAATTATTTCTGTTTCGCATCTACTGATTAGTCTAAGTTATTTATTTTATTAATGCTGATCGAGTTGTAGCATCTGGGCATTCTCTTTCCTTATCAAAGCAGGAAGGAGGAGCTATAAAAGGCATGCATCCAATTTGCAGTCAAATATGTTCTGATTTTATCTGCTAATATCAAAATACAATAAGTGATCTTGATTTTTTTTATATCATAAATAACATCAGTAGGCCATAACAACCCTAATAACCCCATACACTTCAGGCAGCAACTTGTAAGCTTTCAACATCACTGTGACTTACTCTGAGCCACACCAAGAGTTGAGGATGCTACCTGCACCTTACCGGTTAGCACTTACTGCAGCAGCAATGTGTGCTCAGCATCAGACTAATCTTTACTGTCAGCTAAAACTGAGTTATAGAGTAAAACTGGGGAACGAAGTGGAGAGTCACAGAAAAGTAAAAAGAAAAAGAAAAAAAAAAGGTCCAGGGAAAGAAGCTGAAACCTGTCCCCTGCTAAGCAGCATTAATTTGTGCTCCTCATGCTCAAGCTTTTTAATCTCAGCCTGCAACATAAGTAAGGTCTCATGCTGTGCAAACGTCAACCCAGTACTTCCTCCAGCTGCAGCGCCACCCAAATCCAGACCAACAGCTTGCAGGTTTGACTGAAGAACTCTAGCTTTTACCAAGTTCTCTTTCAAAATCACTTTTATATTCTCCTTTAAGCGTTTATCACCAACATCCAATCTCTGCAATCTTTGCTAACTGCTGCTGCCTTGAACAGGGCACCAACAACTCCTCAGACAGAGCTTTCAAAATTCCTCAACTGTAGCCATAATGCCAGAACATCAGCCCAAACTACCAAAACAGGGCAACATGACTGATGTAAGAAAAAAAAAAAAAAAAGCCAAAGTCCAGTCCCTCTAGCTGCCTACCAGGATCTGACTAAGCTCTCCATCTAGTCTTCAAATGCCAGTGGTGGGTATCTAAAACCCACAAGCCCAGTGTAGCAACTGGATAAGCAGCAACTCCACCCACAACATTGGACGCGCTACCTAGACAACTGCTCTAGTCACTGTCGACACCACACTACCAGATCCTCCCAAACGAACTCCAAAGGGAAGCCGCTCTGAAACCTACAGAGACAGAACAACAGTGAATTACTCGCGCTGTGCACCGGATTAGCCGACTAAACCCCACAGGTTCACATCACAACAGGCCAGCAACGTAAACTCAACTAAACACAATTACTTACCACATGCAACACAGAAATCACAGAAACAATAATGTAAGCGACTGCTGCATCAAAACAATTTACAACCAAGCACGGAAGCATTACTATCAACCACTCCATCCAGGAAAATGGCAGTCATGCGGTCACCATCAATCAGCTGCACTGCAACCTACACCAGGTCAATCACAAGCGACAAGCCACTACTTGTTACAGCCTGGCTCAATGGCTGTAACAAAAAGAGAGGCAGGCACAAAGTGGTTATTTACAAAAATATAATTTATGTAAGATAAATCAAATCAAAAGAACAGAGTACAAGGCCAGGTAACCTTCCAGCTCAAGCCAGGAAGCCACTCCGAGTCCAGGCTAGTAAGGTTTTTAAATTCGAGCCAGAGCACACTGGGCCCAGATGTGGCTTGTGCAATTAATCCAGTGGTTCTCAAACTGGGGGACGGGCATCACAAAAAGCTAATTGGGTTTTTTGTACTTTTACCAAGGCTTATTACAGGTTAGATTCCAGCGCTTAAAAACGTGAAACTGATGATCTAAATGGGAGCAATTACTTTTTTTTCCCCCAAGTTTTATTCTACCAAAAGTCCTGGATTATGGTTTGAATTTGTTTTCTCAGGGGGATGCTTGCACCAGCTGCGCTCTCAGCACTGCGGTCGGTAATGATGGTATAGCTATGCCTGGCCCCAAAGGAGACAAGGGAGATCCTGGGCCCCCGGGAGCAGGAAAGTCTGGCAAAAATGTGAGAGAATTGTGTTTTTTCTTTATTTTTACCTCTGTACTCTGGGAATACTGATGCTTAGTTCATAAATGTTGTTTCCCAGGGAAAACCAGGTTTACCAGGTGTACAGGGCCCCCCCGGTCCCAAAGGAAGTAAGGTATGAATCAATTTATTGTTCTAAATGTTCCTGTTGATGATACTCTTGCAGAAAATTGTCTTCTTTCTGGAACAAACTCCCAGAAAGCCTCAGATCAGCTGAAACGCTTTGTTTAGTTAAATCCAGGTTAAAGACTCACCTGCTGCATTTAAATATTTAAAATGTCTAAATCTGCACTGTTTCTTTTAAGCTTGAATTTTTATACTCAGTTATGTTTCAAATACTGTTTTTATCTAATGTTCTTTTTTCTTCCTTTCTCTTTTGTTTTTAATTGTACATTATCCTTGTTATTTTCTTCCCTGTGGTGATGTTTTAATCTCCCTGTAAAGCACTGCCTGTCATTGAATTGTCCTATAGAAATGAACTTGCCTTGCCAAACTTGCTTTTTTATGTGTTGTATCACTATCATACTGATTTGTGATGTATTTTGCCCTCTTAAGGGAGAAGCTGGAGCTGCAGGAGTTGGCCTTCCTGGACCACAGGTAAGACTCCTAGGAGGAAAAAAAGCAGAATCATTAACTTAGTAAATGACGATCTAAGAGTAACCCAGGTCCTTCTCTCTCTCAGACTCTTTAACTTATTGTGAAATAATGTATCTTTGATGTAGACTGGAGAAGTCAATCCCCGGTTTAGTCTTGATTTCTCCTCTGACCATCTAAACCTCATGCTTTGTCTTTTTTGATGTGTGTTACAGGGTGATCAGGGACTGAGGGGACTTCCAGGAATTGCAGTAAGCTTATCTTAAACTTCTAAAGCCCTCTGCAGCTGCATTAACTATTCAGAATTTGGTCTAATCCATGCATTTTCTGCAGGGACTTACTGGTGTCAAAGGACCGCCTGGCCCTGTTGGCCCTACAGGGGAAAAGGTAACTTTAAAAGCAGAAAAATAATCATATTTTCATCTTGATGAGCCTGTTCAAACTTTCACTTGGGCTGTTTCCTGTTTTTAGGGCTCCAAAGGTGACATGGGGCTTCCTGGGCCACAGGGGCCAATCGGTTTTGGAGCAGCTGGGCCTCCAGTAAGATTAATTATATCTTTTGGCATGGGCATCTGATATAACACATTTATATTCTCAAGCTATATGTCTGATTTATTTTTTGACTTGCAGGGAAGAGATGGAGTCACTGGTCCTGCAGGACCAACAGGACCTGATGGCAGACCTGTGAGTTGTCTTATTCCTTTACTTTTGAATGTTTTTGCGTACATAGTCAGCAAATTTAGGTAGAAACTCAAGAAGCACACTAAAGTCTATGTTAATCTATGTATTAATTTTCTTTGAGCTTCTTTGGGAATTGTCCTTGATTTAGGCATTGTTTGTAGCCAAGGATTTTTGCCTGGATCCATAACAGAGGCAATGTCTGCTCCCATCTCATCCTCTGTGCCCCGATCCACACTCAGCTCACCGCCCTGTGAGCCTTCCACCAAAACAACAAAGAAAGAGTAACTAAGTGTTTATCTTTGTGTGTGTGTGTGTGTGTGTGTGTGTGTGCTCTGTCTCCTTCTCTTCCAGGGACTTGATGGAGCTAAGGGGGACAAAGTAAGTCTACCGTTTTGTTTTGGATGAAGGGAACTGGAGGGATTTGAGTATAAGGGGGTGGAACAGATGGTAATCACGAGAGATGGCTCAACACTCCGCCAACCCTACTCTGCCTCAGACACACACTCAGACAATTGCACTGACATGCACATGCACACGTCGACCCGGGGCCACAGACAGAGTAGCAGCGGCAGTGACAAGTCTACTGTTCCTGGCAGACGAGGAGTTTTGGGGGCCTGAAGAGGGAGTGTTTGAATGAGACTATTAATTACAGCATGCAGCACAGCCTCCCGTCCAGACTCTCACAGAGGAAGGGAAAGACTAAACAATAGAGGAAGTGCTTATGGGTGTAAGATGCGGGACACAAGCATTCTTGAAGGCTGATTTAAAAACAAGAATAAAGTTTAAAAAGGAGAGCAAAGGAACAGGAAGGTAGATGTAGTGTTTGGAGTTTTCACAGTCTGCCTTTTGAAGCTACAGCAAAACTGTCTGGAACTTATTTGCATTCCTCTTGACTTCCTTTCTGCAGCAGAAGTGGTTTCAATGTAGAGCAAGTATACAGGTTTGCAGGCTGTGGTGGAAATTGTGCAAAAAGCTTCACTATCAGTTTCTTCATGTGTTTCTTTTGGATATATATTCCAGGGTGAACCAGGGAGATGCAACTGCAATATGCCAGTGTCTCCGATTGGAGGTGGACCTGTGAGTACACACTTGTTCAGACATGCATAAATTTGAGGGAGCACATGTGGACATGCTGTTACTTAAGAGCATTTCTGCACCCGGTGTGGTGGTATACAGCATTCTCCCTGTGAGGGTTATATCTGGCTCTACAAAAAGTGTGGAATGACATAAAATACTCATAAACTCATCGGTTATTTCTCCTCCTCATTTTTGTGTTTGACGTTTGTTGACATTTATTTTTAACTTCACACTGTGCACCTTTGTGAGTCTGATTTAGACTCTTCTTGCCTTCCAGGGAGCTCCAGGAACTCCACTAAACATGTGGCCGGGGCCTCAGGTCTGATCTGTCAGCCAGCAGAACTGTCTGACAACTTGGGTTTTGTTTGAAAGCTTTGCATCTGCTTTGTCTTTGCAAACTCTGTTTTTTGAACCACAGCAGACTTTTATTTGGGTTGGTAAATGAGTGTTGTTTGTGGTCATGCTTTTTATATGTTGCAGGGCCCCCCAGGACCTCCTGGCCCTCCTGGCCCCCCTGGGCCCCAGGGTCTACAAGGACCCCAGGTAAGAGAAAGGGTCAGTCACATGGGGATGAGGAAAATTCTTCAGTTCAATTCAGGAGCTGCTCCTTTTGTCTGAATTGAACCAGAAGCTACTTGACAGTGTCGATGGAAAGTTTTCAGACTCTTTTTAGTTTTCCCACATTTGTCATGTTTTATACTCATCTTAAATTATATTCTGATAATTTTTCTCTCATTAAACTGCTCATATTTCTCCTCAAAGGCAAACTCTTCTGGAGTGTTTGTCAAATTTATTACAGATAAAAGACTAAAATATTTAACTTCCATACAGCAAAGTGCAAAAGTCTAGAATCACCCATCACATTTCCTTTCAAGACACTAGAGTTTCCTAAAATCTTGATCGTTTAAATGAGTAAACTTGAGAAAAAGCGCTCCAGGCTTTTTGAAGATTTATTTTTTTCCCGTTTTGCTTTGGACTTTAGTTTAATTGCCTCTTGTTTTAAGTTTGGTCCTTGAATCTGACTGCTGCAGTAATGCATCACTTCTTCCAATTTTGTTTTCCAAAACCTGGTACATCTCAGCATGGAGTGCAATATTTTCCTTAACATATGTAAGGAAAATTGACACGTGGAGGCCAAAAAAAAAAAAAAAGGAGCAGGCCTAGAAAAAAAGAAAAACTATCTACAACAGCACCTGAAAATGATGCAATGAACACGAACATGCAACAAAGAACTTCAGAGATGTGTCAAACCTTTCTGTTGATCCATCTATCAAAGTCCCATCAGAAATGTTCTCCGTGGCACCCATGGCTGTCAAGAAGGCATTCTGAAGAAAAGGAAACAGGAGGAAACTGCTGAGGTATGGCAAATGACTGTGAGTCAGTGGCACCGGGTCATGTGGAGTGATGAATCCTCCCCAGAGCCCAGACCTCAGCGTTAGTGAAGCAGTGGGGGATCATCTTGTCAGTACAGAGCAAAAGGCAGAAACCATCCAAAGACAAACTTTGAAATGTCTGGAAAGAAGTCTGGAGAACTATTCCTGAAGATTACTTGAAGACATTACAAGAACGCTTATATAAGAGAGTTCAGGCTGTATATAAAGTTTAGATGATCAAGCTTGTTAAAGTTCTATGATTTTAGTTTTTTATGCTTTTTCCATTTGTTTTTCCACATTTAAATAAATCACTGCAACTTTGACAGTTTTCTTGACATGTCTATATATATAAAAAAAAAAACAAAAAAAAAAAACAAAAGAGGGGTGAAGATTTTTGCACAACCGATTGGTCAAGGGGAGTTTGTTTATTTTCACTTCATTCCCAAGATTAGCTTTGATGATTCTTCCATATCCACGGAGGATCATTGTAGTTACCAGTATGGTGAACATTTTTATTCAGTTTCTGTACTGGCTGAACAGTCAGGTAAAAGAAAAAAGAAAAGGGCATGTGTACTTCCAAATATTTTCCATTTTAGAAATAAGGGGGGCTGTTGTGCTATTGGTCGCTTTAAAGTGAAACCGAAATCTTCATGTCCTTCTCCAGCTTTGTTCTGTCAAACCTTTCAACCCCACTGTTGCATTTTCATTCTCATATCAAGAGATCTTACTTAGGCAGATGTGTGCCCTTTCAATTATGCACAGTGAATAAATTTAGACACAAGTGGGCTTGAGTCACATTGTACAAACATCACAAGAATATAACTAGGATGTGCCAGACTCCATATTTTATTAAAAAGGGTCAAAATACTTATTTGAATGGGATATTTTATTTTTTTATCTTTGAAATAAACACTTGAAAAGCTTGTTTTTACATTATTGTGGAGTTTGGTGCGTGATCTGATGGGGAAAAAAGAACAATATGTTAAGATGAGTCTAAAACAAAAAAATGCAAAACCTTGAAAGCTTCTGAAACCTTTCTGGTGGCACCATATGATGTAGGCTTTCAGCTTGGGCCTGTGGTATATTTGAGGCTTTAAAGTGCTTTGCATCCTTATACGGGGGATTAATGTCCATAAAATGCATGTATGAAATGGACTGACAATGAGTATGTGTGCAAAAGCTTGGACATAAATAGGATAAAAAGCAAAACGTGTTGATCAAGTGCACTAACCTGTCTGGTGCTTGGAGCTTTAACCCATGTGGGAAGCAACTGAGCTTTCGTAATGTCAGCCTAGACATGAACAGTTATTTGAAGGCCTGGTTTGAAATGACAAAGTCCATAAAATGATTTGATGCTTATCTAAAATGTGATTTAAATTCATCTGTGAAATCTTTAATTTAAACAGACCTTCAAATAAATTGATCCTTTTATCTGTGCTGCAAAGAGTCAAAGGTGTAAGTAATGCATTAGAGACAGAGACTTTTTTTAAAAGTGTCATTAGACATGGCAGGAAACAAAAGTGGCGTCATCATTTTGAGCCTGCCCCCTTTGAGATGGGAGTGACTGCCCCTCGATTGGCAACAGACCAGTTCAACCTCAGTTCCTTCTTTCAGGGTATCCCTGGAAATGACGGGAAACCGGGTTTGCCTGGACGCACCGTAAGTAAAAATAGAGAGAACAGGAGGAGAGGAGATTCTCCATGTGGTGGTGGGGCTTTTGTATAAGTGATACAAAAGCACAAAATGAATTCATGTGTGAAGAACTGAGATTTTAAAAGCACAGTGACCCCTCCCTCCATATGTGCTTGATTCGGGAATTGGCAAATTCTGTAATAGCTTATATAACGGAACAAATTAAGCCAAACAATGGTATGAGCTGCAAAACTGTTTTTCTTTCTAACATGTAGGTTTCATTAATGGGTTATACACCCTGTGCTCCTAAATTACACTGTATATTTCCTTGTATATTTATATCTCTGAAATCCTTTAAATTGATTACTTTTTGTACTTCTTGGTAAATGTTGCTCATGTCTTTACAAAGTAAAGGACAAGTCAAGCAAAATTAAATAAGTCTGTGTCAAGACGTAATGCTTATGCACATGCCTGCTTGTCACGAAGGCATTTAATAATCTGAAGTATGGCCTGTTGTTGTCCATCCTTTGTCATTTTGTAACCTTTGAATTGACAATACGTTAAGTATCTTATAGTAAATGCAAGGACACACCAAAGGAGACAAGGAAAAAAACAAAAAAGGTGCAGCATTGTGAATGTATCTATGGTTCTTGATTGCATTTGGTGTCCACTTTTTGTTTCTTTCAACTGTGTTTATGGCTTAATTCCATTATGGGAACATCGATGCTGATCTCCAGCCAGCACTCAAGGATAGTTTCACCTTCGACACGGGAATTAAAGTCACAGTTTCAGGGGAGAAAAGGGAGACAGATGTTTTAGGAACTCTTAGAAGAAAAGAGTGGATTGGTTGCAAGCATAGCAGCGCTTCTGATGTGAAATTACTGCACGTTTCGCCATGGTACGATGGAGATTCACATCATCATGTCAGAATGGAAGAAACCTTAATTTTCCCTGGATTGCAGCTGAACTTCAGAGCTATTACTGAATTGCTTGCAGCTGAATTGTTAGCACTTTCTACTCGTCACACACCCATTTATGCGCTGTTCCACATTTAGCTTTTCTTTCTCTTTCTTTCTTTAAAAAAAAAAATCTCATTAACACCTCTCATTTCTTTTACTCAGTATTACAGGTACTATTTCTCTGAAAATAGCAGCCTGCCTCTCAGGATACTTAAAAACTGATTTGTCTTTTAAACAGAACAGCACGCTGCTCTGAATTGTCACTCAGTTACCTACTCACAGAGTGCATAGCATAAATAATTATAGGGGACCTTCCTTTCAGCATGAGTGTTAATGCAAAATGCCTTGTTCTAGCTCGTCCAATGGCTAATTGTATGCAGCATAAAATAGCCTTCCTAGTTACAGGCTACAGTTTGAACAATGTCAAATGGGTCTGTAATGACTTTGAAAGCAGGCCTGGTGCTATCGACAGACTTTATCCGGGGGAAGGGTCCTGCTGATTTGTTGGGGAGGTAGCACAGTAAATGTGCTTTACTGTACAGAATAAGTAGTTTTATTGTAAAGCTCAGGGTAAAACATAATAACACCTTTTTCTCCACATGTGGCCTTAACAACACTTTGATACATTGTGTGTACTCTCCTGCTGTTTTCTCTGGGCAGAATTGATTCAGACACATGGTCATCAGTACAAAGAAAAATAGTGCCTGTGTTACCTTTTTAAAAAAAGGTGTCTGAATGTTTTGCACAGTATCTCTCATCCTCTGAAGACATGCATGTTAGCTTAATTAACTGTGTGATGTAAATATGAGTTTTAATGGTCATATTCTCTGTGTACGTCCAGACAGTTTCTGTGGATATCCCGCCTCTTGCTAAATGTAAATGAATGAAGTGTGACATGTTAAAAAGTTTAGTTTACTTCACAGACATCAAGCCCTGAATGGCTTTATGTTATGGTACAGTAGCACCAAATTTCCTGATAAAACAGTAACAAGTTTAACATTATCCTGTCTAGTTCCTGGTTTGAAAAATTTGGTGTATGTACTACAAAGCTGCCATACAAATCAAGAGAAATACAGAGAGTTCAGATAAACATGAGGTATTACCAGAATTTGATTGGAGAGAAGAGTCCTCCAGTCACACTTAAATAGAGCAGAGTCATTACTGATGTCATTATGTAACTATTCTTGTTTAACTTTTTATGCCAGCATGTGTGCAGAGAGGAAGGTCTGTTACCATGCTAATGTTTAAGGATCCTGATTCTGTGGTTCTCATGTGAGAAACAGGAAAAAACAGATGGATGTCAGAGATGGATGTTTCTGTTGTAATATGCACAATGTCATTGTGAAAATTTTGATTATGGTTGACTGGAGCTTCTGCAGCATTACACTGTGGAGGAACACATTATGGGATATTTTTGTTGAGTTTGCAGACTCTTAATTAATTTGGTGCCATAAATAATTTAAAAAGTAATAATTCAGTTTCCACTTGCCCTGCAGATCCCCACTGGACCACACCTACTGCCTCAAGATGAGAATAGAGACGTGAGTAAAGAACATAAACATGGTACATTTTTGTGCAAAGGGGAGTTTTGTTTATGCGTTTTCCTTTGCCAGTGTTTTGCATGACAACTTTTAATCAGCATGCCTCATTTATACATATATATAAATTTTTTTATATATCAGTACGTGTTTCTATTTGTGTAACACAGGAGGGCTGTGAAGAGGGCTGTTCCCAAGGGTTGCCAGGGGTGCCAGGCATGGGTGGTGCCAAGGGTGATAAAGGAGACCAGGGCAAGCCTGGTGTAGCCCTCTCGGACAGCTGTGACAGGGTGAGACTTCGAGGGAGGACTTGAAGTCTCTGGTTGAAATATTTTCAGCCTCCCCGCATGATTCTTCACACTCAGAATCATATGCAGTCACTAATAGTACAGCCGCTTTGTTGTTCTGCTTTGATGAATGCAAAATGACAGTCCATCATTTTGTATTGTGTTCGAGTGCATGGCTTGATGTAATTCCCCCTTGGTGTGACAATAAGGCATTCGTCTTTACTTTCAGTGTTTGGAGAGACTTCAGAGGGAACAGTCAACGCAAGCACTGGTCAGCTTAAAATACAGCAATATTGATGATGTACATTTATACTCATGCATGGTTGCACATGCACACTTCCTGGAATGTTATTTACTTTCTTCACAGGGTGATCGATCATGTATAGGAACACCTGGAGTTCCTGGAACACCTGGATCACCAGGAATCAAAGGAGACCCTGTAAGCTTCTTTCATTGAGTGTTCAAACCTGTGTATCCAAACAGACCTAAAGATTAGAATTACATTTCTGTCTTATTTTACTTTAGGGTACACCTGGAGAAAGAGGGACGCCTGGAATACCAGGAAGCATGGTAAATGCTAACTTAAACCAGAGGTCAACTAATGCATATATTAGAGAGTTTGATGCAACATCTTAGATTATAAATAACTTAGCAGTCTGAGAAATCATTTTTTATACAGAAAATTTAAGGAAAAAGACGTTTTAAGTGCATTGTAAACACTGTCTTAAAGTAGTTTGGCAGAACTCTTCTGAGGAAAAAGAACATCTTTGTCTTTATTTTAGGACAGAACTGTCGGGTTTAAGCCTGCCATTTCCCATGAATTCACAGCGCACCCTGCTGGCGCAGTGTGGTCCAAAACACAGACCTCCTAAACTCCCACAACACACACTGGCTCCATGTTGCACTGCTCAGTGCAGTAGTCGCCTATCTGTCAGGAACAAGATGAAACCTGCTTTAATCAGAGGTGTTAGTGGAGTTAATGTTTGTTTCTTGGTTTAGCTTGTCCTGGATGTTTTAAAATCTTAATTCCTCTCTGTCCACAGGGACCTCCTGGTTTCCCAGGTCCTCAGGGATCTTCTGGTTTATCGGTATGTTCCGCTCACACATCCACACTTAAGAAAAAAATGATAGTGGTGATACCATAACGCTGTTAATAAGAAAAAAGAACAAAAAAGAAATGTTAAAGTGATAGCAATCATCTCTTTCCAGTGGGTCACACTGTACTGTGTAACAGGAGCATCATGAAATGACTGATGAGGCAAATAGCAGAGAATAAGCTACAAATTTAGACGTTATCTTCCTGCAAAAACTGGGAAAGTTCTTTAGTCTTCAGAATATTTAAACTTGTATTTGTGATGCCTGACAAATTTTCAGAGGAAATGACTCCTAACTAATACTACAAACAATCTTTTGGAAATACTCTCAAAATTGGGCAACTGAAGCTTGTTATGTGTTTATTAGATTCAAATCTTAATCTAAATATTTTTCCCCTCTCAAACACAGATCATCTCATTCCTAAATTGAGCCACTGTTGATTATTCCATCTTTTCTCTCTTATCTCTCTGCCGCTGTGTGTGGCTCTTTAATGAAAGTTATTTCTGATGAGGGAACCATTCGCTTGTCTTTTTCTCCAGTTGTTCAATTATTCTGCCATCAAAGAGATGGAAAGTGTGATGGCTGTGCAGACAGAGCCCTCCCTGTCCCCTTCCCCCCTCATACGAATGCATTGTTGTAGGAGAATGGAGGTGCTAAATGGTTGAACCGTGTGATCAGTGAATGGATTCCATTTGCGGCGTTGTGGCACTTCATTGCAGGTGCTATGTCTGTGTGCAGTGTTGTGATGGAGAAGGGGGCCAAGTGCATCCTGGATGTGTTACTCATATTCAGTAGTGAGGAGGTTGCTCATAATGAATAACTTTCCCCACTCTTAGTTTCAACGCTCCATAAATTAACATTTCTAAAAGATATTTTACTTAATTACAAAGTTAATTGTCAGTATTTCTCATGTTTTTATACTTTTATTGCCTCATTTTTGAGAAGCTCTGTTCTTCACATCCACCTTGCATGATGCATGAGCTGTTGCCAAGACAACTTATAGTTCACATTTTTCCCAAAAAATGTGAAATAATAGCATGTGTATCCACATCCAAAATGTAGTTTTACAATCCAAGCAAAAAACAATTAAAGGACGACAGATCTGTGGTGGCCAGTTAGTTTGTTGTTGTGTCACATGAACCACAACGAGTATTTAAGCGTGTAGTAACACATTTGTGTAAAAACTTCTGCCACGTAACCTTTTGAGCCTTCGTCATTGGATATTTTTGCACAGATCAATGTACTTTTTTCTTTTTTTTTTAACATGTTGTTTTGTTTGTTTGGGCTCACTGGTTTTGTTTTTGTTTAAATTGTAAAGTAGGAAAAAGAATTAAGGTTTGCATCTAATCTGCAGGAGGTGTAAAATGAAATAGATAGGAGCAAAATGTAAAAGTACCAGAATCATTTGAAAAAAAAACAAGACCCATGCTCCTTGTATCACCACCCTAAAGCATCACAGAAGTAAAGAGCATAGGACAAAATAAAATTTAGTCCCTCACCAGTGAAGCATTTCTTTTCTGTGCTACTGACTTTTTTTCCACCAGGGGATCTGTTCCTACATACTCTTCTTCATTTTCTAATCTGTCCTTATTGCTGTCATCCACAGGGTCAGCAGGGGGAGCGAGGGTCATCCGGCCTGCCAGGAATGAAGGGCGAGCAGGTACGCATCGTCTGATCAGTTTCCTAGAAAAATTATAACATGTAGGAAAATAATTGGCTTCCCTGTTTGACTGATTGTATGATCTTTACCTCAGGGCCCTCCAGGGACACCTGGCTATCCGGGAGCCATGGGCCCACCTGGACTGCCTGTAAGTTCCTGCCTCATTATAAAAGATGAGGGAACAACATAATTTTGACAACTTTCACCGGTTTACACACTCCTGACACTGATTCACTGCTCCCGTCTTTTTGTTAGGGACTGAAAGGGGATCGAGGAAGTCCAGGAAGCAGTGGACAGAAAGGAGAATCAGTGAGCTGCAGCACTATCACTGTGATGCAAAGTCAACCTGCAGCTTGAATTGCATATTACTGGCTAACATTTGATTCCTTCTGCAGGGTCCTCCCGGTAACCCTGGGTATCAAGGACAAGCTGGCTCACCGGTCAGTGTTTCATCATAAATTTGTCAAGGATTATTTAGAGCCCGACCGTTTGGAATATCAAAGTGTAATAACTTCGAAAATGTCCTCTGTCTGCAGGGTGTTAAAGGAGAAAAGGGACCAGCAGGGCCTGTTGGGCCCAAAGGCGAACAGGTTTGTGTAATGCAAGTTGGGTTTTTAGGCTGAAAAAAAAATCACAATGAATAAAGCACATTTCGTTCTTTATAATTCAAGGGTTTCCAAGGACAGCCAGGTTTTTCAGGACCACCAGTATGTAACCACTTTAACTCTTCTATTGCTTGCATGCTTGATGAATCGATTTATAGGATTACTATTGTACCTGTCCATATTGCTTTGTTTACATTTTAGGGCTCCCCAGGTCCTGCTGGCAAGCCTGGAAGAGAAGGCCTTCCAGGGCTCAAAGGAGAAAAAGTCAGTACAAATAAGACAATTCACTACTTCCAACTCTCTTAACTTAAAATCATCACATGAACTGAACTGAAACTCTGTACTTTCATAGGGTAATGATGGTGCACAAGGCTCCCAAGGACCGGTTGGACCCCTTGGCTCACCCGGCTCCCCGGGGTTGATGGTACATGCTTTACTTTTAAGCTATATTCCACTTACCCATGAATTATATGCCATTTTTAATCTTTAATTCTAATCTGCACTTTTCTCATGCCTGCATTGAAAGGGCCCCCCCGGTATTGAGGGAATTGATGGAAAAGATGGAAAACCAGGGATGCGGGTGAGTCTCATATGTGAATTAAATGAACATTGTAACCACACAAGCACATGCATGTAGTTGATGCTAACTACGTGTTTTATTACCAGGGAGAGCCAGGCCCTCCAGGCCAAGCAGGACTTCGAGGGATCCCGGTGAGCATCACATTACTCATTTATCTGACTTAATTATCTAAGTATCCACTGTAAAAAAACAACTTGAGAAATATACTTCATACAGGAACACCAGGTGGTATCTACTGCAACATAATATAAAGCATTTATATATTAAACACATAATATAAAAAGGAGCATTTTGCAGGTTATTTACGCATGCTATTTACAGTTTAAGAAAATATTGCAAGAACTATATTTAGTTCTTGAAAGTGGAAGTGATGTATAGCTGCCAAGTACAGATAATGTTAACAAAAATATGGATCCACACGAAGATCAAAAATGGACATGACCGAGCATAGCCTTATTAGCTAGACTGGTGTAAAAAAGACTAGAAAAGGATTACTATCAGATCACCTGGGTGCTCCTCAGCAATGTTAGGTAAATAGTTTGCTAACATTGTGTTTTAAAGTACAGCTTAGTTTCCCATCATGTATTAGAGTAAAAATAAAACAGGGCAATGGTTCGCTTACACTGTATTGATCAGAACAAAAAACAGGAACTATTGTCCAGGGATCAGCTAGTGGTATGTTAGTAATCTCACACACTGTTTAGCATAATGAAGCTATATTTGGAAGATGTTGGAGAATTTAAGCATGAAAAATCCACTTTTAAATGAGGAAATACTTGAAAAGAAGTCTTTCAGCTCATAGCACTTGTTACCGATTAGCTTCCTCTCTCAATATTGTGTCGCCATAACTTCCTTCATCCATGTTTCTGTGTCCTGGCAGGTCGCAACTGATGCTGTTGCACACAATGACTCACCATCAATCTGACACAGTTCTAGCTTTTGCTTCCCATCTGGAACTTAATTTAAACTCCTACTACATAATCCCCACTTTAAAATGAGCTCTAAATACATCTATGTGTTTTGTTACGGACACATCAGTGAAATTTAGGTCTCTCCTGCACAGTATGAACCCAGGCAGAAAAGCTAGCTAGAAAAGTTTAGAAAAACTGTGGAATCAGTGTCATGAATTTGTACAAACCACCACATTCACATTAATGAAAATGTACAAAATATCAACAAATCTTGCATTTTCATTAAATATTATGTACATAACATTTTGTATTATTTAAAAAACAAAAAACGGTTGGAATCAGGTTCCTACCATGATATATTCTAAGTCACTAACAGGACTCAAGTAGGCTTGACAATTACTGTTTCAAAAATATTATTAACTCTGTCAGCCAGCTGTAAATACAACAGCCACATAAGGCCACATGTTGCCACTCATGGCTGTAGCTTTCAATCCAAGGTACAAAATAAAATGATGTAAGTCTTCATATTACCCCTACCAGTAAGAAAAGAAGTGAGGTCAGCTATCTTAAGACACATGGATGGGTTCTTATCACTCATTCACTGATTTATTTGACATATTTAATCAACACCAGTCTCGGTGTCAGTATAACAAGCCATAAAATGCATTTTAATCAAAACGTTACGAGAAAGTGTCGTAGAGGACATGCTAATCTTTGTGCACTGCACACATTCATGATCCCCAGAGGATGATTCCTGATTACACTGACTTTTACTACTCTATAAGACTTGTAGGTTGTAGTATTGTGGCAGCATAAACGGATAAACTTCAATGACTTTTGTTATGTTCACAGTCCCTAGAAGATTAGCTTGACCTTTCTTCTGGGTTCACATTTATCAATTTGAC
This sequence comes from Melanotaenia boesemani, assembly GCF_017639745.1. Lineage (NCBI taxonomy): Eukaryota > Metazoa > Chordata > Actinopteri > Atheriniformes > Melanotaeniidae > Melanotaenia > Melanotaenia boesemani. The sequence continues at coordinate 11,169,598 of NC_055698.1, read as the reverse complement.
AAAACATTTCTCATTAATTGTCTAATAAATTACCAGGAAACTGGGCTCAGAGATTCTTACTTCTCTTGGGATGTACTTGATAAATTACTGACCCCCTTTATTTTCATCTGGCACCATGATCAGCTCACATACAATAGCTTGTTTGGGTGGTTCCAAAATGTAAGGAAGAAGTAGTGCTTTGGAGTTGGCCTGCCACAGCTCGCCTTTTGTTTCACAGTCAGCACACAAATGCAAATGAGCCTGCATGACTAAACCTTTTTTCCTAATGAGCCGTTCATCAAGAGATGGATTGCAAAAGATAGTTTGTGCCACTAGAAAATGTGATTTATTTTGGATTTGAAATTAATTCATGTGTGGAAATGTTGCGACACAGGGTGTGATGATCTGAGTTCCTAACCTGTACAAGGTTTTACCTGCAGCTTTGGAAGCAAATTAACACAGCGTGTGACTGGTGATATTTCACTCACCTCACCCATCTTGCTGTACTACATTAATATGTGCAGTCATTACTGTGCCTTCTTAATGTTGTAAATGTCACCAGTGAAGTGAACCCATTTAAATCTTCAAAGCCTGATACCTTCTTCTTAGATTTACCTAACTTTCTGTCTCATGAATCGACACAAGTGGTGATGAGCACACTGTAGTCAGCTTCAGTGAAGACATGAGTGGCTGCCTCTAGTCCGCCCTCTTATTCTCTATTTTCACATCTCTCTTGCTCTCTATATCTCAGTTTGTGTTCTATCTGAGAGCAGGTGTTCAGGATTTCAAAGATAGTCTGCCTCTTCGTTTGGCAGCCTTGACTTTGTGAATTTTTATACTTTACCAATCTCATTCTCTTTGATGTTTTTCCTCAGGGATTCAAAGGGAAAACTGGCCATGTTGGCTTTCCCGGACAGAAGGTTAGCCAACAGCTCACTGCTTTACCATCAGACCATGTATTTGCAGTTGTTGCTTCTCATTTGTGCATGATGCCTAATTATTTTACCAAATTGATGATGATGATAAAAGTCCTGCATAATTGCTTCACTGTCCTACTATTATGCAAGTGTTTTCCTCTCATGCTTCTTCTCTGACAATTTTACTATTCTCTCATTTCTCCAGGGAGACGTTGGACCTACGGGTCCACCAGGACCACCTGGCAGACAAGGACATGATGTGAGTATTTGTGCTTTCCATCATTACACCCAAATTAGCTAAACATTAGGAAGCACATCTGTGCATGCAGAAAAATCAGTGAAGCCATTTTGGCATCCAGACTCAAATCAGTAATGTCTCTAGGGTGATCCTGGAACCCCAGGAGCTCTGGGAAGACCTGGACCTCCTGGCCATGTTGTAAGTCCTCCTATTATTTTAAATACATTTTTAATCTGTTTTATTTATGTTCAATTTAAGTAATATGTTTACTTTCCCTATCAGGGTCCCACAGGACCAGCAGGACCTCCAGGGCCTTCTGGTCCTGCAGGAGTGGTAAGAACCTCTCAAAGATGTATTCACCTTCATGTTTATCAAACAGGACTTGAAAGATGAAACTCGAGTAAATTAACCTTAAATAATCCCATCGGGGAAATGTGTTGTTGCCCCGCAGCTGAAAGAAAAAGTAAAAATAAAATAAATAAACAAGTGAGCACAAACAGTATTTACATTAATCATAATTAAAAAGTAGTTATAGAAGCTGCAAAGTCTGAGAAGAAATACATAAAACAGATGAACAAAAGACACAGCTGTGGAATCTCAATTTTAAGATTATTAAGTTTAAATGAATACGACTCTAGAAATGGTTGCTATAATAAATTAAAGGCTGTATGTTGGTTTGCGCGAGTGTGTGTTTTTCTGAGAAAAGATGAAACCGGACACATTTAGGATTCTCTCTGGCTGCCAAGTTTTGAAACAACAGAAAGAAATTTTTTTGCGCTTACTACCTAGGGTATACAAGGAGATAAGGGTCAACATGGAGAGCGAGGCCTCCCAGGGATGGGTGGACCTCCAGGACCACCTGGGCATCCAGGACCCTTGGTTAGTAATTTCCCAATTGTGTCAAGTTCCAAATGGGTCCCTTTAGCCCAAAAGAAAAGAAATAAACATAATTGAAACTACAAGTCTGCATGAATGTGTCTCACATTTTTTTTCTGTTTTTGAATTTCAGGGAGAGCCAGGCAGTGATGGAGCTGCTGGCAAAGATGTGAGTATTGTCTGTCTGGTGTTTTCCCTCTGAGGGACTGGTGTGGCTTAATGTATAATTTTGATCTGTAAAGTGATTACAATTTCTAACCCCAATAACTATTTATTGTTACTTTAAATTAATCAGCAAGTCCTTCAGTTTAATATGTTAAAATCATAAAATCCACCTTTTATTTTATTTTTAAATGCGAATACTTTATGTACAAATATACGTTTGCCAGCCAGACCTGCACTTTTAGGAAATTTAGCTTTAGAGTATTAAATATATATATATAAATATATATTAATTTAATGCTTTTCTATACAGCTTAGTCCAATTCAGGGTTGTGGGTGTAAATAAACAAATAATAGGAATTTGAATTTTTTTTAAATTACAAAAGAGATGCTGTCCATACTGGTAAACTTTTTTTTTTTTTTTTTTTTTTTGTGAATTATAGATTTTTATTGTGAATTAATCTATATCAAAATTACATACATCTAAAAACAGAGAGCAGAAGAAGAGAAAACAGATATAAGAAGATGTCAGCAACACAAACATGTCACGATACAGTTGATTAGCATATGATGTATAATTAGTCTCTAAACTTTTCTTTTAGCATACTGTAGCTACTAGAGATAGTTTGCAATGCTAACAAATCAGCGTCCAGAACAACTATTATCTAAATGTGGTTTATAATGTTTTGCCACATTACACTGTCAGAGTTAGCTTTAGCTTAGCAGGCATGGGCCATTTTTGAGTGAATGTAATGTAATGAGAACTCAGAACACTGATTTAAAGAGGAAACATATATTTCCTCTTCCTGGTGTGCATGGTGGCTAGCAAACAATGCTGTGTTCACATGTCCACAGGTCAGTCATTTTGACTGACAGGGTCATAAAAATACCATCATTTTAACTAATATTCAGTCAGACCAAACTGAACAGAAAATCCACACTTAAAATCTGAACAGTTCACCTGCTGTGGCCTGAACACACAGTTTCATATCTCCAGCCTTGTCTGCATGAACTTGAGGTGCATTCCCACTTCTGCGTGTTAAAATGTCTCAATTGGGATTGCTGCAGAGGCTATTGTCATGAGGTTCTGGACTTATGCCTTGGACAGACGACTTTTCACGTTTGTTTTGATGTTCTGGAGGCTGAATCCACGCTGTGCTGCTACACTGGAGACTGCCATTACAAGCGCCACTTTAACCAAAGTTTTTAAATCAGGGAACATTTGTGCAAGTGAAGTGATGAGAAGTCTGCAAGACTCTTTGAATAACGAGTTTCCAAATCCCGCATCATGCGCTCCTTCTGTACCGGTGGTTTAGCTGCACTAGTCTGTGACCCATAGTGGTCATTTTTCCAAGTGAAGCTAATGAAGACATGCATTAAGAAAGAAAATTATTAATATGCTCTTTTGCTACAAAGTGGTCAAGGATGTAAGTTATAATCTCTTAAAATGACAGATGGTCTTCAGATTTTTCCGTCATCGTTTTAAAAAAGACGGTTAACGACAGAAAATATTTGATCAGCGCGACCCCTGCATGACTGGGTCAATAATTTATCAATGTTTGGACCAGTTAGGCAGCTAAGTACAGCTTAAGGTCTTATCTCTCTCTATATATCTGCATTATAAGCAGGAAAATGATACCGCATCAATGCAAGTTTTCCATCCTTGATGGTTATAATTTCTGTTTTGACAGGGAGCACCAGGTTTACCAGGGGACAATGGGCAGCCAGGTCAAAAGGTAAGACCAACTCAGCATGGTGAGGTGTTGTGTGAATGTGTGTGTGTTATCAAGCTGAGCTTTAACCATCCATTACATCTTCAGATCATCTGAACAAAGCAAGATTCACCCCATTTCTGTTCCCTATAACCCAGGAGAATTATGCTGCCAAATCATAGTGTAAACACACCCACCGTCTCCCATTCTGCTCACTCAGCATCCACACTTAACATGGTCATCAGTTCACTAACCCTCTGACCCCCCTCAAGACCCAACCCCTCTTACTCTTTGCCTCACTTCTTTCCAAACTGGCAGTAGCAATATAACTTCTCCTCAGACAGCGGCTTACAGTAGGTGGATACAGTGATAGAGTTATTTTTCTGCCTTTGGGATAATGCTATTAAGCATGAGGGGAGATGCTAGATGAGGCTATTTGTCACGCTGACAGGACGGCATTGTCAGGGTTTTAGCCGCACAGAACAGAGGAGAAAGACAAGAACTGACTCCTCTATTCTTCTCCCTCCTCTTCATTTCAGGAGCCACTTGTCTGTTGGTGACATGTAAACATTAGACGTCCATTATGGGCTTCTTTGTCCTCAATAAATCACTGTCGCTAAGTGATGTAGTAGGGTCGTTTTTAAGTATATTTACACAATGTCAATGGTGAGCTCTGCTGTGTGGAGAGTGATAGAGACGTGGGCAAAAGCTGACTTAAAAGACCTGTTTCTTCTTAGAAACCTATTTAATAATATCTTCATACTGCACGCTCCTTAAATTAGAAAATTAATTACATTTTGATAAATATAAATAAAATAATGAATATTTAACTGCTTGCTTTGTTGCAGAGTTGGAAGAGAAGGTTGAAATAAAAAGCTATACTACTAAGCTCATAATAGGGAGTGAAAGCAAAGAATAAATGTTTAGTGCAGTGTTAATGACAATGTATTACAGCTTAGTATTATCAGTGTACTCCTGATATAAGTGGACCTATCAAGCTATTTCTTGAAAGTGGAGACCATTTGACAAATAAACTGCCTTGCCAAAAAAAACCAAAAAAAACAAAGGAGTCATCACCAAAAGAAGAAAAAGAAATCCATTGCTGGAATATCCTGGTCATTCCGTATATTCAGGTAGTCAGTTGATCTCATTCTTTGGACACATAATATGAACCTAGAACTGTCCAATTGTAGCAACCCCAGATCATAGCACTGCCAACGTAGGCCTGTACAGTATGCACTAGCATGATAGCTGCATCCCTTCATTTGCCTCTCGTCTTACCCTGACGCACCCATCACTCTGGAAAGGGGTAAATCTGGACTCAACAGATCACATGACCTCTTCCATTGTTCCATTGAGGCCAATCTTTTTGCTCCTTAGCATATTGAAGCCTTTTTCTCTAGTGAGCCCTACTAATGACTGGTTTTCTTATGGCTACACATAGTCTCAATCCCTATTGTTTCCTTTGCATTGTGCTTGTGGAAATGTTCTTTCTTTCATTATTAAACATAACTTCGAGTTTTACCGTTGTTTTTCTTCCATTTGATTTCACAGTCATTCAGGATTTTTTGCTGACTACATTTCTTCCAGGAAAACGATGGTTTCCCACAATCCTTTCAGTTTTTAATAATTATTTTGTCAGTTCTCAACCCAGTTTTAGTAGTTTTTTTACAATCTCAGATGTTTTCTCTGCTTGATGCATGCCAATGATTTGACACTTCTTAAACAGACTAACATCTTTTCCACAACCACGGGAAGTGTGTTGTTGAAAGATAACTATCCATGTATTAATTATCCAATAGGAGACTCGTACCTATTTGCTTACTTAAATTCAAGTTGCACCTTTATTTTTGGTTGTTTTGCAGTATAATTTTTTTTCAAAGAAAACACTTGAATAAAATCTTATGAAGAACAAAAGAACAAATAACATGACTGATATCTTCCTCCCAGTCTTATCCACCCTGATCTCTGTACGTTTTCCACCAGGGTGAGCCAGGGTCCCCTGGCCAGAGGGGTCCAGCTGGAGAAAGAGGTAGACCAGGCCCACCGGGTGGTGGAGGATATCTTGGTAAGGACGCACAACCCATAATGGGACCAGTCGGGCCTAGAGGGGAAAGAGGAAACCCGGGCTCAGATGGCCCACCCGGGCTCCCTGGACCTCCAGGGTCACCAGGAAATGATGTGAGACACACTTTTATCCCTCCAAAACACTATTCTATTTTCTTTTCATTTTAATTCAAGTCAGCTCCAAATCATTCTATATTCAACTCAGTTGTGCAAAGATTGGAGTACGGTGGCCACAGGCATTCACTAGCTCCATCTGTTCCTGTAAATAATGAATATTTTAATTATCTACCTGATTTATGTTTGTTTTTTTTTTTTTTTCTTTGTCTCTTTTCTTAAATAGGCTGTCGTCAATTATGATGATATCAAGAACTTCATTCGCCAGCAGGTCATCAAGATCTTTGATGGTGAGGATTGCACGAATGTTTGCTGTGCATAATGCCACAATTTAAATGCCAAAGCGTTACTTTCTTTTTATATGTACAAAATGAATAAGTTTGTGCTTTGGGACAGAGCTGCTCGTCTCTGTGGAATATTATTTTTTCTTTGTTATCATTGTGCGTCTTCTCCCCAGAGAGAATGGGCTACTACATGTCCCGCATGCAGATGCCTGTAGAGATGGTGGCATCTCCAGGTCGACCTGGACCCCCTGGGAAAGATGGTGCCCCTGGTAATCCTGGAGCCCCAGGTGCTCCGGGACTCCCTGGACAGATCGGTAGAGAAGGACGACCAGGAGGGCAAGGACCCCCAGGTGAACCTTTAACTCACCACATTAATGCTAAATATCAAGGATAACTCACTGTTAACTGTTCAGCTGCCATGTGTTAGAATGTGTGCTTTGCTTTCTTTAGGACTACGAGGACCACAGGGACCAAAAGGTGACAAGGGAATTGGAGAGATGGGAGATATAGGACCTCCTGGAGCACCAGGTAGTGTATCTGATTAGTTCATTAATCAGTAAGTTGTAACTTTGGAGTGTGCAAATGGTTCTTATTCGATCTCAGTTTATCATATACTTGAACCTGTAGCTAATCATTAGCTACTTGTTTGGCATTCAAAGATTGCCATTCTAAAACATCATTCTCATTTCACATTTTAGTAAGGCAAGTGCATGTTCTACAGTCTTCCAGGAGAGTCCTTTCTATACAACCTGATGTTACACCCAGAATTAGCATCATTTGTGTAATTGTAGTCAATTACTTCAAATGTTTTCATTTGTTGTTGATTAGCAAATTGCCTGTATGATGAAAGCATTTTTTCATCATTTTCAACTTGTCTTAATTAAAATTACCACTTGAATTAATTCCAGTCAAATCAGCATGTCCCAGAATCCTTAATCACTAGAGTTCAGAAAGCACTGACTAAATTAGCAAACTGGCTGCTGCATTCACTGTACTTGGAGCAGTTTATTTAATTTGGGTTGAAAAAGCAAATGTGTTCATATAAAATGATCAAAGTAGAACTGTAATGATGGCCTATGTTTCATTTATATTCCTTTTAAAACAGACATAGTAATACCACCATCCATTAAAGATGAGGGTTATTGATGTGTACTCATTTACTATAACTTCTGAAGTGATGCATAGACATCATTTCATCCTATTGCTAATGAAAAGAAATCCTTCATCTAGAATCTGTGCTGGTGGCATTAAAGACGATCATTTTACTTTAGAAGTTGTATTTCAGGGTTTAATAAACCTTCATATGCAGAAGCCCTGTTCCCTTTGCCATCCATGTTAAATTTGAAGCTACCCTCAGCAGCTGGTAAGGTTAGCTTAGCATAAAATATCAATAAATATAATGAATGAGGGAAACACCATTCAGAGCTCAACCCTTAAAAGTAGACTCATTTCTTGTTTTTGGCTTCTTGTAATAACATGTAGTTGTTTAATCATTATTTCAGAATAAGGGAGTTTTCTCCCGGGATAGCATCATCCTGAAAATGAACGGATTTGGTTAAAGAATCTTCTGACTGCTTGAATTCTTGGGGCTTGCAGAATAGGCAGAATGGGGACTGATTTTAACCCGGAAATTCACACAACTCCTACTGCTGGTCAGGAAGCTATATTAACTCATAAACAAAAGAAACTTTGACAAACACACTACTTTTCCAAACATGAGAACACTTCTAGTCATACATCCTAAAGCAAAAAATAGAATCCAGAGTAAGAAGGTGAACGGCCTAATAAACCACCACAATCCCCTGTGCTTAACTGAATTCATTAGACATCATGAAGAAGGTATGTTCAATTTTACTTAAGTTCTCATGAGGGTATGTCAGAGTTATAATCATGTGCAGTTGCTGAAAAAGTTTTTGTGGGCCTGCGAGATGGGATCGATAGTGTCAGGACACAGATCTGAAGAAGGGATTGGTCTTTATTTTAAATTGTTGAGTAGCCAGTTGTGTATATAGATGCTACAGCTCTGATGTAGCTTGTTCAGGTTTGGTGGCCTGGTGTCCTTTGCTGTATGCCACCCCCCCCCCTCTCTCTGACCCCTTTTCTAGTCTCCACAATGACATAAGAAAGGCCACTAGAGCAAAGAACATCATCCTGAAGAAGTAAATTTCTGCAGCATTACAAACAGCCAAAAACGCGAAATGCAAGAACCTTAATTCTTCCAATGCATGACCATAAGGACAAAGTATTCCAATCTGTTGTGAAGAAATCCAGCACCTGTAACCTTACCAGGACCATCCATGCAATCAAAGACACATGTGGCAGGCTCAGTCCATGCAGAAGTTTTCTTTACCCTGGGGAATAAGAGGTTTTTTGTTTTGTTTTTACTGTAACTAAATGATCAGTAGTGCCACCCAATGGTTTGTTAACTGGCTTTCTGGAGGCAGAAGCTAACATATTTGAACATGAAAGTGGGACCTCACAGGGATACTTTAACCAGCTAAGATGGATATTATGGATGGATGGATGGTGTAGCAATTTAGCGTCATTGAACATTAAAGATGTTTAACAAAATTATTCATTTTTAAAATTTCATAAAATTATGACTTATTAGTCAAAATTTTGATTATACCTCGGGAGCACCACCACACAGATAGCCTTATACTAATCTAATGGCTGTGTGGACACCATTAGAGTACTAAATTAATTAATTTAATAAATTAATTAATTCAAGCTAGTCAAATCAATCAGTTATCAATCAATCAGTCCCAGGACGCTAATAACGTGAATTCTTAAGTCGAATGGACCCATAACATGGCTCAAAGGAGGAGTTCACAATAACCAGACCAGTTTAGGATAAATATGAACTATTTATTACTAGTCTAATCATGCACAAATGAAAAGGAAATATGTACAAATGACTTCGCATGGGAAAATTAATCAAACTTAACCTTCTAAAATAATGAGTATAATCTTTTACTACTTCATACAAAGTCTTTGTCCTTTCTATGCTGGGGCACAGAGAAACATTGAATCACTTTATTACCCTCTTTGGTATGTAAGATAAACGTTTCTTGGTGTGTCCAGATGTCCTGGCCCATTAGAGCTGAAAGCTGCAGGAAAGGGGGATTTGTTTATCAGTTAAAGAAAAACACAAGTTTAGAAAGAAACTGTTTCAAAGTGGACATTTTGGATGAGGAGTTGCATCCGGGATCATAAAGCATTTGGTTTGTTAATTAAAAAGGCACATTTATGTTGCAGAAGATTAAAGTTCAGAAACTTCCCAGATCTTGTATATAACTTAACTAAGTATACCCCAGTCCAGGTTTGGAGGGTCGACCTTTGATGACCTGTGGAACTGGAAACCAAGTCATAAATCTGAGTCAGACCCCCACTTTGGGAGTGAGAGAGACTGTATGTCTGTAAGGAGAAAAATCTTCAAAGATGTTTAATTTAGTCAGGATTAAACAAAAGTTCCAATCTTTATTTTGAAGATGCTGGAATCCTCTACAATGGTGTACTCTTGAGTGAAAACTTTTTTCTGGAATGTTAATGTTAATGGAGACAATGACACAGAGCAAACCTGCAAGAAAAGAGGCTCCAAAGATACCTAGAGTTTGGATACAGGAAGCTTGAAATGCTTCACCAGAGAGGCCAGAACATGGCTCTACACTAATGTTTCTTGGCTAACCTGGATGGACCTAAACAATTCTGCCAAATTCTATGAACAAGTGTGCCATGTTTTTCCGACTATAGCCCAAGAAGAATTGAGATTACCACTTTTTCCAAAGTTTCTGTAACTTTGGGGAAGGATAAGAATATTTCTGCAGCAAAGACCCAGTTGTTGTTGTTTTTTTTTGTTTTTTTTTTTTCAGATTTCTTCAAGATTTCATATTTCCTTTCTTTATCCCAGGTGTTCCTGGCCCCCCTGGCTATGGAAAAATGGGACCACCTGGTCCTGTTGGCCAACAGGGTGTCCCTGGAGTCTCAGGCCCTCCCGGAACACCTGGAACAAAGGGCACAGAGGGCCGGTGTAATCCTGTGGACTGCATGAACCATCAAGCAGACTACAGCCCCAAGGGACCACCTATCAAAGGCCCCTGGTAGAGAAGCTAGAGACTACAGAATGTGGAGGAGCAAAAAAGCCAAAGATGATTACCCAAAGTTATAAAATGTAACCACAAGATGGAAAACAAGAGCTACCTTTATTGTTGTTGAATAGACCAATTTACCCACATAGAGTAATGGAAGAGACCTGAGTAAAAACCCACAAATTCTTTGTAAGGGTCCCGCTGGAACTGAGGCCTGCAAAGATACACCAGCAGCTATTTTTATTGCATCATTCTTTCCACTTCATAGCTGTATTACTGCTTTGTATTTTGTTCTAGCCTCTGTTTTACTTGTATTTCATTCTGTTTGTTCTTTTGAAAACAACCCAAGAGAGGTAACAATAATGATCATCTTTCTTTTCTTGTCCTTGATTCATTCTGGCCTCTGCCTTTTGTCTTTAATTCTTTTTTTATAGATTTCTTTGTTGTTGTTCTTTATTGGTCATTTTCTTTGACTAAGTCTGTTGCATGACACAGTTGTTGTAATGCATTGGCTGCGTTTCTCATGTCTTTATACTTTCCTCCTATTCTGAGCACATCCCATACATTTCTAATGTTCTGTCACGGTGGTTGAGATGTGATTTATATTTGAATTGGACGTGTAAGAGAATATCCCCAGAAATGTATTTCAGCTCTGTTGAATCAGATGTCCCATTGCATTCATTTACTTTTTGATAGATTGAGTGTTTGTATATATTTATATGTGTAAATATATATATTTGGCTTTTTATAATTCTCAAAGGTTTTTGTTATTGGGCAAACTATTGGTTATAGTTCTTTTTATTGTCAGTGATTATTTTGCAACAAATGACCAAATGATTTTTTTTTTCCTAAGGTCTTGAAGCTTTTAAAATAGAATAATGTGTTCAGTAAAAGACGGATTATTTATAAAAGAAATTTGCATCGACACAGAAAGCATTTTGCTTTTGTGAATGTATTGCTAAAGTTCATTTAGTGTCCTTTTGACTCCAATATTTCTGAGAATGCAGCCATTTTAAAGTGCCTTGTCTCATTTTAATTCCAAAGTAGCCTTAATAGCCATCTGTCTGCTTCATTTGGCACCACTCTATGTAAGAATAAGATGGAAATATGAGCAACAGTCAAGCCCATTCACTGTAGGTACTGTAATGACGCACAGCCACTCATCACAGCCAACCAACCTCCACAGTTACCTAGGAGAAAAGAAAATGCATCACTAACAGCTTTTTAGTCTAACATTTCACTGTATTTGGGTGGTTCATCTGTTATTTTAATCATTTTTTATATCTGTGGAATTTGTAATAATTTTCATGTTCATTACTGTCATTTTTGAAAGTTTGAACTATGAGCTGTGGTCTGACCTTTTGTTGCTCCAAAGCAAACCCCTGGGAAATATTTAACTGAATTAAAATGCTTTTCAAAGAATTTGCAGTAGTCGGTTTATGTGTGGCTTTTTTTATTTATTTTTTCTTTTCTTTTCTTTTTTTTTCACTGATAACTATTTTAAGTATTTTGTGCTTTTTGTTTTGTTTTTAGTGGTTTTGTCTCTTTGTAATTCCCACTCAGTTCTATTATCTGTTTGTCGTATTCATCCAGTCTGTCATTTTCTCTTTGTATTTACTTTGTGTGTATTTGTAATTGTTTTGTCTTTTCATATTTAATCATTTGCTTTTTTCTCTGTCTCTGACTTGTAGTTGTCTTTCTTTAGTACATCTGTGGTTTTATCTTTGTAGTTATAAATATATCTTTAATAATTTAGTATACAGGTGACGCATCCACCTTTCACCTGATAGCTGCAAGGATGAGACAGCCAGTTATTTGTAGCATTTCAACTTTTAAAGAAAAAACATCCAATCCCTTTTAAATGTAAGCTCTGGCCCAGAGGCCACTAACCCCATGTTAAGGTGACCCAACAGAATGTAAATTCAGTGACTGATCTGCTTTTAAAAATGCTTGGCCTGAGCATGACTTGCTTTTTTTTTCCTTCGGTTTATTATTTTCTATATTTGTTGTGAAAAAGAAATCACAGATTCTAAAAGCAGAGATGTCAATGAAAATTGCTGCCATATTTCACTGTAAGAAACATCAGAATGGGATTGCTCAGCACTGCTGAATGTTGGTAACTTTTAGCCATGGTATTGCAAGAACGCTGACAAAAGCTGAACATGTGCAGCTTCAGAAGAAAGGGAGTTTATTTACATGCATTAACTGATGATATTAAATAGTATTAACAGTAGGAATGTAAAATAAAATGATTGCAAAGAGATTAATTTCTATTTCCAGCATGATACAGAAGAACATCGGATTTTACAAAAGGTTCCTCTTTATTGGTTTGGGATGAGCTGAACATCCAGTCACAAGCCCTCTTTTACAGATGATTATATAAAGAACAATAAATAGCTTCTTTTGATGAAAATAAATCAGTCATCCTGTGGAAAGTTGACAGTGGCACAGAAAGCACATTTGGACCGTTAACTGATTCGTTTTGAGGAAAAGTCGTTACGTCTCTGGGAGCTGCACATTAGTCACTGATTTCATTAACACAGGATTTTTGTTGGTGCGTATCGTAGCCCACTCCTTTTTTTTTTCTCTACACAATAATCAACACACATTTACAAAGATTTACAGCACTGCATTGTGGGAGACGGGAGTGCCCATTGGGATATGCTGTTGCCAGGCAACAAGAGGAGGAGATAAAGCTAGTCGTTAGTTTCTAATGAGACTTAGGTAGAAAGCGGGGGATTGGGGGTGGGGGGTGTATACAAGTTAAATCAAGGATTTCACTCAAGCTTACAGGTAAAAGACATTTTATGATACAGTACTGAGTGAAAAATTAAGGCTGCAATTATTTATTGGTCCTTTTTGTACATTTTTAAGGCTTCAGGTGTGATGTTGCAAGAGAGATAAAGCATTTATACAAAACAAAACAAAATCTTTTCTATATAAAAACCATTTAAAGTGACCACGGTGTAAAATAAAAACACCTTCACCATGTTTGGATTTCAGCTCCTCTCAGCTCAGACTGTTCTGGTGGAAGACAAAGGGATGAATCTGCTCCTCTCTCGCTGCTGGAACAAGGACAGGATATTTGGATGGGACTGACACTGACATCATCCAAAAACATTGGAGAATTCAGAAAGATGTGGGAGGCTGTGAGCTGCTGTTGTCATGGTGATGCTGGGGGTGATTAAGATCACGCTGTCCCACAAGTCAAAACTTCAGGTTGTCAGATCTAGTGGGAGGGATGGTGGTGGTATGTGGGGGGGCTATACATCCAGTCACCATGCTATTATTGTCCCCCATCTCTCATTCTTGATGTTGTCCAACTAAGAAGAATGGTCTCTCTCCTTCCTTCTCTCCTGGGTGTTGTGAGCTGCTGATGGAGAAACAGGTCTCTAAACATTGGGTCCTTTGAACGTTCCTGCCTCCTGTAGTCTCGGCGAGGTGTACGCCGACGCAGCCAGACACATCGCCGCCTCACAGAATCCTGGAAGACCTGGAGGGCCTGCCTTACCAGGGTGGCCGGCCTCTCCGGCTGCCCCCTGAGGTCCTCTCTCGCCAGGCCTGCCATCCCGAGCCACACCATCAATGCCAGGAGGACCTGTGGAGTGGGAGGGTTCAATGTCAAGTGGGGATTTTAAACTGATCTCTGATTAACACAGCTGCATAGAATTGATGGTGGAAACCCCATTCCAAATTACTCAAGAGTAATGTATGCATGTATATATTCAAATCGTGTGCATATGAGCACAGGAGTGTGTGTTTTCTTCAGTTTGAATTAGGAGGATCTGTTGCAATCCTATTACATTCTCATTCAGCAGCATCTGTTAAATGACTGGAGTTAATGATGCCTTTAAAATTCCTTTCAGCAGCCTCTCCCGTGGCGAGAGATGTAATGTCAAGTCATTCAGTTGTCTTTTGTCCCCTTCTTTCCTTCTTCTCCTTCTACCTGTGTCTTCTCATCCACCTTTTTTTTTCATTTGGCCCATAAAAAAAAGCAAACCTGAGTGAATGGACTGCACAATGCTCATGTTTACACCCTGCTGAGGTGGAAAAGTTGTCACATAAAAGCAAAATGTGACAAACTTCTTCCCAAAACAGACTGTGAATAAATTTCAATACATTTGAGGCAAGTAACTTAAACGTTCGGTTGGAGGGATGGCAAAACAGAATGATAAATCTGTGAATAGAACATGAACTGAGCTCCAAAAGGCAAATAAAAAGGTAAAGATGAATACATTCTTCTCAACATTTCAGGCAAGATCAGGGGATCATTTGTTTTGTGCACAGAGGGAAGAAGAGAGAAAAAAAGGCAACATATTTTTGATCTTTGAAAAGTCTAACGCTTTCATTAACTATTTAGGGTTATGACCTGTTCAAGCCAGATGCATCAAAGCCGAATGAGCACCATGACCTTGTCTCAACAATCAGTGGCTGACATTCTTAATAATATTTGATGCCTGCAACAGAGGGTTATGAGAAAAAAGCAAAGCTGTTTCAAAGAACTGTTCCCTCAGGTAATAAGGTGATTTAAAAAAAATGGTAGTTCGCAGCAACAAAGGCTGCAAAGTTGAGGTCTAGGAGATCAAGACAACTCTTTAAGAGAACTGCTAGCAGGATTGTTAAAAAAGGAGAAACCCCTGTTTGATTGTGAAAAGATTTAGGTGACTATAGTGGCAGTTCTTAGGTAAGATTAATCCTTTTTTTCTGTGTTCTCTCCTGGAAATGGCTGCTGTTGAAGATGAGGGTGTGAAAAGCTTTCTGATATAAGATATAAAATAGCACTTTTCCATCTGTTCTGTATCTTGTGAGCTTATGTTCAAGTCAGCAGCAGAGGGAACATTTCTGGATTTTATTGAGTACCAGCTAATTCTGGTGGCAAACTTTGGCTGGGTCCTTGCATGTCCTTAATCTAACACAATATAAAAAAAACAAGTGTTGGTGACAATCCCAAAATCAAGACCTGGAAGAGTCCTTCCTACTATAACAAGCTGTGGTACTTGTCAAATGAGACCTGGAGTACTAAGAAGTACTGACTTTTAAGGGTGCCTAAACCTTTGTACAAGACATTTAACTTTTTAAACCTTCTTAAAATCAGTTTATCTTTAACCCTTCAGCTTTTTATGGTAAATTCAACCCATACATTTACATTTAAACACAAGCAGCATACTTGTTCTTCGTCACTTCAACTTGTCAACCACATCAATATAATTGATTTTAGCCCTAAAAGTCTAACATCATTGGTATAATGATGCACTTCTTGCAAGTTTAAGTTCAGCACTAGTGCGGTGTCCTGCGGACTACAATATATAGATGCAGTCAAAAGTGTGTGTGTGATTTTTGTTTATTAACCAGCTGCCAGTTTGGGTTCCGGAGGACAAAACCTTTTCTGCCTTTAAGATTAGATTTAAAACTTTCCTTTCTGATGAAGCTTAAAATTAGGGGTGGAGTTGTTGGCCATTAGCTATCACTTCATACTATATATGTTCACACCTGTGCTCAGACTGCCATCAGTCTAAATTCAACATTTCCAACTGGTCATGTTTTATTAATTAATACTTGAAACAAATATGGCCCATGCTTTCCACATCCTGCAATTTAATTTAATGCCTGGCTTTAAATCTCATATCTGCAAAACCTTTGCACACAACTACTGGAAACGGCTTCAGGCCTTACCTTGTATTCCTGGGGGTCCTGGTGCTCCTGGGTGAGGTTTACCTGGATCCCCTCTGTCTCCCTTTGCCCCTCTCTTTCCTGAGGAAGATGAAAAATTTAAAAACAATGTAGAAAAGCATGAATACTGTGTTTGTTTTTTGTTGTTATTTTTATGTCACCTTTAAGTCCTGTGTTTCCAATCTGCCCAGGTGCCCCAATTATACCAGGGATGCCACGTGGACCAGGTAATCCATGTGGACCTTGAGGACCAGGTGCCCCTGGAGGACCAGGGGGCCCAGGAGGCCCCATTACACCTGCACCACCAAGCACAGCCCTCTTGGCACTGACTGCCACTGCTGCTAGCCTCTCTGAAGCAGAAGAGAGCATCCTCATCATGATTAAATGCCTTTTAATGGCTGGCATCTGATTGCTCATGAGATGAAAGCAGATTTGGAAAATGAGCTAATCTAATCTCCCCTACATACATCAAAGCTGAATATTCAGGTCTTGATGCTCACCCTGCAACATCTTCAAAACCACTTCGATAATATGCTGGTCGGACGCATCACGTCCCTGAAGAGAGGAAGAGGAAACTGAGCATCATAGAGATAAAGATGAACCACAAATGAATGATGAAGAGCAAGCTGGACTCACTGGTGAGCCCTGAATGCCTGGCATGCCGGGTACTCCGCGCTCGCCATTGAGTCCCCTTGGACCCGGTAGTCCTGGTGATCCCTGATCCCCTGGTTGACCAGGATCCCCAGTGGGTCCATTATGTCCACTTTCACCCCTAATTCCTTGCTGCAAGGAGAAAAGCAGAAAGAGATTCTTTTTTTTGTTGTTGTTGTTATTGGTATGGTTTTTAGGGGTATTCTAAGAAGAACAGATAAAAGAACGTAAAACACATCCAACATCATCAGATTTCTACATGGTGAAACACTCACCTGTCCTTTGGGCCCAGGTTCACCAGACATGCCCTGTCACAGCAAAGACAGATGGTCATTTTCACATCATCTCTCCCATTTATCACTTATACCTCAGAGACACTGATTGAGCAATAACTCAAAGGGAATATTGTGAACAAATGTCTAAAAAATGTGCCTTCAAAGAGCGAGTGTGCATCATTGCTTCACTGCCGTGTAAACAGCTTACTACCATCTGGATTATTATAGGGATTTGTATGCAAATTCAAAAGCAGGCATCCTGTTCTTCTTCTTAACCTAGCCGTGGTTCCCAGAGTGATACACAACATCCTCCGTTATATATTGCTTTGCTTTGATGCCGTTAGAACCAGCTGTTTAAACCTCCTTATCTAAAGTCTGAAAGTTTTACTTTCTTTAGAAGAAGAAGTTTGAGAACAGCTTCGGGAAGCGCTTTAACAATCTTTACCTTTTCGCCTTTTTCGCCAGCCAATCCCTCAACACCAGGGTCACCCTAAAAGCAGCAGAAAAGTGGTGGTGAGAAGGAAAATAGAGGAGGATGCCTGCAGAAAATTTGTTTTAAACAAAACAGTTTAAAATAGGTTACTTACTACATCCCCTTTTGAGCCAACTTTGCCTTGGAAGCCCTGGGAGGACAAACATATTATAAATCTATTATCTTCTGAATAAAAAATTTAAAAAAGCTGTCTTACCTTTTAACACAAAGAGGATTCATGGACTATAAGTTATGTTGCACACCTCCTTAAATGATCTGTTCATTTCAGTTCTATTTGCAGGTAAACACTGCCCCCAATGGGTGGATTTGCTTAATTACATATGCCTTTCAGTACATGGTTTGCACACAGCAATGAATGCATTTTGTTCCTGCAAACAACTTGACAAACCTTGTCTCCTTTTGTTCCAGTAAGACCCTGTGCACCTGGGACACCAATGGGCCCTCTTTCTCCTTTGTTTCCCTTTTGAAAGATGATAGAAATGATGTGAGAAATGCATCCTAAAAATGCATTTGAAAAGACAGGAAACCAACTCACAGGCTTGCCGACTATGCCCTGTGGCCCAACCTCTCCCCGCTGGCCTCTGTCGCCCTGCAGAAGTAAGTAAAGGTGAGTCAGTATGGTTTAACACATCAGCTGTTGGTATTTTGCTGTAACATTATTGGTTGTACCTTAGGCCCAGGGACTCCTTCCATACCAGGCTCGCCAGGAATACCAGGCTCACCCTAAAACAATATAGTTAAAAGTACAATAATTCACCCTGTGGCACAAGAAAAGAATAAGACCCCTTTAAAACAAAATGTATACACCCACCAGAGGTCCAGGGGCACCAGACATCCCAGCAAGGCCCCTGGGTCCAGATTCCCCCTGGCAAGAGAAGAGAATACATTAATAGAAAATTAAAGAAAAAGGAAAAATGTTTATATGATGTGATGAAAAACATACTTTATCTCCAGGTCCCCCCTTTGCTCCAGGAGTGCCAGGTAATCCCTGTAGGCAGAATTAACAAGATTTGAAACGGTGCAAATCTACATCTCTCACCTCCCTTGAGTAAAGCTCAACGTGCAAGTAGGAAGGAAAGTGGATACTAGTGTATGGGTGCTAATGGTGTTGAGTGTTAATAATATTACTGCCTGATGAAAGAATGAAAACAGCCTGAGTGACAGCTGCAGCCACACACCGCTCTGTGTTCTGTTGTGGGTGACAATGCATCACAGAGGGACACAGTCTAAAGCAGGCCAAGTTCCAGCATCGGAGTCTGCAGCAGTGTTAGTGTCACTGTAGTGATCACACAGCAAAGTGTGCATCTCATGCTCCATTACCCCTTAGTCAGAATGACGCACACACAGCGTGACCCACTGGTTTGATTGTGATAAATGGCCTGCAGTGGGAGGGAGACTCTGATTTCAAGGTGGTTTATATTCTAAAACAGTATGGGTCAAAGGGTCGCTGTTAACCTGGAGGACTGCCCAGAAAACAGAGCACGCCAAAAGTCCCAGACTGCTTTGGTCTTTCATTTGTTTATGTTGTAGCTTTCTTACACAAAGGAAGGACATAGATCCTCTTCTGTTGGATGTGAGTGACAACAAGTGGGATCAGTGGTATACATACAATACACCCTCATCAACTCACCGCTGCTCCCTGAGGACCAGGAGGACCAGGCATCCCAGACTGCCCAGGAGCACCCTGCGTAAAGCAGAAGAAAAATATTCAGTCTTTAACACAAGTTGAAGTTTCTCATCATTATCAAACCTGGCAGAAGTGAACCTTGATTCCAGGAATGCCAGGTGTGCCATCTTTTCCATCAATACCCGGCAGACCCTGAAAAAGCAGGCAGATGAGTCAGATTAGTTCATTTGGCACGCTCTTGGAACAGATCGGCACAAACAAACAACCGCCTTCACTCACGTTCTCTCCCTTTTTGCCAACTGCTCCCTGTGGGCCCTGGATGCCTTGGCTGCCCTGCAGAAGATAACCGCATCAGCCTCAGAATATTCAAACCATTTCCATTCAAATTCTGAAGTACAGTAAAGTTGAAGGAAAAACTCTAAAAGAATCACCCACTTTATCTCCCTTGTCTCCTGCCTCTCCAGGTGGTCCCTGAGGTCCCTCCTCACCCTACAGAAAAAAAGGAAAAGCTTCAGAACATTAAATTTGTTTTTTCTAAGCATTTACTTGCTGAGTGGGAGTATTCTTACAGGAGGCCCAGGAATTCCTACAGGTCCGTTGATGCCCTTGTAACCACGAGGTCCCTGTTGGAAAACAACAAAGTGCCATCAGTCACTTCAGATCAGAGAGGAAGCTAAGTTGCAGAAGCCTACTATTCATTGTGATAAAGGGATCATTAGAGCTTAACTCACTCCACTAATAGGACCTGCACAGTGAGCCAGCCACTCTTGTTTTGGCACTAGGCCGGGGTGCTAACTTGGCTAACGCGGCTAATGTTAACAGTAAGACGGATGGCAACAGCGGATCATTAACTACAGATGGAGGCACAGTGGACCCACACAACCCCAACTCATTAGATAAGGAGAGAGATTTGTGTTAGCATCATTTCCATATGTCCCCATTGCTGGTAATGGATGGTGTTTGTATAGTGAAGCCAAGTTTAATTCTGCCTCCTAGGTGCTCATCTTATATCCAGAAGAGCAAAAACACAATGCAGTTCCATGTAAATGTGATAAGAGTGGTACTCACTGCCTCTCCTTTGGGACCCATCATTCCTGGATAACCCCTCAGACCCATTGGACCCTTAAAAAGAAGATAAAACAATGTGATACAGAGAATGGGACAAAATCCTAAAAATTTTATCATAACAGCAAAAATATAAATGTTCTCAGCTTACCGGGGGTCCCGGAATTCCCTGCTCCCCAGAGATGCCTATGTCTCCCTTGGGGCCCTGATGAAGAATACAAAAAAACTCACTTTCCCCAAACTTGCACAATCTCATGCATGTTTGGCTCATGGTGCTTTTGATTTCTCAACTGGCCTTTGATGGTTGTATAATGTGTCAAACATCAAACAAAAACAAAAATCTACTTTATAATTAGCCAGTTTGAGCTAGCTAATTTAATTATCTCATCCCACTTTCCACTTTTTCAGAGCCATGGACTTCTGAGCTGCATTCCTGTTGTCCCACTGTCAAATCATCTGATGCTTCAGTAATTATGTCAGTCTGTGAAGTATGGTGGGCCTGCCCCCTCTCACAAAATGCAAACAAACCAGGATGTTAGGTGTGATCTACTGAAAGATTAAATTGGTTTCACAGAGACTGGAATATTGGAATGTGGCTGTGCTGTGATAAGCAAACTTAGTTTGGCAACACTTCAAGCTCCTGATCTCAGGTTTGGTGGTAAATAGAAGAAATGACAAGCTTAGCTTTGTGGCTGCTTGTAGAGTTGTGTGTATTTTCAGTGAAAAATCTGCAAAGGATTTAACATATTAATGACTTCCTTGCCTCTGGTTTACCAAAATGTGTAAACACAGTAATGTTAAAAACCAGAACAGATTAATAGATGCAAAAAAAAAAGAAAAAAAGAAAAAGAAAACTCCTACAGCGACAACTGTCAAATACATACCACGGCTGCATCTTTTTTTCTCTTTTTTAGGGGATTAGTTGTTTCCAATGAGAGTCAGATACACAACTGCCTTCCATACTTCCCCTTTTTGTACATTTTGTGTCTCCCTAAACCCTTATCCTAAACCCTTATCCCTTCTTTGAAATGACAAATTGGACAAACCTAGTTTCAGAACATGTCGTAAGAGACATGAGGAGATCAATGTAGCTTAGCATGAAGACAATAAAATCTGTTTGTCTTATAAAACCAAAACTTCCATTAGCATAACCAAAGGTGATGAAATAAACAAACAAAATGCAGTGTATTCACTAAGCTTTAAGGTTGCTAGAAGGGTTTTTGAACTCTCTTAAGAGCCTGAGGAGCTGTTCACACTCTCTGCCCTCTACAACAAGTTGAGCTGAGCTAGCTTAATTCCCATCTCTGCCACGGACTAGTATAAAAATGGACCCATATCATTCATTACATTAGTAAACATATTTATACATTACACAGTAGTAAACATATTTATGTGTAGTCTTATCTAAATCAATTCACCTGTATTAAAACAGCTGTTTAAGACTAACAGAAGCATCATATTTCTACATCATTCTCCATATAGCATGTCGACTTTTCACTGACAAAGCCCGTCAAGCAATCAGCAAATGTTATTTATGTCCTAGTAGTATTCACGTTCCAATATTTTAAATGTGTTTTAATAAATCACAAGTTGGCTCACATTTTAAAGGAAGCAGAGACATTAACTGAAAAAATAATTAATCAGAATTTATTTATTTATTTTTACATTTAACCTTTAACTATAATCTCATAATGATTAAAGAGGTTTTTGGGCAAGATCATCATCTGATCGTATGTATTTACAAGGTGTCCAAAGGTTTTCAGTCAGATTTACTTGCTGCTTGTCACATGCAGTATCTCAGTCAATTAAAGTCAGGGAAGATGTTTCAGTCTGTAGCTATTGCTGCAGCTTAATTTGAGCATCAAAAGAGAAATGCTTCTCGAAATATCACTCTGCTCCTCTGTGCATCAAATATGATCTACATCATTGTGTATTCTGTTCAGTCAAGGCTTGGGTCATCAATTTAATTTATTTTTCAATAGTTTAGAGATACATATGATTTTTTGTCTTTAATCTTTTAATGAGAGGACTTGTAGAAAATAATATGTTTCCTAAAACAGACTGGAGACAGTGTGAGTGTCAACAGTTCAGCTGTTCATCATTAAGAAAATAACAATTAAAAAAAAGACAGAGCAACCTTGAGTTAAGGTAGGTCCTATTAAAAAAATGGTCTAAGAGGAGTGGTTACTTAGAGAGCTGAATGTTTCCAGCATCTGAACGCTGCCAGAGGGCTCATTCTGTGAGAAGATCAGAGGCTAACTCTTTGGGCTTGGCTAGCCACTCCCTTGGAGCCCACTGTGTGCTCATTAGCTTTGCTTAATGCACTGAGGTGAGAGAGCTGCACGAACCCTGACTCTCTCATCCTCCCCTTCATGTACCTGGCTCCTCAGCACTTCTTTCATCTAGCTGGTTGCATGCAGACTGCAGGGCCAGGGCCCAGCCTGACTAATCACAGCCAGATTAGTGCAGTCATGTGCCACAGTGGGCTTCATTAGAGCTAATCCCCACCTCCTCTGGCCCTCAGTGGTGACTGCATGTGCACCACTATACAACTAGATAGATAGATAAATAGATAGATAGATAGATAGATAGATAGATAGATAGATAGATAGATAGATAGATAGATAGATAGATAGATAGATAGATAGATCTATTTGCCGCTCACGATTTTTCCTATGCTTCCAGAGTCTCCAAGAACACCAGCACGTCCTTTGTGTCCCTAGAGAACAAAATTCGGTCAAGATGGCATCATCACAATTTTGCAATTTTACAGAAGGTGATCAGACACACTCTTCACCTTGACACCCTGCAGTCCCTGGGGGCCTTTGGGTCCTGCTGGGCAGGTGAGAGGACACTGTTGTAGAGACAGAAAAAACATGGGTTATAGAAACTAACTATAGAAACTTTTATAAGAAACTAGATGTTGTGAGATCTTACCTGGATGTCTGCACTGCCCTCTTCTGCACCAATAAACTTTCCTGGAGAACCCTAGACAGAAAAATAGACACATGGAGGTCCCAGCCTGAAAGAGTTGCTTCTTTTCCATATGTGCTGAGTCAGCACTCTCTCCTTCTTTCCAACTATTCCCACTCTATCTCTTCATCTCTCTGTTTATAGATTAAGTTAGGAAGCAAAGCCTTGCAGGAGCTGATGAATTCCTGCTACAGTCAGATTAGACAGCCCACTGATCTAATGGGGGTTTATTTGTCCTTGGACAGCGCTAAAGCTAAACAAATATACTCCCCTGGGCTTGGAGAATCACTCTAAATAAAGACCACCCCCCACTCACTTTCCTAGAGTCAATCAGAAATCCACACAGGAGAGTACATACACTTTAAAAGCATAATTCTCTGAACTGATCTCGGTACCTCATCACTTATTGCAACCTGTACAAGCAAGCAAGCTCTTGTTGCGGTAATTTGGATCATTAAACAAACACACACACTTTAACTACTGCTTCCTCTCAATCCAACGGACATTCAACATGGCTGTAATCCTTTGTCATTGCCTTCCTCCCACATCCCCATTCAGCAGCGTAGGTCAGCTTTAGTCAGATGGATAAGAGCTGTATGCTTGATTTAACTCAGTATACTTGTGTTAGCTTATTTATTGATTTGACATGTCTTACCACAAAGACTGTCGTTACATGGAGTGATTGAGGTTAGTTTACCTAAGTAACACTCCATTTGTTGGGATTAGGAGGCACAGTAGCATAGTTTATCCACTAGAGAGAGCTAATACAACTAAAATTTAAATGAATACATAAATGGATATCTTTCAAGAAAACCACAAATGCTTTTTTTGTGTGTTATTTTAACCATCCACTAAATGTTCAACAGTAATTCCACAGCCATCCCGTTCTCCATTCTGTTTATCTTCTTAAACAATTTTAGCTCCAAGATCACATTTCTAATGTTATATGTCAGGATATTTTTTTTTTATCAACTAATCCTGAATGCACACTTACTGGCTTGCCAGGAGGTCCGGGGAGTCCTGGAGGTCCAGGTGCTCCCATTATACCCTAAATGCAGGAAAACAGCGGTCAGTAAGCAGTCTACTTGATGTAAGAGCTCTGGCTGGTTGTGTTTGTAACCCATGAAGGCCTTGCAATCAACTAAAAACTCACCTTTGGTCCAATTGGTCCAATTTTACCTGGGAGACCGATTGGCCCTGGAGCCCCCTATAACAGGATGATATAAATGATCATATGTGAACACCTTATCTGTCACAAATTAGTTCCATCCTTCAAAGCCCAAACTGTCTGATACAAGATATGTTACTTACAGCCAGACCTGGAAGGCCAAGTCCCTGGGTGGACAGAAAGGACAAAGGTTTAAATTATTGTAAACAAGCAGGAAATCCAGCAGAGTGTCAATTAATATTTGTGAAAGCCAATTACCAGAATATGCAGTGAGATGGGTATGCATGTGTACAGTGTGAGTGCAGATTAAACACTGCTCAGAAACACAGTCAGGTCATGTTTGCAGTGGCTTTTGCTTGGAATAAAAGGGAAACAGTAATTAAGGAAGTGAAGCTTGGTGGAAGAGAAGCTGCCCATAGGGCAGGATCTGTTGTCAGTGCAGGGTAAGCCGACTGGCTGTTCAGCACAAACCCTAGACAGGAATGCTAATGCTAAACAAAGGATTAACTAATAGCGTTGCATTCAAGCATGACATTGAGTGACTCTGGACTTAGATTCAAGGATGTCAGGTAGCCTGACACTGAGCACCACCTGGTGGTGTCAAAATGCATTAGACATCATGCATAGCTTGTGCACAGTGTTTGCTTTTAGTTGTGATATGTAGCTCCTTTATATTTGAATAACTCATGTCAGCTGTAGAAAGCATATGCCACATCTGGCTGAAGTGAACCAAAAGAGGATACAGCTGGTCAGGCATTGAGGCATGACAAAGAGGAGATTCGGAAGGTTGTCATGGGAGACCAGCTGGGTTACAATATGGTTGTTAGTAAATGTACTAGATGTCAAACAATGCCTAATTCAATCAGTCGCAAATCATTTTACAACTATTGCAAAATCCTCATGTGGTTTTGTTGCTTCATTAGCCATACATCTTAATAAATACAAATACAGGGAACATGTTTACTCCAGAACAGGAAGTATATCTTCTGTGACACTATAATAAACCAGTTCTCCTTCCTTTAAGATGGTCATATTGTACGTTCCTCTACCTAAATTATCTGGCAGCTATAACTAGCAGCTTTTCAGATTGACATAAAGGAAACATCCCAACCAAAACTAATCAAATTAGTCCAAAAACCATCAGATCATGATTGTCCATATTTGCCTGTTCAAACATTTAATCCAAGGCCTGTTCTCATTTATTGGAAAGCCTACAGTGTGGAACTGGGAGAGCTCATAAGGAAGGAAATAATGCAGAAAGCATGCTCCTGAAATACCACAATACAGTTTACAGCGCAGCTACAATGGTTTTGTGTTGATGTAAATATTCTTGTATTTATATGTATCTCCAATATAGATAAAAGTGTATATAATGATGTAGATGCAAACATAAAAGAGGAAAAACCAGTAAGCCTCATCAGCCAAGATAGTTATTATCATGAGCTGTGGGAATTATACTGTAATCAGACAAGATTTCATTCAGAAAGCAGTCAGACTTTTATTAGGGTGCGGTCAGGATGATCTCCGGAACAAAGCCCGCTTCCTCTTCTGAAAACATTCAGGTTCTCACATACAGAACCTCTGGTCAATGTCTAGCAACTTCCAAGGCAGGAGTAGATGAGTAAAAAATGTTTAACAGAACATTGGATAAGCTTGCAAACTGCAATCCAGAATAACTCAGGGATCTTTGAAGAATTTGCTTTATGAGCTCATGCAGAAAAAAAAAACAAAAAAAAAAAAAACATGGGGTTCTGTGTCACAGGTCATTTAGAGGTAGGTGTTCCATCACCAAGATAATTCATCTTTAAACAACTTTTTGAATCCTCTAAATAACAAAAATGTCAATGTTAGAAAAATGTTTTTTGTGCAGCCACATTAATCTTTTTAAAATCACTCAGATTTGAAACAAGAAGCTTGAATTTCTTTAAATAAATCTCCCTAACTCACTATATGATACTAATGCTACCAGGAAAAAATATCTATTACATAACCAAACAACCTAAAGTGATTAGTGCCAATACAAACATTAAAAACATTGAACATTGGACAAGAATGTCGGAATGTATCCAAACTTTTTACTCCTACTGTGTTAGACAATATCTAATTGTTAGTGAGTTTTGCAACAGAATTTGTATTTTTTCTTTTAGCTTATTTGTCCCAAGTGAGGTCCAGTTAAAAAACAATAACACCTTCTTCTGTAAAGTAATTTATTTCTGCAGCATCTCAATCAACATCCTCCAAAATGACAATGCAGTTGACTTTGATCTACTTTTGGATGTTCTGCAGACAATCAAAATAACATTCATGAAGGATGTGTTTGTTGCATTTGTGTTGCATTATTTTTAGTGCAATGTCAAAAGAAAAAAAATATATATATATATTTACTTACTGGAGGTCCAGGCTCACCACTTGGACCTGGTTGACCCTGCAGATGTAACCACAGTGTTAAACATGAAATCATTAACACATAAATCAATACAACATTATAACTAAACATAACTAACTAATTAGATGAATCTCATTCTGTTACAAGTGAGCTGACTTTATTGCATTAATTCACCTTAGTTTTTGTTATGACTAGAATAAGGAAAATGTAAATGAGCTGTTTTTTCAACCTCAGTTTTTCCATGCAGCTGCTGTATAATGGTGTGTTTGTAGTAATAATCAATTCAGATGACAGTTGTAACACTTGCCTTTGTGCCTGGGTTACCAATTGGGCCACGATCTCCTTTTGCTCCAATCAAACCCTGGAGACAGACAGAAACGAAGCAAAGCAGGCACACATGATATTGAGGTCAAGGTATAGAAATGGAAATAGAGTTAAAAAAAAAGGAAACCATCAGCTATCAGTATGCTTTCCAGGGGCTACAGCTGACTTAAAATGAGGTTAACCACACATTTGATCGAAGCTGACGTTGTTTGGTGAGGAATAAAAAAAAAACCTGAGACTGGGATTCCAGGGCGGATTACTGGCTAAACCTCTGAGGAATGTGTGTATGTTTGTGTGTTTCTATTAGCATGTGATCACTTCAATTTCTGGGGAATACAGACAGAAGTAGTGAGTTATCCAATTATCAGGTAAATCTGAAACAAAAGCTTGAAAACCTTTTTAGATTTAACTGTGTCTTTATCCTCGTCTGCATGTTACCTGTAATTACTAGAGATGTAATTAGTATAATGAACAAAGTACAATGGGTTTGATATATATTGTATTCATGTTATGGTAGTTGTCACCATGTTAACTGTTAATTGAGATGAAGGGTTAAGTTTTAAATAAGCCTGATGACAATAAACCAGTTAGGAAGTCAAATGTCTGCAGGTGCAAACATCTTACACATTCTTACAGTCAAACACAGAGTGAGCTCTTATATAAACAGATTTATCTTTGCAACAAAGATGCATCTGCTGCTGATCTGCTGTGACTTTTTAAAAACCTCTGGAAAAAGGTACTTGTAAATAATTAATTGGGATTACTTCATGACACTTTCAAAGCTGAATGGGCATCATCGTGCATGTGGTGGCAGATTAAACAAACAATTCATCACCACTCACCGTAGCTTTAAAAATCTGTTTATCATCAATAATTCATGGACTAAACTTGACAAAAGTATTAGTTTAGCTCAAAATGTGCTGAATATCAGTTTTCAGGTGAAGTTTCCTGGAACGTCTTCTCATTTCTGACACATCTTTCAACATCTTTCCCAAAAACAACACACCAGCTTACTTACATCTATGCCATTCTCCCCCGGTGGTCCATCTGGACCTGGTTCTCCAGGCTCTCCCTTTTGCCCCTACAGTAAAACACACAGTACAGTCATGAAGGAACAGCACTGGAATGAAGGGAGATAATTTAAGAACACAATGTTTTGCAGCTGCAACATTTAAAGGTGTGGTTTGATTATTTTCAATTAGTCAAGCTACACTATTCGCTACTATTCATGTAAATATGAGGACTGGAGTTTGAGCAGCTTGTGACAACATCCTTTACTTTTGAGCCTTTAAATTTTTTTTCTGAATCACTAACCTATATTTTATACTGTGAAATGCTATATAATAAAGCCTGCCTTAAAAAGAAGTTGCTGAGAAGGTGTTTTGTGGGAGATATTTCTGAACCAACTGCGCTGCAACCCCTGCATCACACTTTAGTGTAAATGTGGATTCTTGTGCAGAGTGATTGTCGGTTTTAAGTCCTTTCCTCAACCTCATGATGTTTTTCTCAACAAGATCAGGGAAAATGCTTTGAGAAAAGAAAACTTTTACTAATAATTTTGCAGGATAATTTCTGTTTACTTCAAATTCAGGTAAACCACAAGTTAAAGCGGGTGCAAAATCAAATTAAGAAAATCAAACAGTGTAAACTTACTGGTGGTCCAGGGGGGCCTGAAGGTCCTTTGTCTCCCTGTAAACACAACACACAACCATGTAATCTAAATTATACATGCATGTGAATGGGAGATGCAATATCTGCCTCTAAACTCTTAGAAAGTAGTTGTTTAATTTAAAAAAATAGTAGAATGGAATGCATGACATGATCTTTATCAACCTGTTGTTCATTGTGAAAGCACTTATGAATGTTTTATGTATTTTGAACTTAAAAAAGAAGAATATCTACTTTTTCATTCTAATGCAGTCATCTCTTAGATATAGATATGTTCAGTGGCCTCCACTTCCACCTCCAACATTTTCATACAAAGCGCCTGGTGTTAACCCTTAGCATAGCTTCCATGTATCACATTACTGTGACACAAACTCAGGTCCCCTCTCAAAGACCCCTCTCTCAGCCGGGAACAGAGCTCTTTTTGTGCATATGTGTTTTCATTTGCAGCGCTCTCTGCTGGTAAGACTTCAGTCCTACAAAGCAGAGCTGGGTTTGGTATTTCTGCAGCACAATGAGAACCTTTGTGGGAAAACTTGTTGGGCAAACCATCATGGCTACTCACATCAATGCCATCTGACCCAGGAGTGCCAGAGGGGCCTGGTGGGCCCGGCTGGCCCTGAGGTCCAGGTGGACCCCTCTGAAACACAGAAAGAGAGGAAAATAATCATTATATAGTAGTAATGGTACTGTACAATTGCTGAAATTCTATAGAGCAACAACAATTACATATCTGGAGAAGTACTTTTTATTCTTGGCTATTATAGCAGTTGTTATAATTATTATGTTTTCTTTTTTTTTTTTAATAAGGTTTTATTTCTTCTCTATACATGTGCACTCTGTAAATATCTAAAACAAATACATTAAGCTGCCTTGTATTAAATTTTGCCAACATATTTATACAGCTTTACCTAAATTATTACATAAAAAATGAGCCCATATTACTCCAAACCAATGACTCTACAGCAACCAAATAAATCTAAATAAATGACAAGTATTATTATAGATTACCAAACCTACATCATATTAATGTATCATAGACAGATTAAACACTGAAAGCATTATGATAACAGAACGGTGAGTAAAGATATGAGACAGAAGGGAATTAAATTGGCAGAAATGAGAAGTAAAGCTAAATAAATTGAGGAGGAATGTGGGAGGGAGGGTCATGAGGCTGGCACTGTTTACCCCCACCCCCACCTCCTCCTCCTCCTCCTCACCCCCCTCCTTCCACTGCCTGTCTCGAATGTTGTCTTGGGCCATCAAGCAGCGTGTCACATGATAACGATTTCAATTCCTCGTTGGCTTAATCAAGCATGTTAAAGACACAATTACAAAAACAAAAAAAAATAAATAATACATGGTCAATAAAAAATGCACAGGTGCTGGTTTAAATAGGACAGGAGGAGGGGGCTTTCACACATGGTGGGCAAAGTTTGCATTTGTGTGTCAGTCCACATCGATTTTTATCTTTCAAATTTGCTTCCCTCAGGGAAATTTAAAAAAAAAGGTCAATTGTTTTACTTATTTCTTTGGAAAATCAAGCTCCTCTTGGCCTCAAAGTGGTAACTAAAGAAAGGTCAAATCCACCCTATTATTAAAAGCTCCTGGGAAAAGTCCACACATGAAAAGGCTGATAATCCATACAAGGTAGTCCAGTTTTCTTAGTCTCCACAGAAGAAAAACTCTTTCAAACTCATTTTCTGTCACATTTAAGCTATAAAGCCAGGCGTTCTCCAGTTATAGATCTTTGCTGCCAGACTCCAATATTGTCATCATTTCAACCTGCACACACGACTCCACACTACCTATAACATCTCTTGAAGATATCCAAAGCCTGCTGGCCCGTTTCTGGGGGCCCTTATCCCCTGAACCCCCTGAATAAGCGAGGTAAACCTGAGCAGAGCAAGCCTTAGCCCCCTCTGTCCACTCACCACTTGGGCCAGAGCCAGGCACAAGGTCTGCAGTATAACCCAGGTCTTCAGCAAGGCAGAGAGAGCAGCCATGGTCCCTCTCCCCTGTCCGTCTCTCCTCGGATCAGCAAATCCTCTCTTCTTGCTCCTCTTTCCGCTCCTTCACTCCTCTCCAGGCCGGCACAGTGAGAAAAGGAAAAAAAAATCCTCTTTGGAGGAGAGAGCTGAGAGGGGAGAGGGATGGATGGATGAGGAGGGTGGAGAAGGAGTGCAGGGCTGATTAGAGAGGGAGGTGTAATCCTGCCCCCAGTGCCGGCCCCTCAAAGCAGAAGAACATACACACAGACCCTTAGTTACACAACGCAAACACAAAGTCAATAAGTCAACATTTCAGGGTTTTGTTTTAATCCTGTGGTGGCAATAAAGTCACAAATTCAATCATCAAACAGATTCTGTCACTATGACTGAAACATGTATGTATTTGTATTTTTAACAGGTTTTTAAAAGCAATTAAGTTCCTTCTACATATAAAACTGAACAAAAATGTAATTGCAGGCCTTTGTGCAGGTTTAGTAGTTTCTGACTCTCTCTGCAGATGTCTTGTTTCTACAAGCCGGAGGATAAATCTTGCATGCAGATGTGAATACTCCTAAACACTCTTCAGTGATGGTTTATATGGTAAATCTCTTTAGAGAGAAAAAAAAAACAAATAAAAAGGAGTCCATCCAAAACTGGGCTTAACTTTTGACACAAAGGGATAAACACTATTTAAACGCTTACCTGTTTTTTGCTTTTCAAGCTGACTCGTTTACTGACATCTAGCGGTCACTTTACACAGTGGAGCAGAGTTCCCACACTAATCCAAAGAGGCTATTGAAAGGAGAATAAACAAAATACATGGAGATGTGAAAAATGACCTCACAGTGACACCTATTGCACAGATACTACATTACACCAAAATAAACACTTGCTTGAGTCCACAAGATGGCAGCAAATGCACATTAATATGTGCAGAGTGGTTTGGTTGCTGTGGAAGCCTCCATTTAAAGCTGAGGATGACATATTTGGTCCTTAGTGACAACAGATGAAATAATGAGGATGCTGAAAGGAGATGCATTTAATTGAAATCTATTTATTGCACTGAATCATTTCAGTGGTGGATTCTATGCTGCGGTCTATTTGTTTTTCATTTCCGCTTGTGCACCTCTCACTCTTAAAATCAATATTAATTCAGGATTTCTCTGTTTCAAATGCCAAAAATAACACAAAACATCAATTCCTTCAGAAATCAATTGCAGTTTGCATTTGGGAGCCTCTGTGCAGCACTGTTTTTCAAAATGTGACCTCTGTGTTGTTGCATGGTAGACGCACTGTTCCAGTACTCAGTTGCTGAACTTCTGAAGCTCCGACGCCATGTCGACGTTTTCCAGCCTCCTTCTGGTCTCCCCATTCCTCCGGAGATCTTCTTCCAGCCCTGCCGGAGGTACGTCCACCGTGGATCGCGTGGCAAGCAGCTTTACAACATCTCCGGGTCCTCAATACCGACCTTACTCACCTCACGCCGACGCTCTCCGATCATTCGCCGGGATGCTAACTGCGCCACCCTGGCTAGTTTGCCAAGGGCAGGTAACTCTGCCTGCAAAAGCAGCCACGCGACCGCCACCTTTGGTCTTCTGAACATACGCTCTCTCAACAATAAGGGCCTTTTAATAAGAGATCTTATTGTAGATCATAATCTTGACTTTTTATGCCTGACAGAGACTTGGCAGCTGCCTGATGATTTTATTTCTCTAAATGAGTCCGTCCCGCCGGGCTTTGTTTACGTCTGCCTGCCTCGTGCTTCTGGACGCGGTGGAGG
This sequence comes from Melanotaenia boesemani, assembly GCF_017639745.1. Taxonomy (NCBI): domain Eukaryota; kingdom Metazoa; phylum Chordata; class Actinopteri; order Atheriniformes; family Melanotaeniidae; genus Melanotaenia; species Melanotaenia boesemani. The sequence goes on along the minus strand of NC_055698.1, from coordinate 11,137,093 downwards.
TCTTGCATTGCTCCATCGTGAGAGCTGGAAAGTTGTGCCGATTCCTGCTGCTCCGGTCTTCTCCTCCTTTGAGTATTCTGCATCACTGCTGCCCGGTCCCTCTCCCACAGTCGTTACCACCGTCTACCGTCCTCCAAAATATAACAAGGATTTTTTGAATGATTTCTCCCTCCTCCTTACCCATCTTTCTTCCCTCTCCCACAACTTGATCATTCTAGGTGACTTCAATATTCATTTGGACAATGACAGTGCTCCTCTTTCCAGGGACTTCTCGTCCTGCCTGGACAGCTTTGGTCTTCATCAATACATTAATTTTCCAACCCACTGTAAAAAACATATTCTGGATTTAGTCTGCTGCTCTGGTATCGCCCCTACTGGTTGTAAATCTCATTCTGTTGCTTTTTCTGATCACCAGCTCATCACTTTTAACATCAAGGTGCAGCTGTCTAAAATTATACTCCCTCGCATCATCTCCTTTCGTAATATAAAGGACATAAACATCGAAACTTTCACATCTGATATCAATAATTTTCCCAGTGTATCTTCCTGTTGCTCACCTGATGACCTGGTTTCTTTTTATGACAAAAGTCTTCACACTCTCCTGGACATCCATGCTCCTCTGCGATCTAGATCAGTCTCCTTCACCCGCTCAGCACCCTGGTTTACTCCTGCCCTACGTCAACTGAAATCCCGCGGCCGTCAGCTGGAACGCCTTGCCAACAAAACTGGACTCACTATTCATAATAATATGTACAAGGACCACATCACTGTGTACAAGGCCGCTCTCTACTCAGCCAAATCTGCATACTACTCCAATTTAATCCATTCAAACAGTCATAACTCTAAAACCCTCTTCTCTCTTCTCACTTCCATCACTAAACCTCCTGATTCTCTTCCCCACCATATGCAATCTCACGATTTCTGCAACAAACTCATGTCTTTTTTCATTTCCAAAATCACAGATATCCATACACACCTCACTTCAACTGGAGCTGCAGTCGCTGGAGGTGACCCCACTACCTCCTTCCCATCTCTTACAACCACTTTTTCTAGTTTTGACCTTCCCTCAGTCCAAACCATCTCTGACATTATCCATAAATCCAAACCTTCCACATGTCACCTTGATCCACTTCCCTCCATCCTGGTTAAATCCTGCTGCTCCTCACTTGCGCCTCTCATTACCAAAATCATCCACTCTTCATTGAGTTCTGGTTTGGTCCCTTCTTCACTCAAATCTGCCTCAGTCACGCCCATTCTGAAGAAACCTGGCCTGGACCCAACCAACTTCATCAACCTTCGTCCCATATCCAATCTCCCCTTCATTTCCAAAATTTTAGAAAAATCTGTTGCCTTTCAACTTCATAATCATCTGCTGTCCAACAATATTTATGAGCAGTTTCAATCTGGCTTCCGTCCCCTCCACAGCACCGAGACTGCACTTATCAAAATTTCTGATGACCTACTCATGGCTTCCGACTCTGGACTGCTTTCCATCCTCATTCTCCTGGACCTCACAGCAGCCTTTGATACCATTTCTCACGCTACTCTTCTAAGTCGACTCTCATTTCTTGGCATCACTCACACCCCAATAGCCTGGTTTACTTCATATCTCTCTGATCGAACACAGTTCATACAACTCAAATCTCATAAATCTATTTCCTACCCCGTTTCCGCTGGAGTGCCCCAAGGTTCTGTACTGGGCCCCCTCCTTTTTATCATCTACATACTCCCACTCGGCCACATCCTTCGTAAATATAATATCAATTTCCACTGCTACGCGGACGACACCCAGCTCTACCTCTCAACTCAACCATCTGCCTCGCTCCCACCAACCGCCCTCACCCTCTGTCTTGAAGAAATCCAGTCTTGGTTCTCATCCAACTTTCTAAAACTAAACAGCTCTAAAACGGAAGTCCTCTTGGTAGGCACACCTCACACCCTATCCAAAGCCAATAAATGTTTCATTACTCTTGATAACTCAACTGTCCTCCCCTCCCCTCAGGTTAAGAGCTTGGGTGTCGTCCTCGACAGCACATTGTCCTTCCAGTCTCACATTAATAACATCACCCGGTCCGCCTATTTCCACCTACGTAATATTTCTCGTCTCCGTCCTTCCCTCACTTCCCAAACTACTGCCATTCTAGTTCACAGCCTGATCACATCCCGCATTGACTACTGCAATTCACTTCTTTTTGGCCTCCCCAATAAGTCCCTCCAGAAGCTGCAGCTCCTCCAAAACTCTGCCGCACGTGTTATCACTCGGACCCCCATTGCTCATCATATCACTCCCATCTTGCAACAACTCCACTGGCTCCCCATCAAACAAAGGATCATCTACAAAATACTGATCATCACTTTTAAGGCACTCCATAACTTGGCTCCATCTTACATCTCTGATCTCCTTCATCCACACACCCCTTCCCGCACACTGCGTTCCTCCCATACCCATCAGCTTTCCGTTCCCCCGGCACGTCTGGCAACAATGGGGAGCAGGGCGTTTAGTCGCTTGGCTCCTCATCTCTGGAATTCCCTCCCTCCTGATCTCCGTACAGTGGACTCCTTCCTTCTCTTCAAATCCAGACTCAAAACTCATCTGTTCAGACAGTCTTATCCCCCCTAAGTCCATATACATCTTTCCACAGTGTTTCCTTCCCCTATCACTTATTCTGTTTTGTGCTTTTAATGTTTTGCTTACTTTTAATGTCTTATGTTTGTACAGTGTCCTTGGGTGCTTTGATAAGGCGCTTTTTTAAAATAAAATGTATTATTATTATTGATGTGCAATCAGTACAATCAAGAAAAATAATAACAATAACAATAATAATAATAATAATAATAACAACTTTTCTAAATCTATCTGGGACCCCGAGTTGTTGAGGAACCTATAAAATGTTCTGATTGGTTGGGCAGTCCTACACATGACAGGTTAAAGTTTATTCATCATTATGTGGGTAGGGGAGGGGAGATAGGGTTTATATGTTTTTCCTTTTTCGTTTTTACCATTATACCTTTTTTTTTATTTACTTGTTTGTATTTCATTTTTTATTATTCTAATTTTTTAGTTTATATGCAGAACACCTAAATTTTGTTGTGCCGTGCACAGTGACAATAAAGGTTATTCTGATTCTCATTCTTATTATAAAGCCTCAGGTCTAACTCCATCCTCAGTTACTTGCCTGTTGATGGATTTTTTAAATCGAGTTGGTCTGGGCCAAGCTCATTTATCCTCCTTATTTCTTCAAGTGAACCCAGTGTGAAAGGATTTTTCTAAAAGAAATGACTGAAACTGGCATTTCCTTCCTCAGGTTTGTTTGCTCACATTGGTTTGTTTATCATCCATTTAACGTTGTGACAAGTGATTTTGATAGACAGGTGGGGAATCCATCCTATTGGATAAATGAAGAACCTTAAAAACAATACTGATTGGCCACGGGTCAGGGCCAGCTACATGCTTTCAAGAAGTGTCACCTAGCAGCTAGAGTACCTGGCCTAGCCACAGATGCTAATGGTCACTTCACCTGACAGGACCAGTGGATTTCTAACTTTCTTAAATTTTTGACAGCTTTAGAACGTAATTACCATTATTGCTTTCACTGCCATGACAGCAGCCAGCTAATTTCTCCTAGCTTGTCTTAGCTTCCTATTCCATCTGCTCCTCACAAAGTACTTGTTTTAGATGTCAGAATCCATGCAAGTGGACTTTTTCATGAGAAAAATCAGTTTGTTTGCCAACTGTTAGTGTGTTACATGAATATAACACATATCCATCACAAATCTTAATATCTATCAAGTGGCAACTTTAACTGTTTCTTATAGAAAGAAAGCAAAGTAGCAGAAATAAACACAAAAAATAAAATATGCAGAACATTTTCAAGTCTTAATCTATTTTAAGACATCTTATAGGATAACTCAGTTTGTGAGTGTGTGTATGTGTGTGCAGCCAGAAGTTTGCATATAAAATGTGCTCAGTCGTTTTGCTCTTCACTCTTCTTCGGTAAGATGGATAAATCTGCAGAGATATTGCAGCATGCAGAGAACATTATTACGACAGAGTAAATGTTTCACTTTAATTCTGGAGACATTAATGCATTTCATCATATTGCAAGATTTACATAAGACTTTGCTCACCAGCTGCATGCCCATGCTGCCGTACATTTATGAAATTGAGCTGATCGTGTATGGCAAGACTAACGCGCGGGAGGGAGAGGGGCAATATCCAAAAAGAAGTGTGACAAATCTATGTTTGTCAGGGACCATAACCATGCAATATTAATGACTTTCTAATTTATTATGCTTTGGTAGTGAAGTATAAAGTGTGTGTCTTGATGGCACTTCTCCAACACGTGTGGCTCAAAAGTAACAATGTCAGCAAAGTTCTGCAAATCCCAATGAAAAAAACGCCAGTTTCTTATAAATCCTCATGAGTCACTTCCCATAAGCAGTTGAAGATTGCAACATCAAGGAAGAGCGTGGTTTATAATGCAATAACCATTTGAAGCAGGGTGTCACTGATCAAAGACAAGAAAAAATGTGCTTCAAAAGGCAATGATATTGAGGTTAAGATCTGAGACGTACAATATTATTTTATCTTAAAATATCTTTTACATAATCTTTCTTATTTCATTTTAAGTGTGCTTTTATATGTGGATATAATAGGTTTTCTGGCTGTTATTATTCCTGGAAATAAAGGCTGCATCTCTGGTAGATAATCTAGTAACATAAACAAATAAAGCTGCATTTAGAATTACAGATGCTAAAAGAATAAACTGACATTCTATAAAACGTGCTTACAACATACCACAGGCGTGAGTAAATCCCAGTGCGGTGCAATTAGACCCAAAAGTGGAAAGTCAATTCAACCAAAGTGAACACATGAATGATGTCAGAGAAGCCTGCATATTCTGAAGCTTCTGAAGATTTCCAGCTACCTTTAAATGACCTGGATATACCACAACTGTCTCAGTACTGGATTTGGAGTTACATACTACATCAGCACCATTGTTACTCATAAAAAAAGTATAAGCAAAAGAGCTAAAAACTTGTGATTGCAGCAAATAAAATCAGATAAAGATGAAGATTACAGAAAAAACTAAATCTGCTAAAGAACATTTGACGCAAGAATCAGGAATCAGGAATGGTGATTCTAGTTAACAGACATGACAAAAGCTGCATTACTTAAATTCAGCTTGAGGAAGCATATAAAAAGCATACTGCAGGGGTTATCAGTGGAAATCTGAGTTTCTGTGACAGCTCAGAGAGTGAAGGACACTGCTTAATGCCAGTCTCAGCGGATAACGTCAAAGAAGAGTCTCTGTTTGTTCTTCAGCATGTAACTTTATGATTGAACTTTGCTAGAGCACATTAAAAGACACTTAGACAACAATGGAAGTGTATTTTTTAGTCAGATGAGAGCAAGATAAATTTGGTCTGAGCTTTGCCTACACTGCTAAAACTCAGCTTTCAGGAATGAGAAAAATGTGATTTAAAAAGGGGAAATCATCTTTCAACATATTTGAGTCACCAATATCTGTTTTCAAACAAGTAAAATATCACGCTTTAGGACACACAGATGCCGTTCAACTGCCTTGTTCATTATTATTATTTAATTTATTTATGTAATTGTCAGTTTTGATAAAAAAAGTTTTATAATTTTAGTGTCAAGCATGATATTGTGTAACTAAAATAATGTTACATTATTTTAAATGAATCAAAAACAAAGAGCTTGGTGCAAGTAAAATAAAAATGTTGCAAAAGAAAAACAAACGTATGTTGTCTTGTTTTGGTTATTTTATCTTACTTAGTTTAAACTTTTTGTAGTTTAGCTTGATGTAACCAAATTAGGACCACTACAACCATAGTTATGACAGTAAAGCATGGAGGTGAGCATATGATGATATGTGGCTGCATGAATGTGAAAGATGTTATGGAGACGGCAGTATGGAAGACATGTATATCTGTGACTATACCAAACAGCTGGCTGAGAAGATAACTCTCAGTCTCCAAAGGCTTTAAAGAAGATGAATATTTCAACTTGATTACGATCTGAACACATTATTAGCTGGTTGAGGATGTCAGCTTTCAGGTATTTTAAAGAAAAAGGTAGAGCAACCAACCCCTGCAGCAAAAAGTAGTTGGAAAAGAAAACTACACTTAAGAATGCAGAGCATCTCTACAGAGATTTTGCAACACAAAGAAATTACTCCGTCCTTAACCTGTTAAGGCCCAACCCATGAAAAAATGATAAGAAAGTCCACTTTTTTAATATAAGGTCTTATTTGACCCTTTAACAAAATGTAACAAAAAAATAAAAAAAAATTCGGGGGGATATTTACCATTTATTACCATCTGATATATTAAAAATATTACAATATGGTTCTCTGCTTCTGGGTCAGAAGACAAGTATCAGATTGTGTTCAACAGGATTTTGAGCAAAGTTTATACATAATTTGAAGCAAAATGTCTCAGAAACTGAATGTAACAAATATGTCATGTTGGGCTCTTATGGGTTAAAGAATGATGATGAAGTATTGAAAAATAATCTTACTAATAAAAGATTTTCTCTGAATTTATTCTATAAGCTTTATAATTTAATGGTGTAAATCTAAACTGTAAGGTGCAGTTTTTAGTATTGGCTTGAGAGGTGTGTTCTTCTATATTGTCTAAATCTCAGCAAGATCTCATCTTCTCTGAAAAGTTGTGTTTTATAATGCAGAAAAAAACACTATGTAAACTATGAAAGATTTGCTCTTTAATAATGTCATTTTGATTTTGTGTGTAGACGTGTGTGTGTGTGTGTGTGTGTGTGTGTGTGTGTGTGTGTGTGTGTGCCATGCATGTAGCAGCATCCATAGCAACCATATGGTTGCTATAGATGCTAGATAATCTTTCTAAAAAAAAAAAAAATGGATTAAGAGTCTCCCTGTATCAGTGTTAGACAGATGAAAATGGCCCACTGTCCCACATGAATAGGCTGGTAACCACTAAAAATGTCCATTCAATCGAGTGAGAAGTTCTGAACAGGGAGTCCATTCAAAGCCAGTGCCCCATTAGTTGTTTAGCGTCTTACACTTCTTGTTATTACCCATTTTAGCAGTGAATTGATAATAGGAGAATAAAAAAATATTTTCAGTCACATGAATGAAACTATCCAAGAGTCAGTGGTTAAAAAAACCAAATGATGTGACATATAAAAAAATTACATTATCAGAGAGTAAAATCTTGATGTTAAAAAGTTAAATCATGATAACTATATTAACATTTCTTCTGAATTTTTTTTTTTCAGGACCGAAATAGCCCTGCAGACTACATGACAGCCTCCATTGATTTATCATTGCCCTGATGGGCTCAGAATTTTGTAGGACGTATGAATATCTGTCCATTATTTTTTTGTAAGAAATCATATGAATTAATTCTAAGAACAGCCCCACATTTAATTTTTGTGAAACTATAATAAATATATTAAAAACATTTAACATTAACATTTTTCTGCATTAGAAAACGTAACTTCTACCTTAATTTTGTTGTTACAGAACCAGAAAAGTCCTCCAGACACCACCACAAAGCTCCACCATTGACTTAACATTGAACTAATTTCAGTGGTCATTCTGAACAATAACATGCTGCAAACACGTAAATAAGTGTTGAGTCCTTGCAGTTATTTCATGTATTTCTGTCAGATCAGGTTAAGTATTTAACATCTAAACAATGTTGCATATGGGTTGTACCCATTTTCTTCTGTATATTGTTGTGGATCTCTTGCTGAGATTTAGATGAAAATATAGAAAACACACCTGTATGCTATAAATCAGTTGAGACATAGTTTGATAAAAAAAAAAACGGGTGGAAACATGCTGAAACAATGAGTCTGACTGTCTGAAGCAAACAAATTACAGATATTGTGTAATTACCTGTGCTAAAGGTGTAAAATCTGCAAGTGAAAATCCAAGTGTTTTCAACATATCGTTAGAATTGCATAGAAACACATCTGTATTGAAGAAGCTACGGCTGATCATTTGTCTTGACTGACTATGATAGCGCTGATCATCTCATGGGTAAAATCTGAATGGAATCATCATCCATTTGTTGTCTTTCTCATTACAAATTATTCCCCAGCCATCTCAAACTTTGAAAATCAAGAAAGGAAAACACCGGCCGCTCCCAATTCTCTCAGTCTCTTAGAATCTCTTTCTGTCGGCTTCTCCCTGCTTGTGTTTAGCTCTCAGGGGGATATGACTTAACTCTCATTGTTCTAAACACAAGCCATCACATCTTGCTCCAGGAGTTACGAACATACTTGTCATAGCTCACTGAGAGATGCATGAACAAACACGCCACCCGAAGTCAACCAATATCTGATCATTCTCATCTCTAAATACGCACCCATTAACTGTCTGGCCTCCTCTCAAAACTCACAAAACAGAACAAAGCAGGTACACACATACACAGCACACAAGTACATGTTTGCGCATTTATACAGAGCCTGACCTTTAATATTATGAATGACCTGGGAGGCTTAGTTCTGTGTTAGTATCCAGCTATGCTCCTAGTTTCCTGAGAAAGATTGCTTTTCCCTCTCTATAGACGCTAGAGAACAGGGGAGAGTGGAAGTCGTCATTACAGTCTGACACAAAACAAACACACACATGCACCGTGTGATGATGACAGACAGGGTAAATATTATTCTTGAATGCAGGTGTGAGGAGTAGTGGTGAAGCGATAACAGAGGGGGTCATTAAGGACTTGGGTTATGGGTTTGAGGCCCGACCCTGAAGCCTGCACTGTTCTGGCCATTTATAGGAAAAACACTGATGGGGAGGAGAGGTATACCCTGACAGCCTGATTATATACAGGCATAGAATTTAAGTTTATCTGGTGTGAAACATATTCATTAGGATGTTTAGTGGTTATTCTGTTGATGTGAAAATAGCTCCGGTCAGATGTAGGTTGAAATTTCTTTGACAAGTAAAATTATTGAGGGATTCGGCAGATTACAGCACTTTGAGGTGTGATTTGGTTGTCAGTCACAAGGCTGTAGATTTCAGGATGTGTGCATCTGTGTTAGAGATAAATGTTTACGCATGATCAAAGAATTTCATCGCCTTGGATCTAAAAAAAAAAAAATAAATACTTCTGTGAAATTTATCTTCTCTTTTCTTTCCAGTATCAAAGCCACTAGTCTTCATTTGTGTGTTTGCTAAGTGTAGTGTGGCTTCTTGCTGAGGCTGGTACCAGAGTTGAACTTGATGTAGTGGCGAGACCCAGCTGCACTGTGTGAACTGGCCTAGAGTCACAGGCTGACAAGGTGATGACTGCTGTAGAGATGAAAAGAAAAACAAAAAAAAAATTGCTAAGCAGCCTCTGACCCTACTCTGAGCTTGGTGAGGGGTTTCTAGGCAACAAAGCATGGCACACGTCGCAAAATGGACCAAAGCTGAGAGCTCTGCGCCACCACCATGTAAGATAAGAAAAAAAGAACAGTCTCAGGCTGCGCTCTTTTACTGCTACTTCAATATGTTTGCATTGGCCAGCACATATATATCATGGTATGACACTGTTATGGTAGCTAGATATTAAAGTTGTGTCATTCACATGTTTTGCCAGCCTCATGTGAATTTAATTTAAGCAGTTTGGGTGATGAAATGCTGTTTTCAGTAAAAATGGTGGAAATATACTGGCCTGTGGAGGTGGTCTGGCAGAGGCGACAAGGTCTTTGAATCCTATTTGGGCTTCGTGTGTCAGACTTTCAGACTTCCGACAACATAACTATCTGACACTAAAACCAAATGTTAATAAATGTTGTAAAATGTAAACTGTAAACAATCAGATTATACTTACTAAATATTTGGCCTTATAGAGCTTATACTAACATATGTGCTTCCTAATTTTAGATGCTGCATTGTAATACCTGGAATAGTTGAATATTTTGTGGATTTACTTGCTTGATTTATCACCACGAATAAGAACAGTTTCCAGCAAAACATCAGTTTGACTTAGACTACGAGAAGGAGGAAAAATTTGGCTTGGATTTTTCAACGTATTTCAACAAAGGACACTTTCTGGCTTACCAACACACTTTTAGAGCTTCAGATTGCAATTGCAGTTTTAATTATTTAGTCAACATCAATCTTTAAAATAACGTATGAGATGTTTATTGGTCTTACAAATGCATTATGGACTGTGCATGTGACGGTTTCCTAGGGAGAAGCCAGAATCAGTAACAATGTGCTAACCTTAATTCCCCTCTGCCCTGCCTTTAGCATAACATGGAGTGCTAACACTCCACAGTTCTCCATCTACTAAATTTCCTACAGCAAATCCAAAAACAAGTCTGGGGCTACAGGTTAGGAGTATTTTGGACATGCAGTACAGAAAACTTGAAATTTGACAGAACAAAAATGTTTTGTTAGGCCAACAACTGTTTTCCAGGAGAAGCAGTTGTCTCATCAGTGCTCCATAAAACGTCACAATGCAATGAGCTAACGCAACCAGACACATTGGTCATGTACAGTCCAGTTCTGTGTCACCTAACCAAAATAATTTTTGTAATTCTGGCTACTCCTGCAAGATATGCATGCATTACTTCAAATTTGTCTGGAAAAAAATAGAAATATTTTTGCATCAATTACAGGTATGTCAGGTATTTCCTGAACGAGGCTAGACCACAATCTTTTCCTAAATATAAACACATAAAGAGTAAATGAAACACTTTAATGTTAATTTTGGGCTACCCAGTGGTGTGCTAGTTAGAATTGTTGCCTCACAGCAATAAGGCTCATGGACTGAACTTGCTGAGGCCTTTCTGTGTGGAGTTTGCATGTTGTCCCCATACGTGTTTTGACTCCTCTGGGTTCTAGCTTCCTTCCACAGTCCAAAAACATGTGTGATAGGTTAATGTGTGATTCTAAATTGACCCTAAATGTGAGTGTGCACAGGTCACTGATTTGTCTCTGTGTTAACGCTACAACGGACTGATGACCTTTCCAAGGTATACCCCGTCATCTTGCCTGATAGCAGCTGGGATAGGCTTCAGCCCCCCAAGCGCTTATAGAAAATGGATGGATGTTAAATATAATAGTTTTGTGGAAATGTAGTGCTTTGATAGATGAGTTGTGCAGTAAATATTTCAATTTCCTCCCACGTCCCATGGGATTGGCAGTTACTGATTATTCATGCTGGCGAGGATAGGATCCAATGTGCACCGCCAAAATCACGCAAGAGTTTCTAAGCAAAATGTGTAAAACTGTGATCTGGCTAAATGTGTCTACTCACTTGATTTCAATTAAATATGTTTGAAGTATTTCAAAGAAAAAGGCACAAGAGCCTCCAATGAAGAAGAACTGAGAAAAAAAGCCTTAAATAAGAATTTGAATCTCAATAATAACAAATACTGATTGCAATAAGTTCTCACTGAGGCCTGTATTTTAAACAGTTGATCTTTATTGTTAGCAAACAGACGCTGTCTCCACTTATGTGGTTATTAAGTGGTGATATAATATCAAATCATTTAACATTTAAGCAATATTAGAAAGCATATACTTCTTCTGTTGTATACTGTCCAGTAGTCTGTATGGAGTCGAGATAGAGAGAGTCACATGTGCCAATTTAAGTATATAAACTTGTTATTTCAGAAGGTGCAATCACTGAAGCAACAATACAGCAATGTTTTTTAACTAAGTGAAGAGGAGCAAAATCAGCTGGTTGCCTTAAGCCTCTCATTTATGCTCATTTAAAGTATTTAAATAGTCTAACAGATAAACCTGAGGATCTGTAAATTCTGTTACAACACAGGCATAAATGTTAAAAAGAATGGATTTATTGAACTGGAGGTTGAGTATGGTGGTTAGCAGAGGGCTCTGGGATGGCAGCCTGATGACATGGGAAGGAAATGTGGATACTGAAAGAAACTGCAGTTAAAGCACCCGTCCAAGATCCAGAGATATTGTTTATAAACAGGCAATGGTCAATCACAGGAAGGCAGATTTCAGGATGCTTAAGTTTAGGCGAGAATCGGTGGTCAAGGGTCAGAGCAAGGGATGGTGTCCAGATATCCAGTAGACATAAGAGGTCCATCATGAGCAAGGCAAGGAGAGAATAATCCAGGGACATGAACTTGGTTGGCAACTTGGAAACATTCAAGTACAAAGGAAGATCGCTGGATATCTATTGGCGCAAGGTCATCGATAATCTGGTAGAGAAAGAGAGACTGGAGAGAGTTTAAATATGGGTGAAACAGGTGAAGATAGGCAGCAATCGGGGAAGCCTAGGTGGAATGAATGAAGTTGATTGTGAGTCCATTCATAAAGACATGGCAAGCCAGAAACGTGGATCATAACAAATAGGTACATTTGTGTCAGATGTCACTGTCCACATACTCCCATACATGCTTTACTTTTGAATGGTTGTTAGATAATACATCCACTAGGGGGGCAGAGAAGAGTTCATTTTTGAGTTCCAACATCTGTTTCAAACGACATCAAAAATAGACATAATATAGGAGATTATGGTAATGCATATTATCAGAAAGAGACATAAAAAGAGACAGAGCAGTGGACCATGGCGATCTGTGTGGCCATTAAATGCATTGTAGTTTCTTCTTCTTTGTTCCTTTCACTAGTTGTATATTGCGAAACACTGCCCCGTCAGTTTCTGTGTGTACAGCTCTTTTTGCAATATCTGGTTATGTAATCTTTCTGAAACTGGACTGAAATAACCATGTGAAGGACACAGAGGATAGACAGAAAGCTCTTTTTGTTTGTGTATTTACTGTTTAGCATAAATCGGGCTTTAGCCTCACTTTAGATGAGACGGAAGTGGTTAAAGATAACAACCTTTTTAAGTAACTGCATTTATTACTGAGCTAAAAACGAAGGAAGTCAAAATTGTCCATGTTTTAAAAGGTTTTTAGCATTGTCTTGAGATAATGAGTTAGATAAGAGTTCAGGCAAGCCACTGCCTGGAAACAAACACTTACTTACTTTTAGGCTACCTTTGAAATTAGATGCTAACTACTCATTTTTAAGCTCCCCATGATCGTCTTGTGATCTTGAGAAAATAAAGCTCGTTATCTGTTGATAACTAGTGGCTATCTTGACAAAAGGATTGTTGAACGAGAAAAATATATTTATCATGTGAAAATAAGCTTTGTGATCTTAAGAAAACAGAATAATTAGGTAAGCAAGCAAAGTTTGTTTATTTGTTTATTTATTTATTTATTTATTAACTTTCTTTACTTTGGTCAAAATCCAGTGCATGTTACATCATACAGTTTTCGAGTATAACAGATTACATTGTATATGGAATACTATTTATGTCCATGAGGAAAAGAAATATATAAGCATATATGCATGTACACACATGCATACATACACATTCATACATACACACACACACACACACACATATATCTATTATATATATATATACATATGCATACTCATACACACACATATAGGTACACATACATACATGCATACATACATAGAGATATACATATACATATATACTATTTATTTATTTATTAAATGTTTTACACAAAAAGAGTAAAACAGGTGAGAAAACTAACTGCCATAATCACCATTAAAAGATAAAATAATAGGCTATAACATAAATAGGTATGTAAAAATACAAATAAGTACATTTTTCAACAAAACGTCTGAACAAAAATGTTTTTAACTGCTTTTTACAAGAGTTTATAGAATTAACTGGCAATCTCGAGATAACAAATAACTGTAGTAACGGCCATTGAATCACATTAGTAATACTTAGAAGTTGTTTCAAGTAGGAGTTTAATGAAAAAACATTAAACAGGTAACATTAGTTGCAGTTTTTCCACAGTAAATGATCTCTTAGGTAGAAATGAAAATAAAAATACTTTGAAGAGCCAACATCAGCAAAACTGCTGACCATCAACATTACTGTTAATTAGCTTAGCAGCGCATGCTAATAGGGGTTAGATGGAGAGTATTTGTATGCTATTATGATAAAACAGAGCAAACAATAAGGCAATAACAAATGTGAAAAAAGAAAATAAATAAATAAATAAATAAAGCAAGCTGAAGAGCAAGAACAGCACGGACCAGAACACAAGTTCTGGCAATGAGTGAGTCCAGTTTTATCAGATTTTGGCACATCTACCACATGAACTGCTCAGCAGCTCTAAGAGAGGACTATGCATAGATATATTCCCATGTGTTACATTTTGAGAGATAATGAGGAACAAATGCATATTTGCATATTATGTCAGAGGAAGAGGCGAGGCTGATATAAATAGAAGACCAAAACCTGTCACAGCTACTGGGAGCATGTTCATGCACAAACACAAATAGAAATACCTTTTTTTTAAGAGCTTGCACATACATATAAAATGGATTAAAACCAAGATTCAGTTTTAGAATTAGAGTCATAAAAACATTAAGTTGTTAACGGAAAAGGTGTAACATAATTAAATCTGGATGGCATGCGCACACGGATTGTTAACAATATCATAATTAAACTCTTAGAGAACTGTAATTAAATCTTACGCCTTCTGTGACATTCCAACAACCGCTCTGAATTGGATTAAGAAAAGAATAAAGCAGAGCAGGATTATTTTATACAGGCAGCAGACGCAAGCTCTTATCTGCATTCAAGCATTCACATGTGTTCTTATGAACAAAGAAGCCAAGTTGGTCCAGGTAATTACTTGATTTGCTCAGTGACAAATATCAACTTACATATAAGGAGCTAAACTAGATGACATGAATAAAAGTTGCCAAGAAAAACACTGCATTATCACTTCAAAGACATATTGAAAACATAATCCCAGACATGTTTCAGGTGTACACTACAAATCATCCTATTTCTCCACCTTTAACAAGAACATATTCCTGATTAGCTACACTAGTCGTTTTTTTTTTTATTTTAACAATAGTAGTTATGACTTAATGTGAGCATTTACCATCAATTTTCAAAGTTTCTTTCAACTAAAAGATTTTATTTCATGCCCCACGGCTTCACCGTTTTGGTTTTCCCTTTTGGTTCTCAGCAGCCTACATATGCTGTGAAAAAAAAACAAAACAAAAAAAAATTTTGTAATCCACCACACTGTGCCGGTCACACAAAGTGAAGCATTTATCTGACTCAGGGCCAAATATTTGACCTCAATGCTGGACAGCATAATGCAGTCTGAAACAGAACTCCAATGTTGACAGTTTGGTTCTGCATACTCTGCTTTGGTGCTCCTCTCAGCTTTGTCAACGTGGCTTCTTGCTGTTACTTTTTGTTGAGACTTGTGTCAAGAAAATATGTTGAACAATCTCAAGTAAAGGCTCCTTTCACTTGTGCTGGTGGCTCACACACACTGCTGTGATCCAGCTGGACTTGCCCACTTTGATGGAGTTTTGTGTGCAGCGGAAAACGAAACGTTGAAAAGCTGTGTTAAATCAAACCAGCAGAGGTGGAAATCAAAGGTTTGATTATGACACAACGTTATATCAATTCAGCGGATTACAATTCAATGTTTGCTGATTGCACAAATTTTGCCAAAATACAACTTCACTCTGATTCAATTCAGGAGCCACCCATCAATATGAGACAACCACACGCAAATTTAACAAAACAACTTCCATTCAAATGAAATCACCCCAAAACCAAATGATAATATTAAAATTTAATTTCATTCCTAAGCTCAATTGTTGTCAAAATATGTGTCATGAGAAAAAAAAAAAAAAAAAACATGTCTGAGCATTTCCACCTTGGAAAATCAGTATCAGCTTTATTAAAACAGATTTAGACAGATTCCTAAACAACCAGTTGACCAAACTGTGGGATTGGATTTGTCAGAGTAAATGATGGAGAACGAGGTTTATCTTACATTAGCAAGACAGAAAAGAGTGTTTGAGCAGAACTGAGTGTGAGCAGCTGCAACTAGGTGAGAACTGGCCATAGAGACAGAGTTAATTTGCATATTCATAGAACATGTATATTTAAACAAGGAAAGGTGTAGAGTTACAGCTAAACTATTTTAGTTAGCTTTTTAGATGTAACTGTACGCCTTATGAATATGTAATTCTGATGAGCAGATGCCCGAGGGAGAAGTCCAAAGTGGACACAAATAGTACCAAGTTTTTCAATTTAAATTGGCCACCGTTTCTGTTATCTGTCTGCAAACAGTAGGAAAAGATCACGTTGACTGCAAACCCGTTTGTCTAGGAATTTAAGGCAAGCTTGCCAATGGCCTGCAGACCAGATTAAAGTAGAATAAAGACAGAATGTTCTGGTTTAGTCATTTGGAGCCACAGCTAATTCTCTTGTGTGTTCAGTTCAACTTATAAATTAGAGGTGATTAGTTTGCAGTACATGATATAAAGCACCACTGACGAATAGGACATGGTAGGAGGCCATGTTGCTCAAACATGAAGTGTGGTTTTTTAAACTTTTGAGCACCTATAAACACACTTTTGCACACATGACTCACCTTCAGTCTTTCAGTGAATTGCAATAGAGCCAATGCACACATTGTTTGACAAAGTAGACATATTAAAACTGGCTTTTAACCAACATTTCTCAAACACACAAACACACACCAGCAATACACCCTCTTGAGTAACTCCAGATGCTACATGACCAACTTAATATCAAGCAGTATTTAGATATGATACTGACTTTTCTTAGGATTTGCGGCAATGTGGGCTAAAACATGCTCTTCACAAATTGAGCAATGGGTCATCTCAGGCAACATATAATTATTTCCCTTTTCTCACTACGACCATAACATATTGTAAAGTAATAAGAGTGTTTAACATTCAGAAGAGTGTCGGATGTTTGTGTCTGGGTACTCAGGGAGGAGCATAGTGAGTCAGAATGAACATATGGCTGCATCTTCTCTGCTTTTCATCTCTCTTCTCACAGGTTGCTGTGAAACACCCCAGCTGTGACAGTCCCACCACCCACTCACTCCCGTCTTCTTCTCTAGACGCCACTCTGAAGGATTTGCAATCTCATGCTTCAGGCCGATCTGTTACGACTTGCTCTTTTCAAGCTTTATCCATGACCTGTGGCTCTTACACACCTAACAACTTATTCTTTTTTTTTTGCCAGCTCCATCTCTGCATTCTTGTTTTCTTTAATTATGTTATCTCCTGTCTTCTTCCTCATGTCCAGCTCAATCCATCTCTTTGTCATCAACTCTTTCCCTGATAACCTGCAGAACTTTTGCACTTGTGCATTTGTCTGTGGCACTTTGGACAGAGTTGCCATGCCCTTTCCACTCATGCTGCATGGTTTATCGAAACCTTCTGTGGCCAGTGATCCATATTGCTGACAATATTTTAGCTTGACATCTCAATCTACTTTGATATTTTCACCATAAAAAAAGAGCTGGGTGGCCTAGCATGCAGCTGCCATGGCTGTCTCTGGGTCAGTGGGCTCAGTGTTACATAATCTACTTCAAAAAGGGTTATATAACAAAGTATAAAGGCTTTCTAAATTAAAAAGGCAAGAGAGCCAGCAAAGACCAAGGATAAACAGAGATGATAGTTAAAGCAGCCATGGAAATAAATACCCTTTTGCACCCGTGTGCCAGTCGAGCAAACACAACAATATATGATTGATTTTGCTTATGCAAGAAAATCTCAAGGTCTACTATCAGGGATGTTTGGAAATAATAAATGTAAAATTTGTATTCGCTGCAAGAGCTTTGTCATGTCCCCGATGTTATGAAAAGAGAAATTTTCATGGAATAAAAATTGTTTAACATGATGGAGTCATGCAGAAGGGCTGAATTCAAATCAATATTCACTCAGTACTGAAATGTTACAAGAAGGTTAATGACATGTTTGATAGAACAGGGCCGAGGCCAATTTCATGGCACTATTTGTTAAAATGAGGTTGCATTATGTATCAGCCTACAATTACACGCTTTAATGAGACATTTTTCCCTTTTTCCTTTACTTTCCACCAGATGCAAACTGACTTAATGACAAACTGTGACCTACAATTGAATCCAGAGGCTGAGCTAAAATTGGTGTTTTAGATCAGGGGAGCCCAAACAGGCCAATGTTGTGGTTTAATCATTTTTGGCTCCCACCTGATGTAGATGGCAATTTTTCAGAGTTACTACTGCAGCATGGAACCAAACAATGAACAAATGAATAAAAACAGCCATATGCAGAGGAACACACATTCCGCAATTTGTCAGCCAGAATTATAGGTACTTATCGGTTTTGGAGCAAAGTCAAGCCCTCCCTCATCACCATCTATCTGTCCAAGTGGCTGCTCTGTCTCTACTCCTGCTGTTAAGCTTTAATTTTACCATATTTTACATTCCTGTGGAAAAGAAACAACGCTTTTCTTTAATTTCACATTGTAGGACATGTAAAAAAAAGGAAAAAAAACCTACCCAGATCTTAAAATTAAATAAATACACTCTTACATGACAGCACATTGTGACACTCTGTCGTCATTTTATCAAAAAAAAAACAAAAAAAAACAAGGCAAAATGCAAAAAAATTTGTAAAAAACTGAAAATGCAAACTTGACTCAATAGCTCGTAGACCCGTCTTTAGCAGCAATAACTTGAAGTAATCATTTTCTGGATGACGTTATTGGCCTCTCACATCGTTGTGGAGGATTTTTGGCCCACTCTTTTTTACAACTTTGATATAGTTTATTGGGGTTTGCTGGCATTTGTTTATGCATTTCAACAAAGGTTGAACTCAATTGGGTCACTGCAACACTTTGTCAGCGATGTGCTCTGGATCAGTGTCCTCTTGGAGGACCAAATTGTGGAAAGCTTTAGCTATGGAAAAGATCTCCTCACAGCTGAGCTTAAAATACTTTGGAATGCAAATTATTTAAAGGTCTCATTACCAACTGCAAGATACCCAAGAAACAAATGGATGCAAAACAAGCCCAAATCATCACCTTTCCACCAGGCAGTCGGTATAAAATTTTTGTGCCGACATGTTGTGTTTGATTTATAGAAAATGTGGTGCCCTGCGTTATGACCAAACTCTTTAATTTGGTCTCATTTTTCCAAAGGACATTACCAAATAAGTTTTATGGTTTGTTAAGAATCATCTTTGCAAATCAAAGTCGTGTGGCCATTTTCTTTTTAGAGAAGAGGCTTTCTCCTGGCAATCTGTCCAAGAAAACTGTTCCTATTATCTTTATGATCTAGCTCTTAGTTCTCTTAGCTCTTTGCTTAGTCTGATCTTGGGGTGAACTTGCTGGGATGTCCACTGCTGGGAAGATTGGCAAACGTTGTGAATGTTTTAACCTGTGAATAATTTTTAAAAATCACACAATAACCCTTCCCAGATTGATGGTCAGCAGCTAATGCTTCTCTGATGTCGTTCCTGATGTGTTTCCACCTTGGCATTGTACTGAGACACATCTCAGAGCAGCAAAAAGCCTCTGGTATACAGATGTGTTCATACTTTCTGATGATCAGTTGGGAGTCCATTCTATTGGTACCACCTGACAGCTACTTACCATCTCAATTCTTATAGAAGCAGTGAGGGTGTCCTCAATTTTTACATATTACTTCTGTATTCTGCTTAGTTTGTGTTTATCAAACAACGACTCAGTCAAATGCCATGTATTATTCATCTGATTTTGAATTTAGCTCATATTAAGACCTAATAAGAACCAGATGTTTTTATTATGTCTCAACACGTACCCTTAAAATTGAAACTTCTTTTTCACATGGCTGTAGCTCTCTCCAGGTCACATGAGCATACCCTGTATTTCTCATTAATTCACTCATGTACAACCATTCATCAATATGCTTCTTTTCATACTTTCCACATTTTTGTTCCTTTTCCGCTTTTTGATCTCCGTTTTCTTCATACTTATTCATGTGCGTCCTTCTTGCCTTGTATTCCTGCTTGATGAAACTGCTCTATGACTAAGTGAGCACTGCGGTGATGGATGACCTAATGTGAAGAGATGAAGCATTAAAACCATAATTCATAGGAACATAATGATCAGAGGATTTCAGTGAGGTCCACTTGATATAGTTCTGCATGTAGGTGTGGGTCAGTTTGTGGGATTATCCATATTTATGCTGTCACCGATGAATGGGTGCAGTCTTTGCTAAATGTTTGCATGAGCAGACTCACAATCTCTTCACGCTGTGTGAAACTTTTAGCTGATTTCATTTATTTATGTTTTTAGATTGGGCTTAGCCTTTCTTTAAAAGCTTATGTGTTGGCAACCTTTTTTGCTCCTATAATGAATGCTGTTAGCAGTAAATTCTCCATCTCAGAGAGGCGGAAATTTGTAATCCTCCACCTCTCATCCTATTTCATTATATTGAGAAGAAAAAATAATAAGTTGTCTTATATGATTTATTTTCCATTGGTCTCACTGGCTGCATGAGTCTCACTTTCTAGTCTCAAAGCAGTTACCAGACAAGACAAGACAAGACAAGTGAATTATGTCAAGCTAAAGCCTGGTCTCACACAGTTTTTACAGGCTATGCAAGAAATATCGAAGTTCATATTTAGCAATGTTCAAGGCATTTTGACCAAAAGAAACTTGTTCTAAAATCTCAGTCGGTTAGAACCAGATGACAGTCAGATGTGAACTGGAGTCATGATGATGCCATGAGTGGGTGTATGAGAGGTGTGCTGCAACCAGCTTGCAAAAGCCTTCCCAGTATCCAACAGTTTGAAATAGAAAACAAGTACAGTGTTTAAAATGTGGTAGTTCACTACACAGTGACAGAACTGGTGTGTCAAGGAGAACTAAACACGTTCCCAACACCAGGGGTGTCCTGCAGGTTTTAGATGTTTCCCTGTCCACAGATGTGGATTTAAACACAAGTGTGTCTGGAAAAAGTAAAATAATTAGTCAACCTAAAGTGTCATAATGTTAACAATTTGACCTTCATTAATTTCATTTGTTTTTTCTATGATTCTGTGTTTAGCTGTTCATGTAAATGCTTGATTACAATATTAAACTGTAAGTGTATCTTTTTAACTAAAACTACACTGAATAAAAATGCTTATCAACAAAAAATTATTTATAAATGTTATATTAGGCTAAAATAGAAGGTCTAAGTTATACTAACTCAAAATTCATTCGCAAGCTGGTGGCTCATTCAAAGGAGCTGAGTCAAAAGAGTCAAATCTTTGAAAAGAGTCAAACTCGCCATCACTAATTTGCAAAGAGTCTTCAGTCCTCTGAAAGGTTAAATACTAATAAGCTTTGAGCTTCTGTTTGTGACCATGTTACCACCAGCTAAACCAACATTAGGGCCCTAAATTAGCCTCTACTGTACACATACATGCACAACTGTACACACACACTCAGTGGATACCCCCTGGGGTGAAAAAGTGTAAAGTGGAAAACTGCACCCAGATGGGTGTTGGGAAAAGGAAATGGACTACTGAGTGCATGTGAGGTCAGATGTCATGCTGCATGTGTTCCATGTGAGCACTAACGTAAGTACAGACATGCAAAGACATATGTTAGGTCAAAGGTAGGGTTTGTTGGACTGTTGAGTCTGTGCTTGTCTTTCAAACATACACATACCTGTAACTAGATATTTTTCATTTGCTTGGAAGGTAGCAGCAGTTGGAGTTTTGGGTACCAGGGTGGACGTCCTGATGTAAAACACAGAAAAAAAAAAGGTGGAACAGCTGGGTAGAAACATCTGCTTCTAATGTGTTTCACTTATAAAATACTTTGTATTACCTAATCCTTCTCCAAAACAGGAGAGGTGCCTCCTAATCATGTGCACACACACAGCCTTGCTCACCCACTGCAGTTCGAAATCACATATGAGGCACATTACAGGCCTTTATAGTTGAATCACATGCAGAGCCACTGAAAGCTTTTCTAACCAGTGGGAGGGAGAATGGAAAAAGAAATGTTAAAGGTGCAGAGGTGACATGAACTGCGACTGGATGAAGCAGATGATTTTACTGATAGCTTACAGTTCAGGCTTTGTTGTGACATGATAATCTAATACATGGGAATTAGCTCACTTATTGCTATCATTACTCCCTCTCAAAACATTACAACAAATTCTGCACAAGTCATCATCAGGCAAGAAGAAGAAAAAAAAAAAAAAAAAAACACTGCACTATGGTGTTCAACTGCCTGTTTCTCTAATTAATTGCACCCAGGCACCAAACAGGTCTTGTAGTGTTTTACAAGAGACAGCTTGCTATAAATAATGGTCTCTAGGTTGTGCATCAGGCAGCTCTCACATTGCAGACTGTTTATGTCACAGATGGATACAAACAGCAGTTCAAATGGGGAAATGTACACGAGGAAAAGTAGATCAAACAGGAAACAGCCAAGAGAAGTCGATGAGACACAGACGTGGATCTGGACCTGTTTTGCTTAATGTGCCTGTTTTTATGAGGGCTGTTAAATGGTCTGTATTTGGTGGTTGGTAAGATAAAACACATGCAGAGTGCTATATTTGCACAAATGTTTACCTGTCTGCTTTTAACATTTAAGGAAAGATGGATTAAGAAGGTGCATTCACAGGCCCTCATTTGTCGGCTGTATGATATCAGTCTCAATCAATAACCCAAAACTCCATTTCTTTTTTTTTTTTTTTTTTTTTTTTACTGCAGTACAATTAGGTTTTATGGTCAATAATAGAATTTTCTTACCAGTGCAGGAATTTCCTTTTTGGCATAGCCTTGCTGTTTTGGTAGGCAGGTCAGCAGAGGTAAAACTCTCCTGCATCGGGAAAGAGGAACACCAACTGCTCTATTTACTTAGTCTCCATAGAAATAAATGTGCATCACTGTGAGCACAATCAAAAGAATCCACGGTTGAATCATTCTTTGTGGCATTTGAGGTTCAGTCCACTCTAAAGCTCTGAATGCGTCGTTCTGTTTTATCTGGATCTCACACCCTGTGATTATGTCATCTTCCAGCACCTTTAGCACAAGAGATTTGACACACTAATGAGTGAGCACATCAGGAGTTTGATTTAGCTGCACTGTGCGTCTTAGATGAACATCAGTAAAAAAAGACGTTTTCTTACTTTTTTTCTGTCTCTGCAGATGTGGTTCATTTGAGTTCACATTATTTCCAGTTCAAATTAGCAGAGTAAGTCTTTGTTTTCTCTTCAGAACGGCTCCCCTGGGCTTCCTGTTGCCTGGTTGCCTTGTTCTCAGAGAAAAAAAAAAGCATGACGGGAGGCAGCGAAAGTATGCTAACATCCTCATCATTGTTATCACTCTTATTATTAATTCAATGCAGACAGAAACCAGCTAGCTAGGGGTGGGCACTTCACAAGTTTCTCCTGCTGAGCAGTTTGAACACACATCTTAAACAGATGGGCATCTGTGGGTGACGGCCAGCATTGATGAGAGTGGATGGGGGTGTAATTAAAAAGAGGAACTTTTAAAGGGAATCTGGGACTGCTCTGTTCACTTTCTGGTCTTTCCACTCTGCCCAGGAGGAAGGCTTATATTACTGTGTGGAGTGATGGGTCCCACTGTGCAAGGCTATACCACAGGGCGGATACTCCCCACCACTTCACTACAACAACAAAATCAATGTGGATGGCTTTCATCTTAGCAAAAGTTCGGATTCTAAAAATGAAATTAAAAAAAACAATTTACATCAAGATTTTATGCTTTTTTTTTTTTTTTTTTCCCCCCCTTCGTTTTCTTCATTTCGATCTTGTTTAACACATATTGAGAGCTCAGCCATTTTTTGTTGCTTTCACCGTGCCCAGGGGAAGAGCCTTGGTGACAAGCTGTGCATATGTGGAAGAAACCCAGTTGCTAGAACCCAGACCAGAGGGGAGGGGAGACTGAATGTCACCTTCAAATCCAGCAGGCGGATTGATTCAGGGCCTTCGGGGAGCTGAGGGAAATACCTCGCCCTGACAGGAGACACTAAACTAAACAACCAGCGCTCCCCCGGGAGAGTGCTTAACTGCAGAGGGCTATGAAAAATGGGCCCATGGCAATTTCTTTTTACACCAAACTTAGTTTTATATGACATAAAATGTGTTCGTGTTTGAAACGTGCGGTTCAATAAACATGGCACTTAACCTCAGATACGAGATGTTTCCTGACTTTCCAAATTCTCCAGGACAAATCTGCACCAGAAACAGTGCAAACAGTGTTGTGAAAATGCATCGACCCAGTTTTTTATCGTAAAACATGAATCATGACATAAAACAGTTTTCAAAGGTAATTCTGTTATGATGAAGCGCATGAAGGCTCATATCTCTTAAGATCTCTCTCCATGCAGATTCCCACAGTGTGAGTCTGTGAAATCACAGACATAAATTCTATGTTATACTACACCCATCAAAAACAGCATTACAGCCACACTGATTATGTTATTACTGTGTGATTTCTGTTTGGAAACCCTGATGTTATGCTGACATCTTCCTCTCGCTTTAAAACTGGTACAGAAAAAAACCCAGCTGAACTGTTTTTATGCAACCGGGGGGAGCTTACTCAGTATTAGGCTGGTGATTTTAAGGTTGCAGCTGATTAGTGTATAAACATTCTGTTTTACACAGAGATATAAATTATAAGCTGAAATGTGTTTCATGAAAGAATACTGGAGAGCTTTCAAACTCTTCCCCACTAACAGCAATGGCCACTTCTCATTTTATCTCATATCCTGTTGTGTAACTGAAAGCAGACTGTTAATATTAAATATTTACTCTTGTGCTTTTGGCTGAATGCTTGAAACAGTCCTATGATGCATGGCGTATATCTGGACACACAACAGACTCACGGACAGTTTGATTGTTTAAGCCACCGTCATAAATAACCACGTAGATCGTGGTTCGCTTAAACGGCCACTCGGTTTATTTCTGCTCATTCGCATCCTCTGCCAAAAAAACTCTAATCCCATCTTCCTCCTCTGTCCTTCTTTAAATGAACAACAGTGCAATAAAATCTGAATGTTTCCAGAAAGAAGTTACAAGTGGAACAACTCTTAGTTCCCCCTCTGAGTATTGCAGTATCAATGTGTTTGCATGAGATCATTACTGTGTTGCATCTTGTTCTTCAATACACTTGCAACAACCACTCACACGGATGATGTTTTGCACATAAAAACAGCAGTATGCTTGTGTTTATGCATAAATCATATTGGTGGGAAAACTACTTTTCTTCCCAACTATCTTGTTTCTTGATTTCTGGCCAGCATTGATCATAAAGTAACATTTGATTATTGTCCGTGGCAAGATGAGAAACTGCAGGGGATCCTTCCTTCCGTGAACAGTAGTTGGAAATCTTTTAATTTAATCAACACAAGTGAATTTGATGCCTCACCAATGTGCACGAGGGAGAAACTTCGCAGAGGAAAAAAAAAAAACAACAAAAAGAAAACCAACAAAAACCATGTCAAAAGTTTGAATATGAAGTAAAACAGTCTTTGCTTTTCCTTTGTCCCACAGGAGACCGACAGACTGACAGCTTTGCATAAGAATTCAGCACCCTTCATCTATGCAACAAAAGTTAATTTCTTTACATGAAGCACTCCGTTTTTGAAAGGTGGGTGCTGTATATGCAGTGCATGCCTGATCAGGATGGATATGTCTTGCTGCATGCAGCCATTGCTATGAGTGATTGGTATGCTGAGTGATGTGGCCACACACTGGGCTTTAAAGCTGCTGGGTCATTAAGCATCCACACAACAGTGGCAGTGTGGAATGCTCATCATGCTCAGGAGATGAGGGTACAGAGTCTATAGTGCATGAAAAGTATATGCAAGATTAAGGTTTTTATTCTGACCAGTTATGGGAAAACTGCAACAAAGAGAGAAAGAGACAGAGAGAGAGAGAGAAAGAGAGAGAGAAAGAGAGAGAGAGATTGGCTAAACTGGAGAAGAAAAAGCTTGGATTTGAAAGTCTAATATTAGTTTGTTCCTCTTTGGGAGTATTGATCACAGGAAGCAAACAAACAGTGCACATGTCAGATGTATGGTGGGGCAACTTCCTCCCTGTTATCCTTGGAGAGTTTTGTTTCTCTTGTTTGAGTCAGGCCTGCTTGATCACTGCCACAGGAGAGTATCAAAAAGAAACAGGATGTATTGAAAAGCTAGTTTTGATGCCCTGCTGCGAGTTTGTCCATTCAGGCTATGATTAAGTGGATGATTTGTGCCGTGGTGTAGATTGAATCTTTTATGGCGCAGCAGGAGATCCAGCTGGGAGGGCATTTATGATGCATCAGAAAATAGCAGCGATGTGAAAATAATGGTGCAGATGGAGGGGAAATGGAAGGAGACGGCTGACAATATAGGCGAGAAAAATGGAACTCTGCAGAAAAAGAGTAAACAGTGGACACAAAGCAAAAAAAGGTCAATATCTACTTTTCATTAATAGCAGACTGAAGCAATAAAGTTTAATGTACAGTTAAAGACTGGGCTCACCCATTGTATAGCTCTTCCTGAAAGATAATTAGGTTCAACTGAAATTAGAATTTTTTGTAGCCTAAGTTTATTTAGTGTTTATTTTGGCTTGTGAGATAATTTGATTGAAACTATAATATATTGACATTCGTGCTCTTTGAGGAACAGTGCTGATAATGGTAATTTAAAAGGTACAACACCTATTAAGACTCGGAGAGCACTAATGTTGGAGATATCCTGTGTGCTTTGAAAGTATAATCAGTGGTAACTACAGCTAGACCCATAAAAGAGCAGCAGATAATGTTACCTAGACTCCTTCCTCTTCTATTACATTCAGCTGTCCCAAACATTACAAGTGGAAGCTATTTAGGCGGGCTCACTTTGTTTTTTCTTTTTCTGTAGACTGTGGAATTCAAACTTGACAGCATGGTGGTTCCTGCCAAAGGCTGCTGAAAAAAAATTATCAATGTTACTCAAACATGGATCCCTTTGTTGAGGCCCTCCATGATATTTCATCTTTAAAGTTCAGATACTGTGAACCAAGTCATTTCGTCTCATGCTGCTTGCAAGATGAGATGACATGAAATTGGAATCTAAAGAGTATTCATCTTGCCAGCTCCATGCTACCACTTTGAAGCCAAAGTAGAAAAAAAAAAAAAAAAAAAGAAAAACAAGTTTTGGTCTAGCATCCTTCAGTGGTATTTATGGCTATGATATATATTACATAGAAAGGTGGATGGGGTTTTCCACTGTGACATGTGAAGACAATGCAAATGTACCTTAACTTTCAAAATCACTGATGGAGGCTTGGCTCTGACGCCAAAACATAAGTAGCTGCAATAAACTGCCATTAAAAAGCTTTAGATTTTTACATGAAATACTGAGTCATTAAAATTTCAAATGACTCATCAAGGTGTCGGTCAGATTCACTCCTTTTGATTAGTGTGCTTTAAAAAAATCCATCTTCCAACAAATAGTAGTCAAGCAAAGTCATGTTTCAGAACCCATCTCTACCCATCTTCAATCATTCTTAACCTCTAGACATAAGGCTCCTTTATAAAGGCTTCTGCCCTTCTAATTATAAGTGCTACTTCAGGCCTGCTTTTTTAAGTTGGTTTACTTGTTTTTAAATTTGACATTTAAGTCTTCTCTCTTTGCCAGATTTCATAAGGTAAAAAAGTTATCTCTGTTAAGTCAGAACAACTGGTATATTTGTGTCCTGTAAAAATGAATTTAGTTAAGTTCCACAATCAGTGACATTTAGTTGCAAAATAAACAAAAAACAAAACCAAATCGACAACACCAACAAAAAGATCACATCTGGGTCATCTGGATTTTCATCAGATTTTCTTCTTATTTCAAAGTGGGAAAGATGCTTTCTATGTCATAATAGCTTACCCTTCAAGAAAGAAAAAAAATAAATGCAGATAGATAGATAGATAGATAGATAGATAGATAGATAGATAGATAGATAGATAGATAGATAGATAGATAGATAGATAGATAGATAGTTTTATCTGAATATTCATTTTAAATCATGTTTTCACTGAATCAAGACTCCACATTATTTATCTCTTTCTTCCTTTCTTGACGAGCAAGCTAGTCTGTCATAGTCGTTCTCATTTTTAAATAACATGAGAAGAAAAGCCGATGAAAATGCAGTTGACCCAGCTTTTTACCAGCACTTAAACACACCATGTACAAATGAAGCTGTGAGGCTCCCTGAAGCGTTAAAAGGGTTTAAAAACCCCTCAGGCACTTGTAAACTGATCTGTGCGTAAATGCAGTTTAGTCCGTGCGTAGCAGGCGATTTGTGGACACGTACGTATTGGTTTATCTGCGCAGGAGCCTTTTTGAACATGGAAGTATTAGAATTGTGAGCTTGAAAATAAAGTATTTGTGTGTAGAATTTTAATGTTTGTCTTTTTTGTTATTTGTACATGTGCAAATATATTTCTTGTAATTTATATTTGCGTATGTATTTGCACATACAAGCAGTTACCCCACGTTATGCACAAAATAGTTTACACAGTTCACAAAACAAGTGTTACAGAATTACCTAAAGTTATACACTATTTTTTTTTCAGTTTAATAAATCATGTATTACATGTACAATGATACTGAGTCTATTTTCCATCCCTAAAATCAAATATTTGGAATATTTGAACAAATCAGGAATGTTTAGCTCTGCAACCCCAACCCCAAAGCTTCAGGATAATATCAAAAGTGCTATCACCCGACCAGGGACGTTTTTAGTCCCTGCTTCCTGTGGTTGAAACAAATAGGGCTTTCAAAGGACACTCCAAAAGATCCTAGTTCCTAAAAAAGTTTCCTGTGCTAGAAAAGTAGCTAAACACTCACCACTCATCCCATCACATTATTTTTTGGTGAAAAAACAAAACCTGTTTAGAGTTTCTGTTGAATTTCTGCATTTATGTCTCATTTAATAACTTGACTTTTGTAGTTAATAGAGTGTGAAGTTCTACTTTTAGTAGTGAACCGCAGTTCATAGATATAAGTCAAAAAACAACTCACTTACAACATGTATTGGAATTCCTCCCAAATCCAGACTGAGTGACAATAAACTGACATCTGTGATTGGTCAAATGAGACTTTCTGCAAACAAGAGAAAATAGTGTCAATCCAGCCAAAAACAGAAGGTAAAACACTCCCTGCAGCGATGAGGACAAATTGTTATTGATCTGCATTCCTTGAACAGACCGGGTTGTTTATCAAAGCATAAATCAAATACAAGGAATCTGTAACACTCAGAGTTATTAGTATACTTTCATTGGAAACCTCAGCACGCTAGTTCCTTATGGACATGCCAGTACAGATAATTCAGGTCTGAGGGAGACATGGGGTAAAAAAAAAAAAAATTAAATAAATAAATAAATATAAATAAATAAAAGGAGGGGGAAAAGTTAGAAAGAGAATGGGAGGCAAATAGTTTTCAGAGAAAGTTCCCAGTTTTTTCTCTTGTGGTGAACAGTGTGTATTTATGTAGCTTCCTCTTCTAACCCCCGCAAACCATAAAAGGGAGGGAGAAAGTAAAAGAGAGAAGGGTGGCTGAGTGATTATGTGCTAAGGAGGTGTGTGTGGATGTGTGCATGTTGAGACGTACGCCACACACTTTCTCTCTCTCTCTCTCGCGCTCTCTCTCTTTCTTTCTCTCTCTCTCTCTTTCTCTCGCTCTCTACTTTAAAGTGCTTTACCGCTTCGGCCAACATCCTGAAACAGGCCACTCTCCACTCCACCCCAGTACTCCCCTCTCCTTCAGACAAACGCATGGAATCCAGCTGCTTGAAAAGAGAGGCGTAAAGAGAGCAACTTTTCAGAGGAGAAATAAATGTTTGGAGTCTGCTTTTGGCTTCCTGGGCAGAGCTACATGCGGTGGCTGACTGTTGGAGTTAAAAAAGGAAACAATCCCCTTTTTCCTGTGTGCGTGTTTTCGGTCTGCACATGTGCTAAACAGTGGGAGCACAAATTGGACTGAAGAAGACCTTGGATGCAACAGCAAAAAGGAGGATTAGCCAAAAGAAGAGAAGTGAAAGTAGTAAAAGACTGAAGCAGCAGAAGTTAAACTGAGAATACAGGAAAGGAGAAGTAAGAGTTGGAGTCCAAAGGGAAATTTCAGCAGCAGTACAGATAAAAATATAGAGGAGTGAAAAGAACCTCACCTGACCCACTTGTCCACTTGGCCAGGTGGTGCAACCTCCTTCTTCCCCTCTCCTCCTTCCCTTTTTTTTACCCTGACATGGGCCGCCTGCTGGCCCTGACCCTCGCCTACCTGGCCTACCTGCTGGCCACTGCTATTGGCTCCCAGCGCCAGCAGCACCGTGTGCAGCACGGCTCCTGCAGCTACACCTTCATCCTACCTGAAGTGGAGCACTGCCTTCCTGTAAAGGACTTCCAGGTCACTAATACCCTGCAGAGAGACTCCCCACCTGAGGCCGAGCCTGATACAGGAGAATCCAAGGAAAGGCCTTCATGGCAGGAGAGGAAGCTGGAAAGTCTGGAGAACGCTATGGAGAATAACACACAGTGGCTGCAGAAGGTAAGGTATCCAAACGGTTGATTCACAGCTCAACAACTCTACTTGACATGCTGTCTTACCTTTTCCCTTCCACGTGTTTCACTGCAACATATATATCTTAAAAACACAATGCAGCAAAGCAAAGCAGAGAATGTCCACAGAGAACTCTATCTTATTAAATCTGATGACAGACCTGTAATATTGATAAGTTCAGTGCTTAGCTGGGATTTCCTGGATGCTTCCTGTATAGCTATCTGGCTCTGTGACAATGCTTGGTACATGAGTGTGTGTCTGTATTTAAGACCACTGGGATGACAGAAATCCCAGTTGCATGCAAGGGGAGTTTTGCTAAGTTTGTTAATGTCAACTTGTGCCAAATATGTCTCACACAATCAAACCCTCTAACCCCCCTACCCCCCCTTCAATAGGGTACAAGTTCACAAACCAAATTTAAGTCACTTTATAAGCTGAAGTCAGCCTGAATCTCTCTGTTATAAAACTTGGCTTACATAGAAATTCAGTGAAAAACAGTTTATCTGAGGAAGACACATTTGGGTATGTCTCCTCACTCCACACTTGGCCTTTGCATTTCCATTTAGCCCAGATTATGACCACCTAAAATAAAATGATGCGATTAGCCATGGCTCGACAATGGAGTTTGAACTGCTAAGGTCATCTCAGCACAGAATCAGTGTACGGCCATTGTCTAGGACAGACTGACAACATGTCACGCTTCTTCACCCATTCCCCTATTCTTGTCTGCATCTCTCACAAAATATTTATAGTACACACTAATCCCCCTCAGGATTATAAATATTCTTGTCATGTACTGATTGGCTGACAGAGCATAAATATGTTGATTATATTCCAGGATTACAGAATGGGTCATAATGAAAACCAAATCTATCTGTGCTCCTGTCACTCTCCACTCTCATACTTGCTCACAGCACAAGCTCTTCATATGCATTGTGAGCATCCAGGTCATTTCTTTCTGCGTCATTTTGTACAGCCCGGGTGATGTCTTATTGACCGTTACATCTCTGTTTATCCTGCTTAAATCGCTTCACCTGACATGCAATCAAAACACTGTGTGATGCACAATTTAGACCTATTACCTGCACTTTGAGGCCATACTTTGTTTCTCTCATGCATTAAATATATTATAGTATTCATTCATGCAGTTTAAAAAGCTAAATTGTGGAAAACAGATCACATTTTGAACCCATCTTGAGCCAACCAACGGTTTTCACACTGTATTTGTTTTACTTTACACACTTATTTCCTTTTAAGCCTTTTACCATTCTCCCCCCCAGTTGAAAACTAGCCCTTTGGCTAATACAGATAAATTTACAATGGTATTGATAAAAAAAAAAAAAAAAAAACTCTAAATAAATATTTAATATAACCAGAGATTAAGGAGATGCAGTTTAAATCCCCCTCACATCCAGAGAAAGCCTTTTGGTGATACACATCTTGCTTTGTTGCCAACTTCTTCCACATAATGTCTGGAATGAACACAAAGATCCAACCTTTCAACAAGTAAACCCCACCAGGCCAAAGTGATGCATAAATGATCACACTGTAGGTGGGATTTTCACATAAACATAGCATGACCCAAGAGAGGCTCTCTTAGTTATGCGCAAGGGTATACTGACCTTTGACCCCAGACGGCAAAGCCTTTTCAGCACCTTGTGGAGCTCATTAAGCTTATCTGCACGAGGGGTAGGAAGAACAGGCCGATGTGCATGCGGAAGAGCTTTAGGCATGTGTGTGTTGGTGTCTCTGTGAAACTTTACACGAGCTCACTCAAAACTCCCCTGGGATGCTGCAACCCTCTCAATGAACGTTCCACCAAAAACCCCCTTGAAAGGAAACACCACTCCCTACCCCCCCTGCATAGAGAATTAGAAGCGCCTACACTAATCCGCCATGTTCTGAAGAGGAATCTCCACGGACTGTATTAATGCTGCGGATTCTTGCTCTGCTGTTTCCAAGAAAAGACCAGTGTTTGTTGTCTTTTTGGACTAAACCCCAACACAACCCCCCATCTTGTCCCTTTGGCCTTCTGCAGCCCTGAAGTCTAAGAAAATGGGAAATGAGCTTGTGTTTGTTTGTACTTTTATGAGGCTCCACAGATTATGTTATTTTAGAATTACTGATCAAAGAAGCTTGGCTACTCATGTAAACCTTAGTTTTATGGCTCCCTAACATTTCTGTAAACTTGCATATAAGCATAGTAGCAACTTGCCTTATAAAGACACAAACCTGAGAGTTTGTGTCAGGCTTACTAATACGAAGCATCTATCCATAATTGGGTGGATTTTTATCAAACAAGCCAATACAGAGGAACACTGTTAGGACACATCCAGGGCCACACTGGTCTCTGTACTCTGATAACACCTCTTGAAAATGGACATTTAAATGCAAAGATACATGGACTAAAAGATACATACAAGACTAAATGATTGTACATTCTCCACAACAAAGTAAATTGTGTCCTCTACATTTCATACTTCACAAGAAACATAGTTTGGACACCTGCCACCAAGTAGGAGTCTGGGTGTGTTTGAAGTGACAGGTGTTTGCATCAGTATATGCTTTACATATGTCTTATATAACATTATGATGTGTAGAATTTTGTATTCCTCATCTCAGCCAACTGTTCCTTAAAACTATCCATTTAATCTTGTTGAATATTTTGCATCATCTGGATTTTTTTCTGTTCCATTTTTAAACTTCTCTTGCAGATTAACTATATTTTTTAACTAATTTTTACATATTCAATTTACAGGTGTTACAAGCAAATCTAAAAAAAAAAAAAAAAAAAATCCTTCAACATCAATATCAATAGCACCTCCCTATTCCCGCTGTACTAGAAAAGCCATTTAACTAATTTGAACACACTACATTAACTGTGCTTGTTTAATGTGTAAAAATGATGCATCTATTGACCAGAGTGTTTAAAATAGTAGCTGTAAAAGTGACAATAATATCAACCCTCAAATGAAAAGATGCTAACGATCTAACACACCAGTCTTCACAGTTTCCGTTGTCATTGCTTAAGACTGAGTCCTGCAATTTGGCCAAGATAATAATTAGTAATTATCAGTGAAAGTCATTTTAAGAAAAATAATTGTACAAAAAAAGCAGCTGAATTTATTCCATTTTGCCTGCAGAATCGCACACAGGAGCAATGACTCCAATATATAGTACCAACACAATGAAGATGTTTCCGATAATGAAAAAAAAAAATCCTAGTATGATCGAGTTTATTCTCTTTTATCAAATCTGTACTTATGAGGTGATTTTGTTGAAAAAAAGGTTTTAATTTGTTCTGTAAATATAATATTTACGTGCTAGCAAACTGTTGTTGAGATAGTTTGCTAAATTCTTCACTGTAGTTTTGCATGTTAGCATAGCCGGAATAAAAAGAGTAGGACTCAATTTGCTATAAGTGAATTAAATCTTCACAGATTATGTTGTGGAAGTTGCTGCCCCATATTAACCAGTAGATGAGTGAGTTTTCTTGTTTGTTTTTTATCTTGTCTTTTCTTTCAGTAATTCTTGGTGCATCTCTGCCTCAGGCAAGGAGAGGAATATATTATTTAAAAGGTTTGGTTTATTTTATTAAGAGCAGGAAGAAAGCAAACTCGGACTGGGTGAATGTTGCAACCCCCAAATGTACTAAGTGTGGTAAACTATTAGGTCTGGAAATGATCTTTGTTTTAAATGCATATGGTTGTCTTGACAGCATAAAAGAAGATGGGTTCACTTTCACCCACAGCTTTAAAGATTAACATACCTTGACAAACACAATCAATTCACAAAAATGAAAAAAATAATTGAATGACAAAAGTGTTTTAGTATCCAGGGATCTTTCATTATTTAACGATAATTCATCCCCATTTCATTATTACTTAGCAAAACCCCCTGATATGATCATGTCCTCTGTAATTATAACAGATAACAAAGGCATCTTCTTGCTTAATAATTAAGATATCAAGTGATGCAGCATGATTATGTCAGCAGCGATTCCTACTCTGACCCTCCTAAACAAGTAAAAAAAATCGATTTTATTACATCCCTGAAGTGATTTATCTGGCTGTATAGCACATACAGCATGTGACAAAACTTCAATTAATACAATTAGCAGGGAGAGATGAAGCATATCAAGACCTCTGGATTTAGCTCTCACACAAAAGCTGTAATAGGAACAATTTGGAAGGGGGGCTGATAGCAGCTTGAATGTATGAGGCTGATTATGATGCAGGGATCTTTAGCTCTTCCTGTAGAGATGGCTTTAATCTGCTTAGTAATCTCTTCATAACTTTTGTTTTGGACAGATTTTTTTCTTATTATCTCAGTGGTCCTAAAGTAGCAAAGTACGTGAGATGATTACAAAGCAGGCGTGAAGAGGGACAATTTAAAGTGGGAGTTATGGAGAAAGTTAAAAAGGATCCAAGAGACAAAGAGAGAAAGATTACCAGCAGGCAAACAATTCAATTGGAGATTTACTATAATTTTTCTTTAAAACTTCATAAAAATAGAAAAAAGTCCATGTTGCAATAAATCATCATAACCCCATTTCTTTTCAAAATGTTCACTTAAATTAAAATAAAAGATGAAAAAAAGAAAACAAACAGTTGTCATCTGATTTGAATTCAACTCCATTTTTGTGGATACCAACTCATTAGCTGGATAATGCTGAGTGCTTCCCCTTGGAGAGTTCATTTTCCAGTTTTGTGATTTAATGAGTAAAGTCTGATCTCTTCTCCCCAGAAGAGTTATAAATATTAATACTTTCTAGTTCAATATTCTACTCTGCTTTATTACAAACAAAATTCCATCTTTCACGGCTGAAAAAAAAAAAAAAAAGGGGGGATTTTGACTTCCACTTGCAGTTGGCTTAAACAGACCACATTAATAAGAAAATCTATTCATTGGCGCAAGATGAATGCCATCCTATTTTTAGTCCTTGTGTAACGTGATGGTTTTTGCAAGTGGGCTTGTGATTGATAACAGAGTTGGTCACTATCCCTGAAGTTCTGTACATGAATATGATGAAGTCAAACTCCACGAACATACTTTGACTGCTCTTTGTGAAGATCCAGTAAAGCATACATGACCATTTATAAAAGTGAGAGAGAATATTTGCCGAAGGTAGGCAAGGTGGAGGCAAAGTTGCTCGACATGAAAGACTTTAAATTCCACAATTTCTTAACAGATCACTTGTTAGATGCCCCTGTCTCATTGCACTTAGGTGTTAGTGGATGCAAAGGGATGCATTCTTCTTCATTGCAGTGGGACTAAAAAATAATCTAATATCTGCTAATTGGTCTTATAGCTGGAGAACTTCATCCAGGAGAATGTGCGCTCTGGGATGGAGGAAATCAAGAGATCTGCAGTACACACCCAGACAGCTGCCATGTTGGAGATGGGGACCAACCTTCTCAGTCAATCGGCGGAGCAGACGCGCAAACTGACAGATGTTGAGACCCAGGTGAGTCCATCGGGGGAAGGAGTGGGGGCTTAAGTGAACATGGGGTCACTTGTTTGCAGCCAAGCCAAATGATCAACTCTAGCTGCTACACCCATGCAACAACAAATGATGTTACTAGCAAAGCACTTGCTGAATAGCTAATCAAATGAACATCGGATGTAACCTGCTGGGAAGCTGTGCCCAAATGAGGTGGCAGATGTTTTAAAACAGCTGGTATTTGGTTCTGCAGGCTCTGATTGACACAATGAGCTGATCATGATGTCTGACAAAAAGCCAATTAAAACATAAAGCTCTGTATCACAACACAGATGTGTCTTTAATCATGCCACAGAGTTGTTATTACAGATTGGGCTGTTTTGGTCCTGATGCTTTTTTTCTCTCTTATCAAAGTCGATACAAATCTACAACCTGTACAAATATCTAAGCTGCTTTGTTTCAACTTTCTGTTTCATCTCTAACTTCAAAACATGTCGCAGGTGCATATGATATCACTCTTGCTCAAATTTTAATTGAAAGATTAAAGAAAGCAAATTATGGGATTTGTGATGTGATGCACACTGTTTATCCTCAAGGGTCCTTTTCATGAATTCAATCCCGAATATCCCTTTCATTCATCCTTCTCTCTGCAAATACTGTGACTGACTCATTATTCAGTTCTTGTCATTTCATAGGTGTTAAACCAGACAAGTCGTCTGGAGATCCAGCTGCTCGAATACTCGCTCTTCACAAACCGTCTGGAGAAGCATATTCTCCTTCAGACACAAGAGATCTCACATCTGAGTGATAAAAACAGGTGAATACAACTGAAGAAGAACTTTTGAGAGTGGGAATCTGAGCTCTTCATTGTTAGATATGTCATGTTTAGTTGCATTGGTGAGTCCAAGGTGAAGGTTACTTACAGGGTCAATGTTGGACATCACAAGGTCATTTACTGCTTATTTTGCTTTGCTTACTTGTGCTCTTCATTTCCCAGAAAAACAGCTAACCAAACCAGACCTACTGTTTTTCCTTTTTTAGTTGCTGTTGCAAATTTATTTGCTTGTTCATAAAATGAGCAGGTGTACCTTCAATAGGCAAAAAGAAGCATAATGACATTATTAGGAAACATTTGACAATGGGTTGTAAAGCATACGCGTGAAACTGGACCCTCGGATCCAATTAAAAAAGACAATGAAGCTATTCTGAACAGCAGAGCAATGAATGACAGTATTGTGCATACTGTGTAAGTATGTGTGTGTGTGTCCCAGGGAATGGGCAGTAGACTGTAGAAGGAGTTTCCCATTCTCTACTCCTGCACCAAGGGGTCAAATATGAGCCAAA
The DNA here is from genome assembly GCF_017639745.1 of Melanotaenia boesemani. NCBI lineage: Eukaryota > Metazoa > Chordata > Actinopteri > Atheriniformes > Melanotaeniidae > Melanotaenia > Melanotaenia boesemani. Next base: position 11,099,906 of record NC_055698.1, on the reverse strand, counting down.
AGGGAATAGGAAGTAGGCAGCGTGAAAATGAGCAAGTGTTTTTGCTCTTTGTGGTTATTTATCATTCAATCCATCTGTATCAAGTGTGACTGAGAAAGATCACAGTGCCCCTGCATCAGCACCTGTTACAAATTTGGTAGTGCATGGCCCTCTTCTGCCCTTTAGCCTTTGTCTTTCAAAGTGGTAACATGGCTCTGACATGTAAACAAATTAATACGTTTTGACAAGAATACACTGTGTGATAAGGTTTCATGAGATCTAAGCAGGAAATTTGCAGCAGGGTGGCTGCAGAATAAAAGGAAAATAATGGCTGAACTGGTTGACGGGGGCTACAGCTGCTGAGCCTTGAGGGCACGGAACATGTTTTTGAACTGCTGCCAAGCTAAAACAGGCAGGGAGGCATGTTTGTTTTCATAGGCATTGCATGCAAAATAGTATTGGCAAGAAGTGCAGTACACTGTAGAGAGACACAGAGCAGACTACTAGCAATGCACACTGTAAGTATTAAAATAATTCTAAAAAAAATAGCATAATATCACAAGCATAACAGTTTAAATGCTTAGGGTGCAGTATAATAGAGGTATATTTACTCTGTCAACTTTCCCAACTGTTTAGACATTGCTAGGCTAATTTCTTGCCATGGTCCACTTCAACTGATCCTCATAGGAAAATACACACAATGGAGAATAATTTGTTAGCTTGCTTTTATTGAATGTTTTCCCATAGTGCAGATATGAATTAGGAGTGATGTAAAATTGATTGGGATTGATCCCCTTTTCTTTCCTGAGAGTGAGACAATGAGGATCCATCTTGAGTGTTGCTGGGTTTCCAAGTAGCTTGTTCAATCTGGGTGGCTAGATTGTTTCAATAAATAATGGCTGCAGAGTCGTTAGTCAAAGCTATAAAGATCAAGCTGCAGGGATTTATGATCCTCATTTGAAGGTGGGGATGTAGCCCCTCCCGCAGAGACACATACACACACACACACGCATGCTGTCAGGTTGTTGCCTGCTGGCTATGATTGAGCGTATTAGCATGCCGGGCCATCTGCGAGTGCTGCTGTGGTACAGGTGTTTATATGATGTTAGCCCAAAGAGACTGTTGAGCCGATGTCGATTAGTCATCCTCGTGTAAATGTGAGTTTGTGCAATATCTACTAGATAAATGCTGAATGGATAGATTCTGCACCTGCATCCACTTTTTTAAAAATTCATGCAATAAGGATCTAACAATGTTGCCCTCAATTCTCCCATCTGTTTTCAGAGATTTTTATGCACAAAAGAAATCAATTCTGACCTCTTTTTTTTTTTTTGCTTCTCTCAGTTTTCTGGAACAAAGGCTCTTAGCGCTGGAGGCTCGGTATGGGAAGGAGCTACAGGGTTTAGAGAGTGAAAAGCAACAGCTCCAAGATCTTCTTGAGAGGCAGAGTCGACTGGTTAGTCAGCTTCAGGGTGAACTTGGAAGCTCTATGCTCAACAGCACATTACTGCAGAGACAACAGGCAGTGCTCACGGACACTGTTCAGCAGCTGCTGACTAAAGTCAGTCACTGCAATGGTAAGAATTAGTGAGTTTATTGTGATTAGATCATCATATTGTACTCTCAGCATCAGTTATTTTAACAAGAGATACTATTGTACACAAGAAGTTAGATGTTATTACAGAGTCAGAGTACTTTTTAATGTAAGCAGTGTGCAAGCTTTCAGATAAATGACATATTTGCACTGCAGACATCATAGGCTTAAAGCAGATAACTCACATAGAGGATGGTGTTTGGATCTGTGTGGAGATTTTAGTCTGTAAACATACTTTCATGTTCCTGCAGAAATCTCCAATATGCCCCAGAAGGAGCCACTTAGTTTCAGGGACTGTGCTGAGATCCTGCGATCAGGAGTGAAAGAAAGTGGAGTATATAGTATACACCTTCACAACTCCACCCAGGATGTCAAGGTAATGAAGCTTTAACCCTTTAAGTCTTATTAATGCAGTCTGGCATTAGAATGAGTTATCCTTATTTGTTATTATTGTGTGAGATTGTTTTGCAATCAAGGGTTAAAAGCTGTAAAATGGCTTTACTTTCAGGACTGTGAAATTATTTATATACCAGCATCTGTCTTCTGAAATCGAGTGTATATTTTGTATAATTTAAAAGTGTCACATGCTGAAATTTTGCTACATTTTTTCATTTTAAAGGCTCCAAAAAATCCAAGCGCCTATATTTGCTTTGGTAATTAATCTCAATTGTAATTTAAAACTTATTACGTTTTCTTTCAACTTTTCTCTTTCAACTCTGCACAGAAAAAAAATACATGGTTATATTTAGACATTATCTATAAAACATAGAGGATTAGGGCAGTGGTTCCCAAACTGGGGGGCACAGCAAGGCTAAATTAAACTTGTACTTTTTGCACTTCTAGCAAGAACAGAGATTTCAACTATCAAAAAAAGACAAGAAAATATGATGAGGTATGTCTTGCCCTAGACTTGACCAGGTAATGTTCAAGTCTTGACATTATTGTTGTTGTTGGAAAGAGGGCCCTGCAGAAAAATATTTGGGAACCACTGGGTCAGGAATACCAAAAACATGTGGTTAGGCATGGATAATAATAAAGTCCTGTCTACTAAATATTATGTTTTCAATCTTAACATAGCAATGAGTTTTTTTTTTTTTTATCTCATGAGAAAAAACCCTTTTTCTCTACTATTTTACCTTTGCATACAGAATAATCCAACTCTCTGAATCTGGTCCTTATTGTGGTGTTAGAGGTTTGAGTACTTTCATTAACCTGTGTAATCTGACAGATTAACCCATAGCAATGTGGTCCTAGGGGAATGGTCTGCTTACTAGCAATTTGAACACCTTGATGGATCAGCACCAGAAAGTAATAGTTACCTCACATTAAACAAAGACACTGTGGAGCACAGTGCCTGCAGTGCCTGGTGGCCGAGCCTTGGTGCCTGGGACTCTGCAACTCCATGTGGGATTACTGCCCGCAGGAAGGAAAATCAGGGTTGGGTGCCCTGCGAACTGGATAGTGGCTTAAGACAGGGACTTTAGTAGTCCAAGGGACATGGAATGTCACCTCTCTGGTAGGGAAGGCACGGGATTGGAGCATGAGATCAAGAGGTACCAGTTAGGTTCATCTAGACACATGGCTTGAGCTCTAGAACCAGTCTCTTTGAGAGACTAGTTAAGAGACTTGAATAAGGCTTCACCTGTGCTCAGAGCTGTGGGTTGTGACCAAAAAAAGAGGTGGACAAAATGGTTTTCCTCTGTAGGGTGTCTGGACTCTCTCTTAGAGATAGGGTGAGAAGTTTGGTCGCCTGGGAGGGTCTGAGGATTTTTTTCTTCTAGACATTGAGTGGAGCCAGAAGAGGTAGCTCGGGCATCATTTTAGGATGCCTACTAGACATCTCCATGGTGCGGTGTATAGCTGCTGCAGCTTTTCTTTGCATTTCAAATATCTTTGAAAGTGAGAGAAAGGTAATACACTACCAAGCTGATGCTTTAACTTAAATATGGCATTGTATAATTAGTTTTCCTCTTCTTGAGAATCTTCTCTTTGTTCAAAGAACTGGGAAAGTCTTGCATAAACTGCAGGTAATCTTTACTGTGGTACGACTATGTTTTGAACATGTAGAAAAAAGTATCTTTTACATATTATTTGTCCAGTTGGGCTTGCTTTAGATTACCTTGTGAAATGTTCACCTAAAAAACATCGAACGCCATCAGTTACAGCTTCTCATCTGGACCAAATCAAACAACCTTGATGTTCTTTGAAGGCTGTTTTCCTTTTCCTCTAGTTATCAGATTCAGAACCCTTTATTTATCCCCTAGGGGCAATTTGGTAGGACTATCACCCTACTGACATTCATACAAAACTTTTTTGTAAGACTTTTGTCCTTTTGTCTTTTATATAATACTGAAGCTAATTTCAGTCACTATATTAACCTTATAGACTTTTCCCAGCCTGTGTAATGCACACACTCATACAGTATAATGAAATTCAGTGGGTTTATCAATAATTGCAATAACTAACTATTCTGATTTCATGGTTATTTGCTTGGGCTTTGGTACAGAGGTAGTTAGAGATGCTATGCTGTGTTGCAAAGAGCAAAATTATTAAACAACAGGGGCTTTATGACCTTCAGGCCTCATGGTGAGTGAATGTATACTGCTGAATGCAAAGTCAAGAAAGCCTCAGAGGTACTTGCACTGATCTGAAGGACGTGGCTTCTGCCAAGTCAACCATATCATCCACCAGCAGGCTATCATTTCATAGAATCAAATCTAGCTTTCTTGGATGGGATCTTCACTCTCAAAGCTTAGCAGGGGAAAAATAAAAAAGATAACCATGAAACAACTTTTTGTTATGCATTACTTTCAGTCTAGTTTACTGTTGGCAGCGTCTCCTCCTGCCCATGTTTTCTCCAGCTCCGTCTCTTCATTTCCTGTGGGCAAGGCAGCCAGGTGTTAGGCAATGGTACCATGTGTTTCCTGCCAACAGGGGACAGTGTTCGTTTCCACTGATACAATTTAGTACCCCCCAAATCACTACTGCTTTCAATCAGTGCCATTACATTCCAGTGTGGCTGGCAAGCTGGGTGGCCGCACGAAAATGGGGCAGATACAAATTGCCCTATTTTCTCATCTTTTTTTTTTATTATTATTATTATTTGACCAGAGATAAAATGTTTCCACACATATCATCTTTATTTAGGTATTGGTTATATAAGAAACTTATATATCCATCTATCTATTTTCATATCACCTAGATGATGAAGGATTTAAATGAGTGGAAGCCACACAGAACATAGTTTGCATCAGCCTATTTTAAAATATTTTATATCTTTTTAATGAGCACTACATATGCACAAGGTTCATAAAATGAAATACACTCTCTCAGTTAAGTCAAATTATGATTATAGCCCCACTCTGCCATTTGATTGGAATACTGTTCTTGTTCCCACTTAGAGGCACATTTCAGGGGAATGATTTATTGACCAAAGTATGTACAGCTTTGGTACAATTGGTGGCAGTATGCCCCCTTTCAGCTCGTTAGAACTGGACTTTTTCCAGTTGACCTTTTACGTTATGGATAAAGTGAATAGACAGAAAATTTAGCTGGTGGCAAATTTGTACAATTGCTGGCCTTTTTGAGGGGAATTAAAGTAATATTGCATATTAGTTAATGCAAATTATGTAATGCGTTAACATAAAGTAAACCTGACAATTATTTCATTAATCTATTTATCTTTTAAATCAACTCTTCTCTGCATTTTATTGTAATTAGAAATCACCCATATTATTTCTCCTTGGTATAAATGTTCTTTTAAGTGTTAGATATGGATTATATCTAAAGTAGACTAACAATTGCATTCAGACATGACTTAGATTCATATTTCTTTTTTAAGCCTCTGTTTTTTAATTCAGTGTTGCACCTTTGTGGCCAAAAACTTGCACCAGAGAATAATAACAACACAGTACCAGTCTGCTTTGATTTTAGGGTTTTAAAAAACAAAATGCTTTTTGACCTTGATTTAGTTATGGGATATTACCTGAAAGTCTCATTGTGGCTCAAACAAAAACAAGCCATTGAAACTGTGTCAAACATATCCAGTATAGCGACTCATGACACTCAGGGTGGTCTGTTCAGAAAAATCATTTATCTGCAATCAATAATCATAAGTGTTCCAGGTTGTAGAATCACTGATAATTTTTCAAATTTGAGGTTAGAACAACGGCCAAAGACTTAAAACAAAATGCCTACAAAAACTGAAATTCAAGTCCAGTGCCTTGAATATGTAGTTAAAAATGATATAATTATTAAAAAGTATCTAATCTTTCTACCCACAGGAAAAACTCCCTCTGTCATCTTATCACCACATCTAAATGAGAGGCTGAAATATGTCCAGTTGCACCTAAAACACCTAAACCAAACCCCCACAACAAGTCTAGATTTCCAAATCTGTCACTAGGTGAATAAGTAAAATCCGTTTCTTCTTCTTCCTCCAAACGCATCTACATATGGCAAAATGTGCCGCCAAGTAAGAAAGAAAACAGTCTGTTGTAACCCAAAACGCCAAAGCTTTCTCCTCAACCCCCACTCAAGGGATAAGAGAACATACTGAGATGTTAGTTTTTCCTCCCCACCTGGGTCATATCATTGTGTGACACCCTGAAACGTGCCCCCTCCCTCCATTTTCTTGAGGCTTCCAAGGCAGCCTTCAAAAAGCAAAAAGGCTATAGTGTGTTTTATTTCTCCATGTCATTTCTCACCACTTTATTCTCTACCTTCTATTGTTGAGTGCTCTGATTACGTTAGATGTGGCATTCTGAAACTAATTCCTATTTACTGACATCTGCACTTGGGACTGATTAAACTTTAATTTCACATAGCTCAAAATGGGAAAACTAACCTTAAAGCTTGTCAGTACAAATAAACCTCATAATTGGTTCGAAAATTGTATTTTCCAGACAAAGCTGTTTTCTCTAAAAAAAAAAAAAAAAAAAGCTCTGATGTCTCTACTCTATGCAAACCTGCACAGCACCAAACAACAGACAGTGACAGCACTGGAGATTTTAGCAGCTCCAGAACCAAACGGTTCTATCAGCAGCTGGTGGAAGATTGTGGACTGATGTTCACCAGCTGGCTTGAAGCAAACTCAAAATTTATGGCTGGTTTGAACAGAGAAAAATGACTGTGACAAATATGTATGCTAAAAAGCTGCATATCAATCAGCAGTGCCAACTCATGACACTGATACAAACACGGCACTGAAAATGCTCATTGTTGTAAATCTTCTTTATTCCCAGGTGTTCTGTGACATGAAGACCAGAGGTGGGGGGTGGACGGTGCTGCAGCATCGAAGAAATGGCTCTGTTGATTTCAATCGCGAGTGGAAGGACTACAAAATGGTGTGTTTTGCAGACGTTGGGGGGTCAGTGTGCATTGCTATCAGTAAGTCGTGTGGACCAGTATCACAGGACAGCACAGGAGGTTTTAATAATTAGCCACGGGTGGTTTGGCATGAGGAGGCGTGGGAGACCGGCTAGCCTGTGATCCCAGGTGACCTGCGGTTGTTGTATTTGGCCGCCCTTGTGTTCTCTGCCACCTCCCATGTTATTGCACCTGCTCTCGCTCGTTCTCTCCATGTCAAACTCCCACACGGCCTCATACACAATAACACACAAGTTATGAACTAGTGTCTCACATAACAATATCATTTGTAACTATCTTCAAGATTCCAATACTTTTCCTGCTAGCTCCCCCCCCCCAAACAACAATCGAGACTGCACAAGAGACTGAAGCTGCTGCAGTGCCTTGGCTGAGTTTTAACACCACTGGCTTTTGTTTTGTTTGGAGATTAAATGATGCTTAGTGAAAACTCATCACAGAGTGTTTTTTTTTTTTTTTTTTTTTTAATTCAAACAGTATTCCAATTGTGCAACAGAAAAACCAATGCATGCAAACCTCTGACTGTTAAATTACACACAGAACAAGTGAGTGATGTTGGTTTGGGATTTTAACTGGACGCAGTAGCAATTTGTCTCTCACCCACGCAAACAAATCAATTGCCATGGCTTGGGTTGGAAATAAAATGCAGAGATGACTGTGACTGCAAACACAATAAGTGAGGGGAGGGAAAAAAGGCTTAAAAAACCTCTTTCAAGGACAATATTTTCACAAGTGGATGATAAACATTTGGCTCCAGCCAGGGCGTGGGAGCACTGGGGCCCTGTAGATGGCAGATAACGTATGTACTAAAATGCCTCACTGCCCCAGTCCACATATTTTCAAAAAGTGCTCAGAGTTGATCAAATTGTTGCACCCAACCTTGTCGGACAGATGATAAACGCTCCACAGCTCTTAATATACATTTGCTCTTTTTAAAGGGGAAAAAAAACACACTGTATGCGAAAGCGTTGCAAAAATAAATTAATAAATAAATAAAATAAAAATAAAGCTTATTCTGAATTTGAAATAAAATGACACAATTCAATAGATCTTAATGTATTTGATGTATACTCAATTAGTATTTTTCTATTTTTCACAGCAAGACCCCATCTTAAGCTTTCCCTTAATTCATTTCTCCTGCATCTTACATGCAGTGGTAAAAAAAAAAGGTTGGTACCAGCAGGTTTAGACAGGGACCCTAGAAAACCATATTTCAGCCACACAGAAAAAGCCACTCTAAGTGTTTCAGTCAACACTATATTTTTACCACTTTATCGTGCAGTCTGACAGCATTTTCTGATGAGAAGGACTGAAACCATTACATCTTTACTTTTTTTTAAAGCCACCAGACTCCCTTGATAAAAGCAATAATTTTTACCTCAAAATATCACTGCTTCCTTTTCACATCACAAAGGGTTGACTGATGGCAAGATAAAGAAGTGTAAATATTCCCAATATAGCATACACTTGCAAAGCTATTTCTTTATTTTTGTGATGTGATTTTGTGTGAAGTACACAAGTAGTCAGTCTTTCCTTCAGCTGACAGCGCTCAGAGCACTGTTGCTTTAGAAAAGTTCACAGTTACCCAAAATGGGACCACATGAAGAGCAAATTCATCTCAAACAACTATAACTTGAAAAAGTTTCAAAGATCCGAATGAAAAATGTATCGTGGCTTCTAAAAAAATGCATCACTTTTGCATCAAGCTGATATAAAGACGAGTGTTGCAACATAAATATTCGACGTTAAGAAAACGCAGTGACAAAGTAAATAACTGCTAAATTATTAGCTTTACTTGCCCTTCAGAAATCTTTAGGTTTCCTTTGCAAGACAGTTTTTTTTTAATTGCAATAATGCAAACATTATTATTATTAATTTAACTGATATGGATTATATTGTATTTGATTTAATTGGATTGCTGCAAACTGGATTACACTGGATTAAAATAACACTGAATGAGACTTTATCTTTAAAAGTACTCTGAGATTACTTTTGCCATGAATTGGTGCTATGCATGCAAAACCCAACTGAATTTCTTTAAAAGACTGTTTCGACTGCGCTCTAAAACATAATACAGTGTCTATTCACAAGTGCTTCACACAGCCCTACGTCATAGAGAAAACTAAGTAATATTCTTTAAACTAAACTTTGCACAAAAAGTAAGATAATTTGTGATTGGTTTATTATTTCTCTGTTGCTTTATGGCAATGCATTTCATAGTTTGACACCCTGTTTATTTCCCTTACCCCACCTTATGCAGGTCACTAGTTTAGTCACACACAGCTGTGCGATGGCATTCTGCTCTTCAACCAGCATTTGTCACTAGTCAGCCAATGTGGTTGTTGGTCATTCTGGCATTAACAGCACATCCTGGTCGGTCCCACAAGTGTTCAATAACGTTGAGTTCAGGACTGTAAGACAGGCCATTCTATCCTCTCCACTCCTAAATTCTAGAGCTAGTCTCTGATAAACTCAGCTCTGTGTGGAAGTGAGGGTTGTCATGTTGGAGGATAGAGTTTGGTCTCAGACTGTAGAGATATGGGATTACCACTAGTTGCAGAATCTCGTCTCAGTCTCTCTCTGCATTGAGATTGCCTTAAAATAACAACAAACCTTGTTTTTCCAGTGAGAAAATACTCTTCTTGTGGTGTTGCCATTTTGAGGAACTCACTTTGCTGGCTATCTCTGAATATCCCCTGTTATATGGAAATGCTGAAATGTGGCGTTGTGGAACACCAGCTTGAAGTTGCACTATGGCAGGGGTACGCAAGTTCTGGCCTTGCAAGCCGCAGTCCTGCAAGTTTTCAATGTTTCCCTGCTCTAACACACCTGATTTACATTAAATGGATCAAACAGCTTATCAAGTTTTGCTTAATGGCTCATTCATTTCAATCGCGAGTGTTCAAACTGGGAAACAAAACATATGAAGAACTGTGACTGTCAAGGCACAATGGCAAGACAAGTTCATTTGTATAGCACAGTTCAGGGTGGTTCAAAGTGCTGTACAGAAACATTGCAAAATCAGAAAATAAGAAGTGTAATTTAAAATTAAAAATAAAAGAAAAAGGAAGAGAAATAACATTAGATAAACAGTTTTAAAACATGATCAATTTTAAAAATTCAAGCTTTAAACAAAACAGTTCAGATTTGGACTTTTAAATAAAAACTATTGAAATGCAGCAGAAAACGGGTGGGTTTTTAACCTGCATTTAAATAAAAAGAGTTTCAGCTGATCTGAGGCTTTCTGGGAGTTTGTTCTAGACATGTGGGACATAGAAGCTGAATGTAGTTTCTCCATGTTTGGTTCTCACTCTGGGAACTGATAAGAGACCGGATCCAGATGACCTGAGGGTTCTGGTAGGTTCATACTGGGTCATGAGGCCACTGATGTATTTTGGTCCTAAACCATTCAGAACTTTATAGACCTGCAGCAGCACTTTAAACTAAATCCTCTGACAGAAAGGCAGCCAGTCTAAAAAGCTCAGAGCTGGACTGATGTGTTCCATTTTGTTGGTTTGAGTGAGGACTCAAGCACTAATGTTTTGCATAAGCTGCAGGTGTCTAATTGATATTTTAGACAGATCTGTAAAGAGGCTGTTACAATATTAAAGCCGACTAAAGATGAAAGTAAGGACTAGTCTTCCCAGGCCTAGCTATGACATCAGACCTTTTACCCTTGATATATTCTTAAGGTGATAGTAGGCTGACATTGTGATTCCCTTAATGACTCCATCAATACACCCAGATTTCTGGCCTGGTTGGTGGTTTTTAGGTTTATAGACCGAAGCTCTGTGGTGACCATTAATTGTTTCTCTTTGGCTCCAAAGACAATCAGCTCAGTTTTGTATTTGTTTAACTGAAGAAACTTCAGGTACATACATTTATTAATCTCCTCAATGCATTTACCAAGAGCCTGTATGGGGCCTCGGTCTCCTGGTGACATTGTAATATATATCTGTGTGTCATTTGTGTAGCTATGGTAACTAATTTTGTTTTTCTTTATGACGTGTGCCAGTGGGAGCATGTAGATGTTGAACAGAAGAGGCCCCAGGATGGAACCTTGGGTAACTCCACATGTAATTCTTGTCTGCTCAGATGTAAAGTTATCTATTGACACAAAGTGTTTCTAGTGCAGTAAGTACATTTTGAAGCAGTTTAGTACAGTGCCAGGGAGGTCCACCCAGTTCTCCTGTCGTTTGAGTAATATATTGTGGTTAACTGTATGAAATGCAGCACTGAGGTCCAGTAAGACTAAGGCTAACATTTTTTCATCATCTGTATTCAAACACATGTTATTAATCACTTTGCTCAGAGCAGTCTCAGTGCTGTGGGGCTGTCTAAAACCTGACTGGAAGACATCATAGCAGTTGTTTTGTGTTAAAAAGTCATTTAGCTGATCAAAAACAGCTTTTTCAGTGATCTTACTTGGAAATTGAAGTTTTAAGATCAACTTGTAGCTGTTATTTTGTGTCTTGTTAAGATTGTCCCTTTTTAGCATAGGCTTGATTACAGCTGTTTTTAGAAGCTCTGGGAAGACACACGAAATTAAAGACAAGTTCACAATCTTTAACAAATCTGGTTCCATGGTCTTTGAGACCTTTTTGAAAAAACCTGTGAGCAAGCTGTCCAAACAGCAAGATGAGGAGTTCCCCCAGATGGTTCTCCAGATCTTTGCTGTTAGGTGATTGGTGATTAATGTGGTGATTAAACTGGCTTCCAGTGGGCACAGTATATTTACTGAAACTGCTGTTGATGAACCCACTGCCTGTCTAATATTATGGATTTTGTCTGTGAATAATTTGGCAAACTCATTGCAGGCCTTGGTTGAACAAAGATCAGGTGCTACTGACACAGGAGGATTTTTTAACCTGTCGACAGTAGTGAATAAGACCTGAGCATTATGAGAGTTTTTGCTAATAATGTTAGAGAAATAGGACTTCCTTAGATTCCTCAGTTGTAAATTATATGAGTGAAGATTTTCTTTATGCAAGTCATAATAAACCTCTAGATTTGTTTTTCTCCTGCACTCGGCTTTCTGACACTCTCTTCTTTAATTCTTCTCTAGTGTTGAATTGGAGACTTTTTCCTTCCAGAGACAACCTTCACCTTACTGGGAGCAATAGCATCCATAATATTTGACATTTTAGCATTAAAACTAGTGACAATCCCCCCATTAGGGAAGGTGTTAAAGAGAAGACCTGGTTAAACATCTCACTCGTGTTTTCAGTCATACACCATTTTGTGATCACCTCCACTGAGACATTTGTGTAAACAGGAATCGTACTCTCAAAGATAACATCGTAATGATCAGACAGAAACCTGCCTACCCCTGCCATATGGCATGGGTCCTATCCAGATCAATCAAATGTGGCTTGTTTGGAGGAGACACCAACTGACTGTGTTAGCAGGGACAAGCTCGTAAGTGCAGATTACCACAGATCTGATTATCAGCACCTGGCATACCAGAAGCTCAAAATATGAGTCAGTAGCAGAATAAACTGTTTGGCACTGGCAAAGAGAATTTGGCAAGATTTAGTTTTCCATTAAAAATGTGGCACCATTTAAAAGGGAAATTATCAGGTTTTTCAAGAGTTATTGCCAAGAAAACAAAGACATTATAAGCCAACCACGAATTTCATTATGTTTTGTGCTAAGTTGATTTTTTTCTTTTCAATCAAGACCTTTCTAATTATGTGTAAAAAGTGCTTATATATATATATATATATATATATATATATATATATATATATATATATATATACACACACACATTACAATTCAAAAGTTTGGGGTCACTTTGCCATGGGATTCAATAGGGAAGTGACCCCAAACTATTGAACGGTAGTGTACATATATACATCCTGTACTCCCATCTTCTTCGAAATTGATCCAAACCCTGAAAATGACATTTTGAAGGTAATAAACCTAAAGTTTACTAAGTTTCTTTCAACGGGAAGGTGGTTTGTAGCAATATTATTTTTTGTTCAGTGTACAAATACAGTATTGCTGAGGAATTTTTCATTCATCACAATCAGGGTGCTAAAGAAAGGCTTAAATATCAAATTTCCTTTTAGCAAACTAAAACCAAAGATTTAAATTAACAGTCTAGGACAAATGATTTGGCAACACATCTAAAAAGGCTTAAGCAAATGGCAAAAACTTTATATAATTACTGAGAGTTTTGGTACAGTGAAGAAAGAAAAACTGAAACTCAAAATAAGCAAAAGCTCCTATTGTAATCAAATGCAAAGTTAAATCTAGGAAACCACACCAGTTTATTGTGGTTTCCTTGATTTTTATAACTTGAAATACTAAAATAACTCTTTCATTTTAGTAATCATCATTTGTAGTGGAGCATGTCTATTAGTTAAATATCACATAATTACAGATTCTTTACTGATGTTCTGCCAGTGTTTGAATAGGACAATGGCTTGCAATCATGCTATGCATGATAACTGGACAAAGTTACATTGCATTCTATATTTAAGGTGGTATGAATAGAAGCAATTTCTGAAGTTGTAACTCACACACATGCTGGAAGTATTAACACCTGAAAACAGCAGAACAAAGCATTTTCCTTTCATCACTGTCATTCTCATAAAACAGTTCCCTGTTTATGGAGGCAAAAGCTTGTGTGCAAATTTAAGAAGCATACCTCAATTTTTTTTCCCCGAAAAAAATCCCCTCTGTTTTCCTTTTCCAAAAGTAAGAGAAAACCCATGTCGATGCCCAGGTTTTAAGTTTAAACAAATAGTGGATTACTCTGCAAAGCCAGCTGTTACTTTAGTTTTTGTTTTGTTTAAGTGCTGCAGGTCTAAATGGAGCATTGATAGGGCACTAAGGTAAATCAATGTCTCTATTTTCTGGTCTCAAACTCTGGAAGTGGAATTTTTCACTTCCTAAACTCAGAGGATTATCTTAACCTATCAGAATGATAAATGTACCTTCTTAAAGCAAGTTCCATTTTCATATTAATGCAGAAAAAAATTTGGCTGGATGCTGGAAAAAACAACCCCCTTGTTAGAATATTTTTATTTCTTATTATTTCTGTGTCTTTGTGCCTAATCCAGGGCTTTGGAGAGCCGTCCGGGGAATACTGGCTGGGGAATGATATCATCCACAAACTGACCAGCTCCCAGGAATACAGTCTACACGTCCAGCTAAAAGACAGGGAGGGGAATGAAGCCTTCTCACACTATGATCGCTTCTACATAGATGGAGAGGAAAGCAACTACAGGTAACCCGAAAAGTGATTTTAACTATTTTGTAGTATGGGGTGATTTGACTCTTACAGGTGTGCCACTGAATACTTTTCCTCCACTTTTCCAGATATGACATAGATAGAGCTTCAAGTACAGATATAGCTTCAATACATATATATATACACTACCGTTCAAAAGTTTGGGGTCACTTTGCCATGGGATTCAATAGGGAAGTGACCCCAAACTTTTGTGGTATACGGTAAAACGGTAGTGTATATATATATATATATATATATGTATATATATATCCCCCACTGGAATGTTTTAAAAGCCTACTTTTGTGATAAACAACGTTATTGCCCAGTAACACCTAAAAAAAACTCTGGTATCCTCACCAGTTAAACTGAGTTTTTTTTTTTTTTAATATGATTAAAAACGAGGAGTTAATTGGAGGGTATGTAACCACTTTTGCATGCCTGCATCTTCCTGCTCTCATCACAACAGCTACTGCGGCCCCTGAAATTCCCCACGGACATCCACATTCCCAGGAGTATAAAATGCTTGTTAATACCTGCTGCTGCCAGGAACTGACAACACAAACAAAGCTCCCCGGTAACCCTGACATCACGAACAAGATTATGTGTGGGCGTGCTGAAGCTGTGCTTCATCCAAAGCAGACACAAATAAAAATGTAAATCAAATCAGCTCATGGTAAATTTGACATGAAGTCACAGGAATTTGGCCTTGTTTAGTAAGAGTTTATGGAGGCTGATGATCTGAGAGATGACAAATCATAATCACATGTGGATGTATCTTTCCAAAATCTTTAATAGTATAGCAAATTACATTAGCCTGAGTTTCTTCCATATAATTAGCGTGATAAAACTGAATGTTTCACAATCGTGCTGTAGGCTACTCTGTGTGAGGTGAAGCACCTGAGTGATTGTAATCACCTCTCTGGCTTACTACATTTGAGATCACATTCTGTTTAACTCATTCAATATGTACCAACTTCACATGCACTTCGAAGACGGCGGCTTGGCCTGTGGTTTTATATTCTAACTCCCAAGCCGGAGCTATGGTGCTCTGCAGCTATTCAGCCAGAGAAATTCTCATCCTCAGCTGCATCCAGCACGTTCCCTGGAGCAGCACAGAGGTCTTCACCTAAAACTCAGTTAACAAGATTCATACATAAATCATCACCATGGCAGACCACTTCTCCTGTGAGGTTGCCAAGAACAGCTGTCTTTATATTAAAGGAAGTTGTAGACATTCTTTAACGTAACACTATCTTTGTTATTAATGCATACAATAACAATATTAAAAGACAGTCACCTTGAAAACAGTTAGCCGGTGGTCTGGGATACTGGTGGAATTACTTGACCTATACAACATGTCTGAAAGTCATGGTTAATACAGATGTTGAAGGGGTTAGAGGAGCTGGTGACCTGCATTGTACATAGTTTGCTATGGGATATCTTGTGGCTTGTGGTTGCCATCTTGTCAAATTTGATATTTTTAATCAAGTCACCAGTTCATAATGTGACGAAAAGTTATAGTTTCCTGGAAAAAGAACATCCCATTTCCTCTTCTAGTCATTATTATTGTTCCCATCCTCAGTGATCACACACTCTCCTCTTGCATCCTGCCACTCGCAGAGAATAAAAGTTGTTTTTTTTTTTTTTTTTATTCTGTTTTGCATACAAAGGTACCATTCTCAAGAGATGCTTTGTAAGGTAGACAAAACGTGTTTCAGGTAAATACTGTGGACATTTGTTTAATGTCCACGATTACTAAGACCATGTAAATATATTTTTACTATCACTAGATAAGTAGGTCAAACTCTTTATAGCTGGGTTTGGACTGTGGAGTCATGTAGTAGTTTGCTATGCTGCCTCGCTTTGGCTTTATCATTCCTATGTTAAGTTGAAATGTCATCATTGTGCCTACATGACTTATCTTAGGTGCTTAGGCTATCGTCACACTGAAGGCAAAAAAATCTCAAATCCGACTTTTTTGCCCATATTTGAAACATATCTGATCTCATTTATGACACTGAACACCACAAATCAGATTTTTTTTTCAAATCCGACCCAGGCCACTTTACCAAATCAGATACATATCTGATTTTTGTCAAAGCAACCTCAGTGTGAACAGTCATGTTGCATTTCATCTGACTTTTACATCATTGAAGTTAGACAGATATCACAATTTCCAGGCCAGAGGAGGCAGGACATGGCGAGATCAAATGTAAGATCAATGGACAGAATAATATATCATAATTCTGTCTGCGCTGATTACGCAACAACTTCAAAAACTGCTACACATATGCTGACAAGTGTAGCATCCATATTTATCTCTGTTTACACAGCATGCTGTGTGTGATGTCATGTTTTCTCTGTGCATCACCTCTGCGGGTCACTCCAGGGCTGTAGACTGTTCACACAGACAGCAGTCACATAAATCATAATGTGAACAACCACGTAAAAAAAAAAACCCAAAAAATCAGAACTGAGCTTTATGACCCGCAGTGTGAACGTAGCCTCAGATGTTCTCTCACAGTCTAAGGCATGTACAGTATAATAAGCTAACTTGTTATTCTAAACTGGCTTTAGCAGCAGAGCTGTTTCCAGTGGATTCATTTTCTGTCCAAGAACTTAAAAATCCATTTTACATCAGTAGAGATGCAAAGGTTTTCTCTCAAAGGTACAGACAAGAAAGCACAAAATGTATTCATTTTAAAGATATAGCAACGGTAGCATGCTATGTACCTTCTTCAGATCATTCCTAAATCCAGATTTCTTAGTGTGCGTGGTGTTTTTGTCCTGCCATGTGAACTTAGAAATTCATTCTTAATTTACTGATCACAGACAACATGGCCCAGGCTAGAAAGGGGAACTCAGATAACTCAATGGAGAGCACAACACTAACTAGATAGTATGACGGGGTAGAGGAGAGGCCATGCAGCAGGACTGACCTCCTGATCCATTTTCTTTAAATCACAGCTGACACACACATGCACACATATAAAAATACACAAACAGACCTAGAATCTCAGATGTGCACTTACATACAATCAGCTGCTGCTTTGTGAAAGTGAACTAATGCAGCATAAGGAGGAATTTCTTTTTGACTGTATTGTTTCACAAAGCACAGCGTAGAAGAAAAATAATGTTTTTTCTTTTGTTTTTTCTTTGTTCTTTGATACAACTTTTAAACTGATGATTAGCAATACCGGGAACCTGGGGGAGCTTCTACCATCTATACTAAAAAGGTTGTGATATCCTACAATGGTTTTCAAGAATATATAACTTTATTTTCTTTTGGGATTCATTATTCATCCCCAAGATGCTATTGTTTGCAGCATCAAAATTAAATCCTAAAGATGACAAATCAACAAAAAGTAAAAATATCATGAGCCTTTTGTAGCAGTCATGTAAAGCTAGAGTTGTGTTTTGTTCACTAAAGAATTAATATGAATACTCAGCTTACTATAGTTATCAAATGGTATTCATTGTCCTTTACAGCCTGTTAGAGGCTTATAATGCCTGTGGATGCACTATTCATTGAAAGTCTCTCTTTTTTTTTTTTAAACCTCCCAATCCAGTCTTAATGTCGAGGGCTTTAGTGGCACTGCTGGCCGAACCAGTAGCCTCAGCCACAATGGCAGCCAATTCAGCACCAAGGACAGAGACAATGACCGTTGCACCTGCAAGTGCGCACAGCTCGCTTCAGGAGGTACACTATGTCGATCAAATGGTGCTATCGTTTCAATCTGTCTCTCTTTATAACCCCTCTCGTTAAACATTTCTACCCACCCCCTTGTAAATGTCCTGCTGTGCCTTTCATTTCCCCTCTGCACTAGTATAAACTTACTGCTGACTTACAGCTGTACATTTGGGTGTTGTGTTTCACGAACTTGCATTCAACTGATTCTGACATTTTTCCTTGAACTCTCTACCACTCTCCCTCTGCAGGATGGTGGTTTGAAGCTTGTGGCCCATCGAACCTGAATGGGATTTATTACCCGGCTTCATTCAATGTGGCTCGCTACAATGGTATCAAGTGGTACTATTGGAAAGGTCCAAATCTGATGGCTACCATGACAACGATGATGGTGCGCCCAGCTAACTTCTAATGGCATGACTTATTCTTCATATGCAATTATGAACTGGTTGCCATCACTGATTAACACGATGAATTACACCCAGGAAGAGGTGTATTTTAGTTGCTCCAGTCTCAGCAACCATCTAATTCCTTTGTACTAATCATGAAAAAGGAGGCATGTAAGGATGACAGTTTCTTCATAATTCCCTGTCATTATGTCGGACTTGCTGCAGCAGGACAGGTCCTATAACCGCAAGTGGGGACATTTCAGCTAAACAGCACCCTTGGACCTCATGTTTTCACCTTTTGTTTTCCCTGAGATTTAGTCAATTACTGCACAAAAAAGCTACCCAAGGGGTATGGAAGTTAGATTTTTGGAGCTAATCCAAAGCAGAGTTGGCAACTATAACTTCTGGACATCTGTAAGAGACATATTTGGCGATCGCCTGGAGACATACAGTACAGTATGAAGGTTTCTGTGAACTGTATGAGTGAAGAAACTCACTAACCCTGGCAAAATGTTAGGAACTGATAGACTGTTAATGGCAGGAGACAGAGGATATCAACTTCCAAACAAAATAATGTAGATTTAAAATTGAGTTATGCGGTTAGCAATAATCCCAACAGTATTCAAACATATACATTGAGTAACACATGGAATAGCCTTAAATAAATAAAATATCAACACTGCTTTAACAGTAAAAAGATTTTTAACTTGGACTTTGTCATCTTTCACTTTCACTGAAATATATTAAAAGACAAAAATCCTTTCATTAAACTAATAATAATAATAATCTGAACCTGTCAGTTGCAAATTTATCTTACATTTACCTAATTATTTTACCATTAGGGTGGCTGCCAATCCAAGTTAAGACCTAGTTCAAAGATATCACGCACTATCCTCTTAGATATGAAACCTAGTAAGCATCTAATTGTGTTAACTATTTTTGAGGCAACATCGATTCACATTTGTTCCTATAGTGAAGTGATTTACATGATATGCTTCAAAAGATTCACACTGAATGTTCAGTCAACTTGTTTTGTAATAATTATGAGATTTGTACAGTTTTTTTTGTTGTTGTTGTTGTTTTTTCTATTTTTTTTTTAATGTTTAAAAGTGTTTAAAGGTGCAGTTATGTGCCCACACATTAGGAGATCTTATACTTCTACGGTTTATCACGTTCATAAAACCACACCACAATAAAGAACAGCAAGTATAACAGTCTTTGCCCTTTGCTGTATCTCCCAAAGGGGTTTTCAGAATGAAATATTCCCAATTCTTTCCACACACACCTCTCATAAAACTTTATTTGTGAGACATTTTGCTCATAAAAACACATCATCTTTTTCCACTGGTGTGATTTACTTTAAAATATTAAACATTTGTAGCATCTGGAAACAACGCTGTAAATTATGTTTTGATTTTGTTAAAAACTATAAAGTAATATCTAGTTCTTGGGTCCTACAGCCTCTGGTGCCAGGTGTTTGTCTTCATGTCAGATACAACTTCAAAAAGCCACACATGCTGGAATTGGGAAGTCAGACGAGCTTCGCTTTGCACCAGTGATCTGATGAATCATCCAATAACAAAGATCCCTGTGGTGCCCATTAGAAAGTAGATGGGTTGCACCTCAACAAATAGTAACCAGCATCTGCTGGTGCACACTGGGGACAGCAGCCGCTGCTAAGTGGAGGATGACTCATGAGGATGTTGGCAGGCCATATCTACAATATCTGCTAAGTCCTGAGCTTCATTTGTTGAAGGACAGACTGTGAGAAGAGCGCTTAAACATCTCATCTGCTCTGTGTGAAACATCTCTGCTGCAAATTAGAGATGACTGCAGAAACTGCAACATGTGTAATGTACAGTGCTGTGAGCCAAGTTTTGGTGTTTGACATGTCCTGTTTATTGCAGTTGATGTTGGAGGTACTTAAAAAAGGAAATATTTGCTTTCTGGAAAAATATATGGGAAAATAAATTTCAAATAAAACAAAAAAACTGGTTGACTTGTACAAACAACAAGCTTTTTTTGCATGCTTTATGGCTTGTGAAGGACCACTGTCTTACACTGTGAAGTCCAGATATCCATACCAGATATCAGGTCTGGTGGCCATTTTGTGTACTGCACCATCTTGCAGCGTCACCATTACTGAGGTGGCAAGTCCTGATTACCTTGTATCTGCCACTACCTGCTGACATAGTAACATGAATAGCTGGACTGATGACGTCAGACAGTGGTCTACAGTTACTGATAAAGGTATCTTATCTGGAGATCTCAAAATTATTCTATTTTTCATTATAGTTAGACATCAGGGCATTAATGTTGACTATGATTTATCTGACAGAAACCAGTTTTAATAAACTTACAATCTACACTGGACAATAAAACACTAATCTCATAGTAACTTGTCAAAAGTTGGTGAAGAAATAGCTTAAAATTTTGCAAAGGTTGTTAATTTTCTATTTAGTCAGATATTTGACATTGTTTAGCTTTAACTAGTTTCAGGTTGCTGAACACCATTTACATGATCAGTTTGTGTTACCGATTGTGTCCTAAGTAGTGCAACAGGCAACTGTTTCAGTTGTTTTCTAAATCCTGTGATAACATTGTCTGTGAGCATTATTTTAATCTTATATATATTTAGTTTAGAAAATTTTAGTTACAAGATAGTAAGTTAAAATCACAACAAATAAGGCTTTTAACTGGCTGTCGAAACATATGGGTTGTGTGGGGGACAGCATAGATTGAATGATTTTTAATTTTATTGCCCTGTTAAATGCTAACAACATTACATTTCATAATCTCCCACATTAGTCATTTGGTGTACAGGCATTGGCAAAAAAAAAAACAAAAACAAAACACAGAAGTGAGCAATAACACCTACAGTGTTAGCTAGTCTCCCTCAGTAACATTGCAGTTCCTTGTCTTCAGTAACATGAACTAACTTTACAAATGTTACTTGTTGCATCATGTTAAGCTGGACAATAACATGGATTTTATAAACTTAGTGTCGGATTGACAACTTTTCACCAGACCTTACCGTGCTGTAGTTGTTGGTAATACACTCCCGTGTTTCTTCTGCTGTGCATCAATGGTGTTCTGCCTGATGCCCAGACACTGCCATCAGCCGAGAGTCAGCGTCAACCGCTGCCCTTCTACTGCTGGTTGAACAGCCAATAGCCGCACAAATCTTTTCAGATTTCCATGAGATCATTAAGAAAATAGTATGGTTCCCAACTTTTTGCTCAAAATGCACAGAAATGCAACCTCAGCAATAGCAGAGAATCTGCTTCTGGTGTTTGCCCAGATTTGTAGGCCCAAAGCAAGCAGGTCTTGTCGTGACTGGTCAGACAGCGCAAGCACCTGCCAGGATCCTCTGGATTGTTTACCACAATGTTGGTGATAGCTGAGTCATCCGAATTTGCTGTCGTTTACACTGGCATAAAAGACATTTCTTAATTTTTAGCTTGATCTGTATTCCTGCTATGCTAACCGCTCAGTGTTTACTGCTGTACAACTAAACTCATGAGAATGGGTCAAGGGCCGCGTTAGACACTCTGGACTAACCGATGAGGTTTAGCATGAGCACAACTTACACTATACCTTCAGCTGACAAAACTAAAATGATCCAAAATTATAACTGTTATAAGTTACCACATTGACATACAAAATTTTATTTATGTTTTTTTTTTTTTTTTCAATAGATTTCATTATTCATCTTTGGATTGCTAAGCAGTTGCTAGACCAATTCTTGGAGTTGCTATAGCAACGCCAAGCTGCCGTCTGGCACTGCCCTTCATTTAAATGAATGATTTGAGCAATATGTGAGAAAAGTAGAAACATCGTTACAAGTGCCAGCAGCCATGAAATATTTGGCCATATATCAGACAGCTGTGATGGCAGGCCTGAGCCATTTCACAGACTGTATAAGCAGAAAAGCAACCCCAGCCCACACTTGCAGTCCCTTTCTGCTTTCATGCACTGACCCTGGTGCTAAGCAAGTTTATCATGACCTCCAAGGCCCAGACAGGCAATAGCTCATAGTGGGGTTGACCAGAGGTGAATCCATCAAAGCGACTTTAATAAAGACCACTTGATTTGGCCTGCTGGCTCTACAAATGAAATAGTTGTGTTCAGGTCCAGTGAAGCAGACCACTCTTGTCTACTTGTCACCATCCCAGTTTATTATATGGGTTTTTGTAGGCACAGAGGCGGAGACAGGGAGACAATTTATTCAAGAAATGTGTTAAAATTTTATCTATAAATGTGGCAATGAATCACACAGTGGGGGATCCTTAGTAAAGAAAAGCTTACCTCTATGTGCATAAAAAATTTAAAAAAAAATCTCCTGTAACAAAATGTTCTTATGTCTGTAGATGAGATAATCTGTACTTGATGCTTGCATTTACCACAAACACTACAATTTCATAAATAAGCTCTTCTTTGGTATGTCTATCATTACAAATCCATGTTGTTTGAAGAATTACTGCTCAATCCAAAAGGTCTAGCTTTCAAAGACATTAAATCTAATTAGATTAACAAGAACATGATTAAAAATTTGTGAGAAATATATCACAATTTTCTCAAGGCTTTCTCAAAAGCAAAGTTTCAAAGATGTATCTGAAGGTAGTTAGAAATGTTTTGTGCCTTAATTCAGTGGTCAATGAGTTCTAGGTGGTTCTAATGGGAAAAAACTCACATTGTGATCTGGAAATGGTTTATGCACCATCTGTGGATCTAAATGGTTGTGAAGGCTTGTACCGGGTCAATAAGTGTGAGATGTATTTGGGGTGAAGATTCTTCAGGCTGCAAAGGTAAGTAGGAAAATTTTAAAATCAATATGTAATTTAACAGGTAACCAGTGCAACAAGCCAAGCACAGGGGTGTCCAGGTAGTCAAGGCAAGAATAGACAAAAACATGTACACAATTTTGTAAGTCAGTATTTAAAAGAAATGAACTGATGTTTAAGATTGCCTTAAGCAATTAGAAAAAGAGAAAAGAAACAGGTTCGAAATCAACACAAAGGTTAAAATGAACTGTATTCTTGATGATATTAGTTAAAAGGTTGACAAGAAACAACAGAACTGAAAGAAATTGGCTAAGTGTCATCAGCGTAAATAAGAATTTACTTTATGACCAATAGTGATGCGAAGTTCGACTCTTTTCACTAACCCAGGTCTTTTACTCTCGAACAGTAAAGTAAACGAATCTTGAACGAGTCATGTCGTTCATTTTTACAGCAGGTGGTGTTGTAAAAAAGTCCGCGATTCTCAAGCAGTAAATACTGAAGGCGACAAAACTACTGGTAATGCCACAAGCAATTCAAACCATGTGAAAACGTAGGGAAGCAAATAAACACCACAATAAAGTGATTTGTGTCCTACATCCTCCCTGCCATTGTTTAACAGCGCAACAGTGACTCAGTAGCTATCACGTGACAAATGAACAAGAGACCGAGCCGAGAGCGAACGTACTGCTGAGCTTGATACAGCTTGAGCTGTGAACGAACAAAGGAAGACCCGTTCAGAGACCGAGTTGCCTGTCACGTGACAGAGAGAAGAACTAGAGAGACCAATCCGAGAGCGAACGTACTGCTCGCCAAACAGCCTGAGTGATGAACGAGAACGAGAACGAGAACGTGCAGCCCGAGCTGTCTGTCACAAATGCCTGAGCAGCCTGGCTGTCACGTGGCAAAAGAACGAGGACCTGAGGACGGACCTGAGCGAGTCCTGAACGAATCATTTCTGTTTCCTGTCCTGACCTACTGACTGAGTTTATGCAGCTGCCTCCATGTGGCGAGAGGAGGTACCGCATGAAAATGAACGAATCGCTCACTGAGAGGACCCGTTACTCCCGAGTCATATAAAGGATTAGTTCATACTGAACGAATCGTTCGTGACCGACACATCACTAATGACCAAGAGGTAGCATGTAATAAGTAAACAGAAGCAGGTCCAGGACTGAGCCCTGTGGTGAACCGCAAGTCATCTGAGCCAGACATCTACAATCTGCCATTTGCTGTAAACCTTTTACATTAAACACTTTTTCTTGACTAGTATATACTTTAAGATGTTTGTGCTTACTCATGCAGAACAGCCAAAACATGAAATGGACATAGGTTAGCTAACATAAACTGACAGTTAAGCTGGTAGCTAACTTCAAAACTATATCTATTTCCTCTCTTGACTGTGTGTTCAAGGTTCAAAGATTCTTTATTATCCCGTGACGGTAATTTGTTGTACAGCCAGCAGTAAAAACAATCAGTCATAAACACACAAATAACAATAAATATTGTGTGTGGTCACAGGATCAGGGAAAGATTCATGAAGCAAGCAATTACATATTATGCAGTACCAGCCAAAAGTTTGGATGCACTTTCCCCTAAGATTTAAAAGTGCATCCAAACTATTAAGTGGCATCTCCAGATATTTTATGTGATCATTTTGCATCTTAACCTCAACTCAAAAGTAGTGTTAATTTTATCAGCCATTTTTAAATTTAGTCTCAATTTTAGTCCAGTTTCCATCGCGCTTATTAGTTTTTATCACATTTAGTCAACCTCATCCCGTTTTTATTTAGTCAAGTTTTAGTTGACTATAAGTATTTTAGTCTTTATTTTAGTCCAAGAAAACATAATTTTATTTGTCTACTTTTAGTCAACAAAAGCTGTCAACATTTTAGTCTAGTTTTAGCCTTGTACTTTTTTTTGTCAGGAGATAATATTAAACATTGTTAGTAGTATATCACATTGTTAGTAGTTAGTAGAACATTGTTAAATGAAGTTTAACATTGTTAAACTAAATTTAACAATCCATTTTAAACATAACTATCTTATTTATGCAGAAACAATTGCAGGCATTGTTATGTTTGCATGCATTTATTTATATTAATATTGATGCCAATTCAGATCAAATGACCTTGTGATGGTAACCTGAAGACAAACAAAACAGCATTTTGGGATGCAAACTCCTAGAGCAGTGGTTCCCAACCTTTTTTAGCTTGGAACCCCATTTTGATATCACAAAACTCTGGCGACCCCAGACATTCAAAATACTGACAATTTTACTTACTTTTATACCACATTTAAGCTATTTCGTGTATGAAAATGTAGGTTAAAGTTGTTTTCAATTAAGTGGGGCATAATATTTTATTTTATCTAGTTGATTTGTTTTAGTACATTTTAGTTTTTACTTTGCATCCAGGTGTAGTTGCCCAGATGTTTTGTGTTAACTATAGTTTGCTTGCAGCTCCTAGATTTGCTCATACTTCTGTCTGCTTTAATTAAACTTGCAATCCAACTGAAAACATAGTTGCCCGACCAGTATAACGTATCTAAGTTAGCATAAAGTCAACTTCACACACAACTCTACCAAAAAGTGGCTACTATCGCTACATGCTACGAAGCTATTAAGTTTGCCAGCGGCTTGCAGTGAGTTTAACGTGATTGTTGGAACATTACAGCCGGTGGTTTAATGTTACGTTATAAACAACCACCACCAAACTTTTTGTTAACTTACCACGATGTCTTTTTGGTGAACTGTGACGAGTCTCTTCAGGTTTGTTGTGTTTTTTCCAGCTACTTTGTGCCCACATTCCTTCCCTTCAACTAAAATCAATCATAAGGTTTTTTCTCCACTTCAGTGAAGCAAAAATGGGTCCATATATCATGTCTTCTCTTTCTCTTGGGCCCTGTGCAAAGCATGGCCATTAATGTTTTATTTTTAACTTTTCACTGTGAATCCACCTCCTGTCTGTCTCATGGGTTTATAAACCTGCCTGCTGCAGGTTTGAAAAGGGTGTGTGTGTGTGTGTGAGTGGCAAAAGAGTAGAGAAGGAGGAGGAGACAGGATCTGACAAAATTATATCGTATAATAATATAATCTAATTTTCATCTCGTCTTTGTTCGTGAACTAGATTTTAGCCCAGTTTTTATTTAGTGAAGCACATTTTCGTCTCGTATTATTCCACGAAAATACATTCTGATTTAGTCCCAGTTCTTGTTTATTAATGGGGGTTTTAGTCTCGTCTAGTCTAGTTTTCGTCCAATGAAAAATGTGCGTTGACAAAAATATTTTTGTTTAGTTTTCGTTAACGAAATTAAGACTACTCAGAAGCATGCAGGTGGGTATTTCTTAAATCTTTTATCAGTCATTCCTGGTTGTTTTCTTCATGAAAATTTAAAATGAAATCCAACAATAAGAAAGATACAATCTTTTTTTCGAAAAAACCGCTAGTAGTTTTAACCACCTTAAAATCTTATTTCATGGAATAAGGCATGAGTAGGTGTCAGGCCTATTCATCACCTTTCACAGGAGCCAGGTTAGCTTCCTGCTGCTTTGGTTCATGGTAAGCTAACCCAGCAGACACCTGGCTATACCTTTGAATTAATTAAAGAAATAAATATTTTCAACTTAACTCACTAACTTTGCCTGTCAAAATTTCAGATGTGCTTTAAATTAAAGGAATTAAAGGAAAAACAAAACAAACAATCCCAAATGATACTCAAAACGACTGCTTGTCGTCAATGAATTTGAGAAGATTGATGTATTTATTTATTTATTTATTTATTATATTTAGGTAAAAACAGCAATTTTGGGCATTGAGTTGCTGCGGATTGTGAGATCAAATAAAAATAATTAGGAATATTTCATTACTAACTTGGGGTTGAAATTAAGGGAGGTTATCTTATTCCATGCTTTGCTTGAAAGGAGGCCCACTCCCTGACTTTGACAACCATTACTTCAAAACAATAGATTGCATTTTGAATGCTGTAAAGAAGTTGTATTTTATTTTATTTTATTTTATTTTATTTTATTTTATTTTATTTATTTATTTTGGCTAACATTTGTGTGCACTGCATCTGCTGTCTTATGATTAACAGTTGTGCCAATAAAGCACCTCAGTTCCACCAATTTGAATGAGACAAAGAAAAATCTGCTTGTTGGTGAGTGAAAAGGCAGAGGAAAGGGTGGGCATCCTTGCATGCAGTATGTTGACCTGCTGTGTATATTAACCTATGTGAGCAGAGCATAACCTGGGCAGTTTCTGCTCCGCTGGTGTTTACAGACTCGCTTGAGGATTTATCATCCTGCCCAGCTAGACAGCTAGATGCAGAAGAGGATGAAGGAAAGTGTACCGACTGCAAGAGAAGAGAGAGAGAGAGACGAGAAGATGGGAGGCAGAGCCAAGAGCTCGTAAGTCCTTGTCTCCCTCTTGTTCTACTGTGCCTTTGATTCATAAGGGCTATGATGACCGGCCAGGGCAGGGCCAGGCATGGCATTTTGGCAGGAGTGGAGAAATGAGGGAGGGCTGGGGACTAATTTGTAAAAGTTGTCCTTGCTGTGTGGTTTACTGTGTCAGCATGCAGCACATTTAACGGCAGTCATTGAAAAAGCAATACTGTCCATATATCAGTCTGTCTTGTGTGATACATCAGCTCCTATATCTTTTGGGTTTTTCTTTATAGAATGAGAAAAGGCAAAACATCAGCTGTCATGTCATGTTTGGACAGGAGAAGTCCAAAAAAAAAAAAAAAAAACCTCCTCAGGCCACTTGGGGGCACTGGTGGCACAATGAATCCTTCCTACCTGGCTCACGTTTACTTGGTGGATCTGGTTGCTGCTCACTCTTTCTGTCTTCCCCTCCACCATAGGTCTGGATTATATAACTCTGCTTCAGTAACGCATCTTCCACCATGTGCTGCCCTCCAAGCAGATGGTTAACTAAAGGCTAGAGAGGACACTGAGAGGTGTGGGGTGGGGGCTACCTCTGGAAACTTGCATTAAAAATCCCCATAAGAATGTATACTTGAAATCAACTGGTGACTTTGAAAAGGGTAAAAACATATTTCTAGTAGAAGCTTTGTTAAGTCTTACACCACTAAAAAAGGACATAAAATAATGCTTTCTGGAGACAGGGCTGTGGTCACAAGTATCAAAACCACCAACATTTTTCCTTGAAGATGAAGAAAGAAACTCTCTGTTGAGGTGGAATCAAATCATCAGTTGGAACCTGACTCCAGAGGAAATGTTTGGCATTTTTAATATTTTGTCATGTTGCCCCTGTGTTTTTTTATGCAATTCTTTCTGTCTTTCTTTCAAAAAAAAAAAAAAAAAACGAAAAATGAAAACTGTCTACATACTTTGCTGTTATGCACTCAGTCTGTGTTCTCATATTGAACGATGGGTAAATAAAACATAAGGCAGGCAGACTGAGATGAAAGGCACAGTTAATGTCCCGCTAAATGATGAAAGGGGCAAGTATGATTTGAATATGGTATGATCATCATAAATGCACTGGTCCCACTCTGGCACTCAACCACCACAACCAGATTTTTATGTATTAATAATTTTACCAAGAATAGCAGCAACTAAATAAGGGGAAAAAAAAAGAAAAAAACAGCCTGTGAACCCTAAATGCATCATGGATGAAAGAGGACAAAAGAGAGTGGCAAGATGAGTTCATACCATCGAACAGGCCACATATGCAGATTCTGTTTAGCAGTAAGGTGCAAAAGTATGTCTGAACACGCACAAGCACATGGACCACACTGTTGGCTCCTCTTGCATGACACATTCGAAGAATCAATAATAGCCAAGAGAATTCTGACAACTAAAGACAGAAAATGAAAATAAAATGTTCTATGCAGTATATCACAAAGTACGTATAGTTTACGGTGTACTTGTAGATTGTTGTACATTGATCAACCCAGGCATGACTTTTCCAAGTAGATGATTAAAGTATTTTAACAGACCACCAGATGAATGTGCTGCCTAAATATCTCCACGGACTGCGTGGTGCTGTAAAGTTTCCATTATTTTTAAGAGACTTAGGTCTAAAATTTCCGGATTTTTTTTTTTTTTCTGTATTGTTAACAATCTTATCAAACAACCAGCAACTAATCTGAATAATTAGTTTTCATGGAACAATAATAATAAAAAAAAATCCACATGATTGATTTAAGAGTTGACAATATAGTGACAATACTTCAATGATCAAAACTTAAAACTGAAACAGGATAACAAGTTCTTCCTGTTGGTATCAAATCACTAAACCAGGTGGTAGAGTTAGCTCAGGCAAGTTTACATCCATATAGTTTTAATAAGATCCATGGTAGTCCCTGAAAAAAAAAAATGCTCTACCAACATGTGACCTGATAATGGCTTCCTGTAAGTTACAGCTCCTACAAGCAGCAGGGGGAAATACACTACATGCAAATGTTTCGACATTACAGCGAACGCCACTGTAAAGTTTACCATTTAATAAGCCAGAAAATCTGCATAAGGAGGAGGAAGGTGTGGGTGGATGGAGGATGCTGTGATTTACTATGTTTGTTAAATGTGGGCTCTAAGAACAACATGCATTCAGTCAGTGGCATCAAACACTTTACAAAAACACTTTTAGTCACCCATCACTGTCATGGACACCATTTCATAGGCTGCCATGGTTACATATAAATGTAACATGTTATTATATTTATATTTTATTTTTTTTACGTTTGCTTTAGGCTGTAGCATAACTTAGAGTTGAAAATCAAAATGAATTTGTTTGGCTTAGAAAAGACTAATCATCAGAGCTGAAAAAACTTACTTTCATAACAGATTTGTCATCACGAATGTCACTATTACCATTCACAAAAGTAAATATAACATATCCCGGAGAATGCTTTCACCATACATAGTTTTTCATAATGATTAAAAGAAAAATCAAGTTACTGTTGTCATTGCGATGGTTATTTAGTATATTACAAGTTAGACAAAAAAAAAACTCAATATGGAATCATTCACATGTTCCATTGACATGCTGCATGTTGACTAAAGCATGTTTGGCAACCTGAATTAGTTTTGGAAGTGACCCAACACACTTTTCCCTTCCATCTTGGCACAATCAGCCAATTTCAACCAGGCTGGTTGAGAAGCATCAGTGCACAGCTGTGTTGTCTTCAGAGATGCTTCACAGCAGTGGTTGGAAACCTTGCCCCTCATCTGCAGGTTTTCTATCAGGTGTGTTAGCATAGGGAAACATCAAAAACTTGCAGGACTGCAGCCCTTTCCCACCTTATCTGTGGTAATGTAACAGTAAAGTTTTTGTCATATCATAATGAGATGAGTCGTTGAGGTCCTTTTGGCCAACTCTTAGTGGGCTTTCACGTGCCTTTTAATGCGTAAATGTTTCTGTCTGGCCATTTATCATAATAGTCTGACTATCATAGTGCTGCTGCCCTGAATCTCATTTATATTGACAATTGAGGTCTTGGTTAATTGCCTGACCAGTGCTGTCTTGTTCAGTTTGGGAATGAAGAAACTTCTTTGCAGACTGAAATGTTCTTGTATCCTTCCCCAGATCTGTGCTTCGACACAGTTCTATCTCAGTTCCTCAGATAATTCTTTTAACCTCGTGGCTTGGTTTTCACTCCGACACACACCATCAACTGTGAGACTTTAAGTAGACAGGCCCGTGTCTTCCTAATCAAGCCCAATGAATTTAATTAGCCAACAGCTTTTCTTCAGTCAATTTGCAGAGGCACTTCAAGGACCACTGATAGAGGTACAATGCAGCAAGGCAAAGATGGATGTGTGATGACAAACGCTCTGAATTCTCCTGTAGATGGGCTATTTCACTCTTTTATATTTAATATAGTAACAAACCATTTCAGAAACATGCTTTTTTTTGTCCTTGTGAAGAAGTCATCAAAAAATTGTGAAAGAAAAATTCACCTTAAAGTCATTTAATAAGTACATTGTGTTTCTTGATCTGTTGTGGAGGTTGCATACAAAACTGCAGCTGTAAGACAAAAAAAATAAATAAAAAAAAAAAAACTGCATGTTCGAATGACAATGATAAAAGTAAAGATTTTTTTATGCTTATATATTTTCTGTTTATATTTCCATTATTCCTAAAAGCATCTTGAGCAAATAAAAACAGTGTATACCATGCCTGCATTTATATCTAAAAGCTTGACAGAGTGTGAAATATCGTGAAATGGAGAATTCCTCATATACATGGCTTTATCCTATAAAAGCCAATAGCATTGACCTTACTATTTTATTCAGCCAACACCTTTCTTCTTCCCAACGTACCCATAAAAAGTGTCAGCGCTCTCTTGACCCTTGAGCCCGTGTGTGATTAATCATTAACGAGTCAGAAATGCAAACTTAAAGATAATGATTCAATTATTTATCAGGTCTGCCACTATCTAAAACCAAGCATGCACTATTCCCATAACTGTACTAGGAGACAATAAAAGCTTCATATGCATTTCATGGATGTTTAAAGTCATTGCAAAAATCCTTATAATGTATTTAATGCATCTCTTTGTATCTATAAGAAGCCATAGAGATTTTCTCACTATTTCTCAGTGGTTCAGATTATTCTGGGAGGGGATGTTTTTTTTAACTTTTTGAAAATGGCATCTTTTCTCTTGGGCACGTTCTCTAGCATGTGGGCAGAAAACATAGCACTGGCTCTCTGGAGCTATCACAGTCGTGACAGTTTGGAGAGTGACCATGAAAGCACACTGAAAGAGATGTTTGCTGTTTCCCGGCATCATAAACTACCATAAATCATGGCCAGCTATTCTGCTTGTTTTGGACTG
Organism: Melanotaenia boesemani; assembly: GCF_017639745.1. Taxonomy (NCBI): domain Eukaryota; kingdom Metazoa; phylum Chordata; class Actinopteri; order Atheriniformes; family Melanotaeniidae; genus Melanotaenia; species Melanotaenia boesemani. The sequence continues at coordinate 11,068,042 of NC_055698.1, read as the reverse complement.
ATGTAATTAGATTTTGCTCCATGATGTACAGCCATTTTATGTTATTAAGGCAAATTTAGATATGATGATTTTTTTCGTTTTCAACAGAAAGTGCAAAAATCTGACATGTAAAAAAGAGCCAGCCCTTCAGACACAAATGGACAACTGCCAAATGTGTCTATTCCTGCTGATTTCTGTCCAGTACCTGGCCATAATAGGTTTCTCTCCTAAAAAGGCCAAATGCCAAGAGCTCCACAATTAGTTCTCTAATTGGCTTGAATTGACCATTAGTACTCAGGTATGGTCAATAGTCCAACACACACACCAAAACTCAAATGTGTATTCAACCACACAGAGCACAGTCCCTCAGAAACACAGAGAATATACCCTTTTTCCTTCACAAAAAAAAAACTTAATTGGGATTAGAATTATAGTGTTTTGTTCTTTAAATAAAGAAATGCAAATCAAACAATCACACAAAGCTGCCATGATGTACAGATGTAAGAAGCTTAGTCGTTTCTAGTCGTTCTGCATTGTTTACAGCATTGTCATCTCTAATAAGTTCATTGTTTTTTTCTATTCATTCATTCAGATAATTATTATTGAGTCCCTGACACTCCTCATAACGTCTTGTAATCAGAGTTGCTTATTAGTTTGTTAATGGTGGACTCGAAATAACAGGTGGTTTAGTTTACAACAGCAAATCACAATTGGCCTGACTGACTGCAGATTGATCAGCTTGTCATGGTCATGCGACAGATACTGAACACATGTGTCCAGATTTTTCCACTCTGGTTATTGCAGAATTTTTAGACAACAATTTCTAAGGGTATAAATAACTAATACAAATCAGAATCCAAAATTAACAATGAAATGTGCAAAAATATCAGATCCACATCTAAACCCCCACCAAAGGGAACTATTCTTTCTTACAGAAGACAAAGCTTTAGTATTGCCTAAATTGCCTCTTGTGTAATCCAGGATTTTGTTCCATCACTTAAAAAAAACATGTTTGCATAATGCCTGGCTTGTGACAAGTTTAGCATACATCAAACAACGAAGAAGAATTAGAGCAAACCAGCATTTACAAGGAGTATTGTTTAAACTGAAGTTAAAGATGATGGAGCTAAAACAAGTTAGATGAGTTGAGCTACAAAAGTACATCATCACAAAAACATGTACTTTTTGTTATATGGTAACAGCATGATCTCATAAAAACCTGTGTTTTGCTGATTGCCACCATGTAGAGAATTTATTTATTTATTTATTTTTTATAAACATTTACCGCTTGCATTTTAAAAAAGGATATCATCACATGTTATTTCATGCAGTAGAAGTCCAGGAGCTGCTTCACCATCTTTAATGAAAATACTGAATAACATTATTTCAGCACCCTTTGATTAGTTAATACTAGGAGCCTTCTCAACTGGATCCAATATATCTAGTGAAATTCTTTTACACTATTGAGCCTGTAGCACATTGTTGTCATTTTATCAAAAGAACGCATGCAATCCGTCTCCCCAAAGAAAATGCCTTAAAAAAACTAAAACACATTTTATTTTATATCTGAAGCTACATAGCACCCTTTCATTCTTTTATTCATACCCTTGTTGCTTCATCCTTTTTTGTATGCTCCTCAGTTTTAGCCCTTTCTTTGCCACATAATCACAAACACACTCCAATACACAAGACCATGAATCACGCTACACACTCGCAACTTTTCACTGTGCTTTGTAATGGCTTTGATCAATAATTGATCAAGAGAAATTTCTAACTGTTCAAAGAGTGTAAGGAGTGTGTGGAGGAAACTACTTTCCACTTTCTCCCAGGATCCACACAGAAGACGAGCCCCTTCGCATAGAGCTCAGCATGTGCATCTGAACACCCAGCTCATAACCTGGTTCTGCTATAAGATAACACACCATCTCTGTGCATCTGGTCTTAACTACAGCACTACGACCTGCCGAGTCACGTGCATTCAAGCACAGGCAGCAGTCTGAGGTAACGTCATCTATGGGGATCTTAAATGTCTTAGGAGCTGAGATCTAAAATGTCACAAGCCTCGGGGTTCAACTGCATTCCATCCATTCAGATTTGACGGCTTGACTGTGTCACTGCCACTTGACAGCTCAATTTTCTAGCTCATGAAAAGGACATGTCAGGGTGTCTTAAGCAGTCACTGTTTTGCCTGTTGTGTGCATATATGTATGGGTAATGGATGACAAAAACTGAAAACCTTCTGATTTTGACTTCCTATATGTGCGTTCAGCATACATCAAAGCCACGATATTCCGATCTTCTCTTTAAATATTTGACAGCCCCTTAGACTGACTACACAGTTTTCTCAAAGTATTACACAGGGAACAGAGTTGTGAGTACTTGCAAGGTTGTATAAAAATTGCAATTCCAGTGTGTATATGCCTTCATTCTCATGTTTTTTTTTTTTTTGTTTTTTTTGTTTTTTTTTCCTAGCATGAAGAAGGAATTCCTCCACATTCCTCTGCTCTCTGTCCACATGCTTGGCCTCAGGGACGCTAAGAAATAGGAGAGGATTGAGAAGAGAAGAGATAAGAGACAGTAGAATACCAAGCACTGCTGTCCAGGAGCTGTTTACTTCGTCTCCAGCTACATGCTGTGTTTGTACAAGTGTGTGCCTGTGTGTGTGTGTTTATTCCCTGTGTTTGCAATAGCACCAGGTGTGCTACTGCAGAATGAGCAAGAGACAATACTTGTGAGTGAGAGAGGGATTGGAGTAGTGGGAGGGAGATGAAGAGAAAAGGGGGCGAGAATTGGCAGAGGGAAGTGAATGAAAAATTCATACGGCTGTACGTCCCTAAAGTCTTTCTGTCTTCGCCAGGAGTCCTCAGCTTCAGACTGCTGGGCAGGGGTGGTGGGACTGTGCCAAGGAGATGCTAGGTACAAACGAACACACAAGGCACAAATGGAAGAGGATGCGGTGGTATCTAGGAATGAGTCCACAACATCCGAACAGCCTTCTGGCACCCATTACAAATCTCACTGATAAGTCTTGATAAGTAGTTTTACACCACTATGCAAGCTCAATTTGTTTTCACTTAATGATGCGTCACAGAAAAAAATATATATCACGATATATATTACCAAAGAGCTTCCAAACCAACCCTTAATTAAACTGTTATTGTGTACCCAACCCAACTTAATCCACAATACCTGCTGTAGGAAGCCTTGCCCAATACTGTAACCTGTTTAATTCTATAAAGCCATCTCATTCAGACATCTTCCTGGTGTTTCTACAACAGCAGTCTGATAAGCTAATTATATTAAAGTAGGGCACTCTGTAGTTGGTGATGCAGATTAATGACAGCAGCAAAGACAGTCTTTCGGGCTCCCCGGTGTGTGCATGTGTCTTTGTGAAGACAAAAGGAGGAGTAGATGGCAGAAGGTGGATGGGTAATCTTGAGGTGGTGATTGCACCATTGGTAAAATGTTAAAGGGCATGATCAAACAGTTTTTAAAAAAAGGCCTCCTATTGTCTTTTTTTAAGTTGTTTTCATTTAATTAGCTGGGAAATGTCATAACAAAGGTGGTAGAATGGATTTGAATGGAATTATTGTCTTTTTTTCCATAAAAAAAAATTATCTGTCACACAGCTGTACACTTTATGGTCTGAAGCACTTTCCAATGCTCAAAGTTCCCCCACATTTGAACAGATGATTGAAATTCAAAGAGAAAGTGCCAGCCCTAGCACTGAGTTGCATCAGACAATGGCCAATTTTAAGCAAAAAGCACCATTTACTAAGTCAAGTTGTGATGCCTAAATCAAACCAGTTTTTCTACCTGACATGAAATAAACAGTGACCTAGAGGATGAGGTATCTAAGCATAGCATTTGTATGGTACACACTTAAGTCTTTACCATGTGGGGTTCTCTGTCCCACAGACCTCCGTATTTTGCTGCAGAAATCTGTTTTGATGTCTGAACTTTTGTAATAAACTTCTTTTTATTATTCAAGTCAGCGTCCAGAGACATTTTTGCCTGAAAGACAATTTTTCCACATCTCCTGATCAAGATACATCAAGGATACAGCAGGTAAATCATTGGTGTCGCACATAAACTGATCATTTGTCTTTAAACCAAAGTCTTGAGATATTTGCCACCATTGCCTCTCCTACTTCTCAATGTGGACATTTTGGATCAAATAAACTGTGTGGAAATAGCTCAATTGGGAGAGCGTTAGACTGAAGATCCCAGGGTTCAAGTCCCAGGGCTGATAACTGAGGTGAACCACTGAGGGGCCCCTGAGAAAGGCCCTTGACCCCCAACTGCTCCCTGGGTGCTGGAATCTGACCTGGCAGCCCACTGCTCCTGGTGTAGATAGGATGGGTTAAATAATGTGATGGAATTAGCTGGGATTAATAAAGTATAATAAAAAAAAAATACGCCTTTAACATATTTTAAAGATGCTACCAACTTTGCAACCTTAGCAGTATCGTCATTTGAGATTCTAAAAATCGCATACAGTAAAATACCAACAAACATACCAGCCACACATCAGCACATGGATATTTGCAAATTGTGTGTGAGACCATCATCACCCATACTACAATTTTCCACCTTGGACTTTCTCCTCACCCTTAAAGTAGCAAAAAGGAAATTTAAAATTTAATTCAAGATGGGTGTTACCTGCAACTTTTGGCTAAAACTCAGAGATTATGTGCATGCTGTGAATTCTAGAAAGGTAAAGGACAACATTTTTCCTCTGGTAATGGGGCTACAACTTCAAAGAGTGCTTGACACTTTGGACATTATGTGTTATCGTATTAAGTGGAAAATGAAGTCTGATATCATCAGTTTTTATTAATACCCCATTAAAACCTGTAGAAAAATGTTTTGGCACAAATGCTGCAAAATGAGAAGCCTTCTGCTGAGAGAAATCTTAATGCAAACATGCTAAATAAATCAGAAGATAAGGATTTTTGCAATTAAGACAACATCTAGATGCATATTCATGACACAGCCTTCAGCTGATAAACAGGAGAAGGATAAGTGGAGATAGGAAAAAGAGGGAGGGAGAACATGAAGAAGTCTTTCTTTTTTACTCACCACTGCAGTGTTGCCATAGCCACCACTGCATCTGTAGGATGCCAGGGCAGCAAGTGTTACAGGAGGCAGAGCAGAGGAAGGAAGGCAAAAGAACTTTTACAGATCTACCTCTCTCTCACACTGTGAAAATGGGTCAACAAACACACACAGAATAACAGACAACCACCAAACTGCTCACTTTTACTCATCTGTGTGCAGGGATCAAGGACTCGGTGAGATGGAGGGGTTGCAGAGAAATCTGGTTATTCTCCAAGGGCACATGAAACCAAGCAGAGGGGTAAAGACAAACAGAATGTGTTTAACATAGATTTTCTAACGCCTGTGAGATTTGCATCAACAGCAAATCTAATCATGTTTGTCAACACACTTTGCATGAGAATATTTAATTAATTTAATCTGAGTCCAATGTTTTGTACGTGGATTTTGAAAAGTGATAAGTACTTTCAGGTTTATTGTCCTAAATTGAGATTTCATTTGTTATTTTACACCAATCCAAAGCTGCTTACTCTTTTTTTTTTTTCTTCTTCTTTTTTGGTATAGCAACTTAATATTTGATAGAAATCTGGAACAATCTATTGGAATCAAGTATATACTGTATAATTTTGTGTATGTCCCAAAAGAAAAAATGAACTTGAACATGAACAAGGCCCAGAATTTGTAGATTTTGAATAATGCCCAGCTGGTCTTATATGATGATGACTCAAAGTAAGTGTGTATGCCTGCTCTCAACCACAAATCCATCATAGATGTCTTAAATCTAAGCTTTGGCACCCTCATCTACGCGTACAATATTTCATGTAATCCAAGTGAAACCCAACTTGTGCCCACATAATAATAGTTAGTGCCATAACAGAGCTATTGGTGTCAAAAGTGGCATAGGGCGGGTTAAACTGAGTCTGGTGTGAGTGGAATAAATGGAGGCGAATGTTCAAAGTAAAAAAAATATAAAAAAAATAAAAAATAATAATAATAATAATAATTCTAAATCTACAGACAGTGTGTCCCTAATTAGATTTGTAAAATTAAACCAAGAATCAATCTCAGGTGCAAGTTTACCAGATTTATTGTTAAAATTTTATAGCGGGGAAGTTCAGGTGCTAAATTCAGGTCTTTAGTTCTTATTCCAGAATTCAGTGATCTCAAAATCTTTCTTTGCATAAACGTTCAGACAGACCTGATGAAGGCCTTGCTCAAGGATTTGTTTGCTCAACCATACCTTCCTGTTCAAGAAGGTATGGTTGTGGTGCAGGGATGCATCACCGATTAGCATGTTTCTTGGTACAAGAAATGGAAACTCCAAACTCAGACTAAACAAAAAACTAAAACATTTTTTAAGCCTTTTTATGCAAGGTTTACTGACTACCTGAAAAAAAACAACAAAAAAAAAAACATAAGGCTGTTTAGTGAATAGCTTAAATTAATTTTGTAAGATTCAGTTTTTTAGCATTTACTTGTTACTTTATATCCAAAGAAAAATGTTATTTTTAAAGATACACAGTATAACCTTATGTTATTTTTCCATCCATCCATCCATCCATCCATCCATCCATCCATCCATCCATCATCCATCCATCAGGGCTGGATGGACCGATCCATGTAGCGATATTATCAGTGTTGGGGTAGTTATTCTAAAAAAGTAATTAGTTACTAGTTACTCATTACTTCTGTAAATTGTAATGAAATTACTTTACTCGTTACTGCATTTTAAAAGTAACTTCACAACTTATTACTTTACCATTTCTTAATTCACCGTGTAGACATGGACAAACATCATAGCGGAATCATCACTGCCTGTCTGCATAGTGTTTACTGTATATTGTAATCAAAATGGCTTTAAAACCATAAGAACAACATCCCTGTCTGTGGGAAGAAATGGACACACTTGTCTCATAATCCTTTTATCTAGTATTTTTCTAAACCTGGGCGATTCAATAGTTGACAGGGGGAGCATGTCAACTAACTTGTTAATTTCTCTCTTACCGGCTGCTCCGCTCCAGGAAATGTTGAAAAAAGCTTAGCTTGTTTAGGCTGCTGAAGGACTCCTTCCACTGACCGGCGAGCAGGATCTTTCGCCACAAGTTTGGACTGAAACTGGACACAACTGAAAATAATGTGAATATCAGCACTGAGCAAAAAGCCCGTATCTCCAGCTTCATTTTTCTTTCTCTTTAGTTGGCGCACAATCAGCTACGTCACTCAAATCAATCTCTATGGCAACGTGCCCAGGCAACCACACACACAGGCAGCAGCATGCGTACCACTTAAAACAGATCAGAACACTCCCAACACTGGATATTATCGATACCAAGGCTAGTATTGATATCGATCGATACCAATGTGATGAGAGCACGTTTTTCCTTATAGAGTGCTTTGGGGACAAAAAGCCAAAGAATGTTAATGAGGGGAAACAGTAGGTTTTGCGTTTGTGTAGCTAATTTGCGCACTTGACTTTTAGTTTTCTCAAACAGTTGTGTGATTAAAGAGAAAAACAGTTGTTTTATTACTTTGTTACATTTAATGATGTTATTTTATATTGTGTAGAAATAAAAAAAAGCTTACATTTTAAGCAAAAAGTTTCGGTATCAGCAATACTTGCACTGGATTTACTTGGTATCGGATCAAAATTTGCAGTATCGTCCTGCCCTACCATCCATCAAGGAAAATCCCATCCTGGTTGTCATAGGGGGTTTTATACAAACGAGTTCAAAAGAACCTGTTTACTGAATACATCCATTTTTCTGTGAAAATTAAACATAACAAAACATTTTTGCCAATAAAAACCTCAAATGTGAGCTTGTTCAGATTATGTGAGGTCCTGCAACAGTCACTGCCTACATTTTCCCAGCACTACATTTTCCCGCTGCTGCTCTGCAACAACGGTGGTGCAGCAGATGCAGAGTGCACATCAGAAGCCTCATCTGCTTATAGTTATTTACCGGAATATATCGTACTGTGTGAAAATTAAATCTAACAATTCTGTGCAAATTATGTACGCCTAGGGTTAAAAAAAAAAAAAAAAAAAGAAAAAAGAAAAAAAAAAGTAAAAATGTCAGCTTCTAATCTGAAAAGAAGTGAAGTTGAAGCATCTGTCCAGTGTGAGAAGATATCTATTCATAATATTTTTACACTTTGCAGTATTTTTATTTTTTTCTTGCTATAATATTTAAGAAAGAGAGAAGCTGAAAATAACTGCCTGATAAAAAAATGACCTTCTGTTACAGACAAATAAAATACAAAATTATGTCCTCTGTCTACACATCTGTTCCACATGTATATCTATTTTAGGTGATAAAATTTAAGGTCTAGTATAATTGATTTCATTGCGAGACACAACACGTTCATGTCTTTTCTTTTACAAGTCCAGTCTTTCTTACTTCTAACCTGCAAAAATGTAAATGAACTGAACTTTGAACTAGTTCAGAATTGAAATGACCATGAACTATTCATTTTAACCAGTGGGAACTGAACTTTGAACCAGTTCACGAGAAGCATCTACTTGCACAACACTGCTAGGGGTTGAAGCAGAGTTCACTCTGGACAGATCACCAGTCTCTCACAGGGCCTTCTGTTACTGAATGATGAATTATTCAATTTAATAAAACTGTGAAGTAAACCAGTGAATTATATCTTGTGAAACCACCCAAAAAGATTCCTGTGGTGCGCCAATTGTGATATTTGAATGTTCTTAGGGTTGAAAGTGTGTAAAGTTGGTGTCACTGCAAGGGATAAAGCCCACTATACACTCAGTTGACTCTCCAATCACCAATGTCAGTATTGGTTTAGATGAAGGTCATGAAGTCCTTCCATCACCATGATTGTAAACATCCATCTAAAAGGACTGTTGGTTTACCCTCACGGTCAAGATGGTTTTTCTCTGTCAGAGTGGAATCAGGCCCTGGAGAGGTACTGAGGCCATTTACCAACATTGTAAAGACATATGGCACATAACCACTCGCATGTGCACACACACAAACTCTGAAGTCATCAACCAACATGACAAAAACACAAGAGGGATGAGAACGGACCCAGATGTCAAGGAAAATCACATTTAAGCAGAGGAAATGTGAAGGTACCCATGTGCATGTGTGTGTTCATCCCTGGTGTCCACATCTCTCTCAGTGACAGGATGAGCATGTGACAGAAGCAAGGGAGCACTGAACTGAGTCATAGTCTCCAGGGGGCAAGTCTGATGATCAAGAGGACCTCTGGGAAAGCAAATGAAGATTTTCCAAAACAGCCTTCCACTCATTTCCTGAGTCATCTTCTTTACCACTCACTAAACTGGGCCTTATAAATTTACTGGCCTTGTCCCTGTGGATGCATACCACTGATGGACACCAAAGAGTAAAAGTTATCACAGATTATTAGTCTGGTGGGATTAGCAGAAGATATATGTGATTTCAAAGTGTGAAACATAGTCTGAATAGGGATAGAAATTCCACTCTTGTACTGTACATCAATTTCTTTTGTGTCACTCTTTCGCCTTCTATCTTATTCTCTTTCTTCCATCATCCTGCAGTCTTATTACATTCTGTGGTCTCACTAGGTTTTATATCTTCTTCACCCACACAGGCATAATGCCTTCCTTCGCTGCACACCTCCCTGACCTCCTCTATACTCTGGTGTCCACAGTTGGTAGCTGAAGCCTCAAGAATCGCTGGCAGGCACCAAGACGGCAGCTGTGCATGACACATGTTCACCCAAAGAATCCTTTTTGTTGCTTCATTTCATTCTCCCCACTCTTCATTCCACCCATCTCCTTCCAACCCACTCTCTCCTTTCTCATTTGGCTCTAACTATTCCATTCGGAACAGGTGATCCCACCAGAGGGCCAGTTTTACACCCTTCACTTACTCTCCATGGTGCTTCTTCCTCCAGCTGTCTCAGCCCTTACTGGAGCCCTGCTGTGAGTAGCAACCAGAGACATCTGTCCCATGAGCTAGCAGCAACTCAGAGAAGCTGAAGTTTAGTGAAAGACCGGAGCAGTTGCAGAGGATGATTCTGCACGGAAGAAAACTTAAAAGGGGCAAATGTAGGGCATGTGAACAATATAAATGCATTATATTTGGGTATGTACGGTCTAGTTTTAGGTGCCATCTGACAACCACAGGTTGTTATATGATAATAAATTTGTAAAGTTTGAATCATTAAGGGTGCTGTACTATGAAACTAAGGTGATGATGTCATTCACTTCTCTAGAAATACTCTAATGCTGTTGATCAACCATCTTGGAAAATTGCCCATAGTAATCCTTCTTTTCTGCATGACAACCCTCAGAAGGTATGCTACTCTGCAGCAAATATCCAACTCCAGGAGCTGGATGGAATCCAGCTCCAGCTGGTGGAACTGGACTCCATCCACTTTACCAAAGAACCATAGGATAGACAGCTGAATGTCAAAGATAACCATCACCTCTGCAATCTGATGACTTATTAAAAACTGAATGAACAATAACTTTCTTAGACTAAATGCTGGTAAAACTGAGGTCCTTGTCTCTGTTCCATCTGCTTAGGCTCCAAGTATAACAGAGAAACTTGTTTTTTTTTGTTGTTGTTGTTTTTTTTTTTCTTTTTTTTTTAAACCGCTGTACGTCATCTGGGTGTCTCTGTGAGTCAGGGTTTGAATCTGGACCAACTTATAATAATTTGGTTCGCTTCAGTTTTTATCAGCTGAGAAATATTGCCAAGTTAAGACCAGTTAAGTCATTAGAGATGGAAATGATAATTTACGCTTTTATTTCCTCTCTTTTAGATTCTCTTTTTTCAGGTCTGAGCAGTTTATCTCGGAACCGCATGCAGGTGGTTGAGAACACAGCTGGCAGACTTCTGACCAAAACACACAGAAGGGCCTACATCACTCCAGTCTTGTGTTCCTTACATTGGCTCCCTATCAGATATAGAATTCAATTCAAAGTCTTAGTTCTTGTGCACAAAGCCTTGCATGGCAAATCACCGGTTTACGTCACAACTCTGCTGAAGCCTAGCAACGGGCAGCAGAGCACTGAGAACTTCTGATCTGGGTTTGCTTGTTGTTCCTTGATCGAGACTCAGAAAAAAAAGGTGACTGCATGTTTCATGTTGTTGCCCTGAAACTTTGAATTACTTTAATTTACTCTGCTTTTAAAATTGTTTTAAAGTCATTATTTAACTGTATGACTGTGTTTTTATTATTGTGAATGACTTTGTGAATTTTGCTCTTGAAAAGCACTATGTAAATAAAATTTACTTACTTATTCACAAACAGCACCATGCTAGTGCATGATAAAAAGCTGCAAGCAGAGTATTATTCTGAAAGAAGAATCATGCTGAAGAACATGCACAAAAAAAGCAAGATGCAGAGAATTATGGGTTAAGTCTTCTAACCTTGAGCTGAACTGAAAGGCTTTTTATCAAGTAAACCTAAACAGATAACCATGTGATTATGTTATGAGCTTTATCCTCCCCAAGCTTTCATCCCATCATGAAAATAGGTGTTAACACGATTTTGCAATCACACTCTATCACAGCCACTTTGTTATCCCAGCTAACACAGTTGAATGTATAATTTAGTCGTTATATGCATTTTGTGTTACATGACTGGGGAAATAAAACTACTGTAATGTTTGCCAAGAACCATGACCAATCAAGAAAAAGAAATCATTCTTTACTTCTTTGAATGAATGTGTTTAGTTAATATCAAATTACATTTACCAATCATATGACATAGGAGTCGAACATAAACCAACAATGTTATTCATGATATGTTACAGTCTATACTTCGCAGGGCTCAGTAAAAATCACATCTTTCAGCATGCATTTGTTGTGTCTCCCCACCATTTTTATTAGTTTTGATAAATTTTACTAAACATGATCATAAATGGAACCCAATGGGAAAGGACAAACTAGCAATATCATGTCTCTATGAAATAAATTTGCATTTGTAAACAATTCAGTTATATTAAAAATTCTACAGGTCACAAATAAATTAAATTTGCAGTTGCTTTTGACAGGTCTACTAGTACATTAGCAGCATAATGCTTTCACTGATTTTTGCTGTTAATGTGCTGCATATGAGTGTAACTTTTAAAAGGTTGTGAAAGATGACATTAAAATGGAAATATCATTTGGATCAAATATATGCAAATTACCTTAAAAACTATCCATTATATGTACAGCAACACATGCGTACAAGGAGAAAATTCAGTTAGCAATTTATGTTAAGCTTTTTCTTTACCCTTCATACCGTTCAACATAACTTTTTGAAGAGCAAGACAGCAAAAGGAAAGATGGTTGTAACACAGTATCATCGCCCTAAGGGGGGCTGAAATGAAATCCATCAGGTCCAAATCTGCAGTCGATATCTCTCAACACTGAGCCCTGACTCCAGCAGTTTGTTCCATTATGGTTCCAGTGGGTTTATCTAGAATATGCCTTTTCCAGCTCATTATGCCCACTTTAGACTCCCATAAGGTCATTAATCCCAATCACTGTGTTCATTTTCACACATGCCAAACCATTATTCCCCACTTGGCATATCTTTTTACTTCCTCTGTAATGTTGTGTGCACACACACAGACACACACTCACACACATGCATACAGCCACAGTCTCTATCTACTTAGTCATTCTGTTTGTGTCATTCTATGTACGATTGCATAAAAACATGAAAAACTGTGAGGGGGATCACGAGGCGATAATGATCAAGGAGAATTATAGCGAACACAGGCTTATGGACTTAAAATTTATCTACGATGACACATTTCAGCACTTTTCAACACTATGAGTCAGAATTGTGAAGCAGCTTACTCGTGTATAAATGATTTGTCCTTATCCTGAATATTTGTCACACTGGAGAGCTTCCCAGCATTGGTGTTGCGTTTTTTAGAAACTACATCTATTAAAGGGATAAAAGGTATAGTACAGATCAGTATTTGCCTAACAGTTGATATCTATTCAATTGTTCAGTCATTGATTGTTGAACAATGGGATGCCACATTAATGCTGGGAGCTGCTGCAACTACTAAACTGCTGCATTTTACACACACGTGGATTCAATTAGACTCATTAGTATCCAGTTCCTTTTGTGGAAATTTTCCCAAACAAGAATATCCTAATGGAAAAGCTTATAAGAAAATACCTACAAGGCCAATTTACATTTTGGAGACTATAATTAAAAAATGATACCTACTTTTCATCATCAGCACTTGCAGCTAACCAAACTCAACCCAAAACATGCAAGTATGTAGACTGATACACATAAATCTGGATCAACCTTAGACTTTAAAAAAATAACTTAGACCTGAAAAAATACATACAGGAAAAACTATGGCGTTACATCGCTGCCAAATACTTCGATGAGCGTACCAAATATCATGGTGAGCGTATTTATCAATTCAGCAGTGCATTTCATAATCAAGAGAGCGCATTGCTCTGATCGCAGGAGTTTTTAATTACTCACGGGGCCGCGAATGCAGCACAGCGAGCGTAAAACACGCCCCCCTTCACTCACCAGTACGCTCTCGTCGGAAAACTCTGCTCGCTCTCTCTGTTCAGTGGGCGTATTTGTCAGTCGGAGGCGGTAACCTTCTGAATAATCTGATTGGCCAGAATTTTCAGTTCCAATTTTGTGACAGTACAGGACTTGGCTGTTTTCATTTTTATTATTTTTTTTAATAGCTTGGAGCAACTTTATTGCCCCAATGGTACGGACACATTTACAAACACGACAGTTTAACCTGAAAGTAAGCGGAAAATCCTATTGGAGCACCAGGAAGAGTCTATATAACAGTTTAGAAAACAAATATAATACAGAGAGGTAAAAGCCATTGGTGAAAACTAAATAAACATATTAATGCTGCACATACACGTTTGTAAATGAATGCATTATTATGTAATGTTAATGTTGATTTAAGTGATGATCAAGTCATGTTTGACAATAGATTAAATATGTGTAACCAGCAAAATAATTTCATACGTTTTTGGAGGGAAATTTTCATCTCAACCAACGAGCTAGCATTTATTAAAGATCAGACGTGATGGTCCTCATGAGCCTCTATATTTCTTACTGATAACCACCCATACAATTCACTTTTGTGTGTGTTATGTTGTTACGGCTTACTTTCATCTAATTATTAAAGTCAGCCATGTGGTAGCATGTAATGTCCCAGCAGTATGGACAAGTCAAAGACATAATGTACACGGGAGTCAATGAGAGTGTCACGACTCTGGGTATATCGATGGCTCTGCCTCGATATACTAAAAGTGGCGACACTCTTACTCCTGTATACAAACATTTTTTTAAATGTATTTTGCCTTTGTATGTTATAGCTATTGTGCTTTTACACCATGTCCTCCCAGCCTTTTTGTTTTAGTTAAAAAAAAGTTTGGTCACGGTCCTATTTTTTTCAGTGTACTGATCAAGTGCATTGTCATAGAATTTGATGTTCAGTATGACTTAGGTTAGTGGTATTATCACTGTATTCTCATATTGCTGGTTATGTTTGGCCCGGTGCCCAGAGATGACATTTCGGGGTCCTGTGTTGTATTTTAAGGTGAACAGTTTTTCTCATGTACTGGGGATTTTAATGCGTAGTAGCAGGGAAAGCTCTGGAGTTTGTAATGCTTTTCATGAATTCTCTATTACATATAATAGAAAACCACAGAGCAGATGACCTGTTAGGTAATTATCCAGAGCCTACTGACTTTTATCCATTAAATTTTATTTAAAATGTTTAAATATTTATTAAAACTGCCTTGTCCCCATGTTCCATTTGCCAATAACTGAATAGTAATCACCTAAATTTGATTCCTAATTAACTTATATTTCACGGATTCCCTGAGCATCTCTATTCACTCACTATCACTGTTTTATCTTCCCTCTTTATTCTTGCATTACTTTTTCACACATACTTATTCACTTATTTGGTGACACTCATTGATATTAGCTCATGTTACAGCTGTTCTACATTTATGTTCTGTAGTCGATTTAGTCATTACTGCCATTAAAAAAAAAAAAAAAAAAACTTTATTCAGGAGCAACAGGCAGGAACATTGACATCAATCAGTTTGTTTTTTTCCTTCCCCAAGGTTTATTTTTATTATTTCATTATGCACACTGAAACTGATTTATTTACTTTATTGTCTTGCCCTGTTGTCTTATGTCAATAAAAAGTTTGTTTTTTAAAATGTTTCACTTGTTTTAATGTGCCTGTTGGTGCCAGTCCCACCAGTAGGTCAAGTGAGTTTTTAGTTAAATCAAGTTGTTACTCAGCGATACATTTCCTTTTACATTCAAAGCAAAGCAACTTTATTTGTACAACACAATTAAACAACATGGGGATTCAAAGGGCTTTACAAAGACATTAAAAACATGAGAACATATGAAGCATAATTTAAAATAAAAAACAAGACAAAACAGAACTAAACTAAGCACGATTAAGTTTAAAAGAAAAATCCAACTTGAGAGAGACAGTGCAGATTTGGACTTTTTAATACAGACGAATGAAATGTAGCTGAGAGACATGGTACTGTCGGAAGGGGACCTTCTGTGTTGTCTGCATTGTGTCTTTGACTTGTCCATACTGCTGGGACATTACATGATACCACATGGCTGACTTTAATAATTAGATGAAAGTAAGCCGTAACAACATAATCATTTAACCTTACAAAAGTGAATTGTATGGGTGGTTATCAGTAAGAAATATATAGGCTAATGAGGACCCAATGTCCCACCAAAAATGTATGAAATTATTGTGCTGGTTACACATATTTAATCTATTGTCAAACATGACTTGATCATCACTTAAATCGACATTATATAATAATGCTTTTAGTGTATGTGCAGCATTAATATGTTTATTTAGTTTTCACCAATCGCTTTTACCTCTCTGTATTATATTTGTTTTCTAAACTGTTATATAGACTCTTCCTGGTGCTCCCATAGGATTTTCCTCTTACTTTCAGGTTAAACTGTTGTGTTTGTAAATGTGTCCGTACCATTGGGGCAATAAAGTTGCACCAAGCTATTAAAAAAAATAATAAAAATGAATACAGCCAAGTCCTGTACTGTTACCGAATTGGAACTGAAAATTCTGGCCAATCACATTAATCAGAAGGTTACCGCCTCCGACTGACAAATACGCCCACTGAACAGAGAGAGCGAGTAGAGTTTTTCGGACGAGAGCGTACTGGTGAGTGAAGGGAGGTGTGTTTTACGCTCGCTGTGCTGCATTCACGGCCCAGTGAGTAATTAAAAACTCCTGTGATCAGACCAACGCGCTCTCTCGATTATGAAATGTGCTGCTGAATTGATAAATACTCTCACCAGGATATTTGGTACGCTCATCAAGGTATTTGGCAGCGATGTAACGCCATAAAAAACATGCATGGAGACTCTGGAAGAATCACCAGTAAAAAGCACTCTTGAAAAATGAAATGAGTTTGCATGGAAAGCCATGTCCTATTGTATTAACAGATCGAGACTCTGCTGGATTGCATAATGAATATGGCTTTACACTAATGTGACTTTATGGTCTTCCTCTATCAAACATGATATCAGCAAATCAAGTTAGACTAGCTTCCATGAATTTTCTAGAATACTTACAAAAATAAAAGTTCATCAGAGGGATATGCTGGTGATGATTTTCAGAAAAAAGGTGTAAATGGTGCATAACAAAAAGCTGCAAGCAGAATATTATTCTGAAAGATCTTTTCAGAAGGTGTTGATAAAATAACAAAATGAATAATATATATATTTTTTTTCCTTTGTAAATACAAAATGTGTGGCTTTGACTGTATGAAAAAGAGCAAAGAAAAGTTTTGCATGAGGAAGTATAACATCAGCTGCAAATTACTTCTGATGCACATCACTCACATAACTGATCACATGACTGATGAAGTGCATCCGCTTCTGGATAACAATCATGGCCAACACAGGTGGATGTGAAGGAATAAGCATGGCACAAATGAAAAGAAATCCTGAGAATATTTCACCATTGTTACTGTATAAATTCCAAGCCTAAAGTTTTGTTTAAACTTCCTCCAAGTTTTGTTCCCAATTAACAACTTCTTCCCAGCCATGTGCATCTTAGCCTGTAGCGCCACCTGCTAATGACACAACACATCCTGGCTCATTCATCCCAAACCGCTTAACGAAAATGAGGATGCCTGCTACTACTGAGTCAGCAGTTTCAAGTTTCTCGGCCATGTGATATCTGTGAAAGTATTTATGTGCATGCCAGCAAGCCTTAAATATGGGTCAGTGTATTCCTGTTTTATTGCTATCGAGTCTGTGTAATTTTAAACATATGATCAATGATTGGGTGCCAATCAATGACAGTAGTGTTTAAGAATTGGTTTCTGGGTTTCAGCAATACTAATGATCAGAACATCCAATACAGAAGATAAAGTGGAACAATGATTGATGAGTGGGATTTAATTTAGAGCTCAATTAGATGTGCAAGTGTTCCATCAGAGGGATTGATAATTTTTCTTCAGGGGACGTTACAGACTTTCATTAGTATTAGTAGAATATATTCCACCAAGCATGGTAAGAGTGACCCCCCAAAAAACAAATAATAACTTGTAAAATTTTTATCCTTTTTATTTATTTATTTATTTATTTTTTTGCCAAGGATGCTGGATATTTTTGCTGCGTTGGCAAGTTGTATAAATTACCCCCTCTTGGTGTACTAAGGGGTATTGAAATGTTGGCAGTTATAGTGTTAAAGATCCCATATTATACTTTTTAACAATTTCATATGGGTATCAGAGGTCCAAAACATTGTTTTAAAAGTGTATTACCCCAAATTCAGCCTTGGTCCTTAATTTCAGCCATTCCAAATGTGGCTCTAGTGAACTCTAATGAGAACGGAGTGTTTCAGTGTTTGAATCTTTGAATGTTCATAAGTGGTGCTTGTCCATGCCCCTCTCTGGGAGAAGATCTGGCTTTCGCTGGTGCCCGCTTGTTACGACCCAATATAGGGGTATGTTTGGGTGCAGGAGGCCTTGGCCTGGGGCCGTAACACCGCTCACTGATTTTAAAAGGCAGGCCCAGCTAGCTGAGGGAACAGTTCAATGACAGTATCCACTACCAGGGGCAGTGGTTATTTCCTTTTGTGAGGTCACAAAGGGAAATATCACAGACTCACCCATTTCAGCACACATTCGCTAAAAAGTGGCGCAAGCAAGGTAGAGAGGGGACGAGTTTTCTCATTTTTGGGCCTCATACATAGGCTATGAGAACACGTATGACTGTTAGAAAACCTTTAGAAAGTGAATATTGCATACTATGGGACCTTTAAAATTTTTCTGTATTGAGGCGATGATATGCATCCCTCCTAAAATCCTATCAGTTGTTACTTATTCCATTTTGTAGAATTCCTGAAAGTTTAATTAAAATCCGTCCCTTACATTTTGAGTTATGTTGCTAATAGACAGGCAGACAGACGCTACTGAAAACGTAACCTTCTCAGGAGGTAAAAAAGTTTTAAAGTAACATTCAAGTCTGTAGTAACTGCTTCTCATTTCTCTTTCTTACACACACAAGGATGCCAGCATCTTAGTATTCATACACAATCACATGGCGGTAAGAAAATAGCCGTGCAATGGATGGAGATGAGAAGCATAATAGAAAAGAACTCTGATCATGTCAGGCAGCCTGGAAGTGTGTGAAAGTGAGTTTGTGTGTGGTGGAGCGGACAAGAAACATAAATAAAGGCAGTGTTGAGGTGATACAAAAAAAAATGACAAAGATTTAAAACTCAAATAAAGAAACTGATTTCACACCGTCCCTACCGACTCTCCGAAGCATAAAATGGTCTGAATCTGTTTCCACTGCCTATTCAATGGATTATAAAAGCCACAACTATAAAGGATAAACAGTTTTTCTGCAGTTTTTGCTGTATTTTATAGAGCTTTAGATTTTTTTTTTAACAATAATATTATGTATGAAATTTATCAGGTGGGGGTTACCTGCAAATAACATAACTTTTACTTACTTTAGGTACTTTCCTTTAACAGGTTCTGAAACTGAGACAACTTGTGACAAGTGAAATGATAGCACACAGCAGCAGATGAAATCTCTTATGCATCACAGAATCTCAGATCATGATCTTGTTCTTTACAAGTCAATCCCCTGTGAGAACGTCTGCCTTCCAAAGCCCTCAGTCAGGGGATTGCTACCTCTAATTCCACAGAGGTTACTAACCTCCCTTTCCCTTTCTGCTCTTTGTCTTTAACTTGATTTTCTGATTAGCAGGCATGAACATCACTCATTTTCTTCCATTTGGTCAAGGTCAAATAGCAGGAGCACCTGTGAGATTCATCCTATGGAAATATAGAAAAGAAAAAAAAACCTTTCATATTCTTCATTTCCTTTATACTTTAATTCCACCCACATTAAGCCATAGTCAAGGACAGTTTTGCTGGTGTTCCCCTTCACCAATTACATCTACCTGCAGTCGTTTCATGTCTCAGACAAAATTGTCATGCAGAAACTGAAACTATGGACATCCTGGGAAGGTCTCATTTTGTATTTATGCTGCTTCATGCATCCTCAAGACTTTACAGTTTCTAAAATGCTGAGTGAGAGTGTGTGTGTGTGTGTCTGTGGGGGGGGGGGGGGGGGGGGGGTGCTCTGAATAAAACATTATCTATCTCTATGGAAGGATTTACCTCAAACTGAACTCGAGAAAATGAGATTCATATGACACATCAGCTTAGAGAGTAACTGACCTCTTTGCTGTGTAAAATCATTGATTCACTTCATGTAGAACAAAGAAATCCAACTGTTAATTCATCGGCTATCATTTTTTCCACAGCTAAATTCATATTATGATAGAAAATAAATAGTATGTAAGAAGTCAGGGTGTGTTAAAATGCCAGTTTAAGTCAAGATCAGCTGGGATGCATGCAGCGTTTAAGCAAATTTTTAAATGCTTCTTCATTAAAAAAAACACAGATCAGGTTTGTTTCCACTAACAGGTTCTGAGTAAATAAATCCGGCTATTACTCTAGATTTATTGTTGATGTGAGTAGTATGTTTAGTACCTCAAAAATAATTTAATATAGGGATTTTAACTTTTCTAAGCTTAATCTAACATTTAAATATCACTGAGGAAACATCGGGGCAAGAAATACTTGAGTAAAGGCTTTCAGGCTTTGTGGAAAAAGCAACACTGCATAAATTATGAGAAATACAAAAAACCATACATAACATGTTTTTCCAGCCCGGTAATCAAGTGACAGCTGCGTTTTGCTTTACAACACTGTGTAACATGCAACATCAGCATGGATATCAGCACAGTGGCTGTTTTGAACATGAACCATGGCTGATTCAGCATAGAAATGCAAGAGGACAGTAGAAGTGAGACTTACTTTATCAAGGCCTCAGAGTGCGTGCCAAGCAATATAGGAAGTATTTCTATGATGTGCTTATCGAGGCTTGTATCATCAGAGGAGGATCACTGATTATGTCCGAAGCCTCGCTGACCCCCCACTATAGTTGAAAACTATTGTGTCTTCATAAAACTAATTAAATTTCCATTGTACTCTAAATCATTGTTCTCGTTACATAAGCACATTTATTGTGCTCCCCCATTATTTACTTATTTCCAGTTCTCCTTGTTACCTTTGAAATTTAAAGAGGTTAAGATTTAAATCTCAGGAAAATGCACATTTTTTTTAATATAGGTGCAGCATTTATTTAAAGACATCATGGAAAGAAAATTTGTCTAATTCAGTTACAGTAAGCATACACCACATCATGTCATAATAATAGCTTAATATATATAATTCTTCAGTCCAGTAGATGGCTCTGCAGAGCAAATGGAGCTTCAAGAAGCTTTGTACTTGAATGCACCAATTTGATGACAAGCTTCAATGCTTTACAAGGCTTCACACATGGCATCAGTGTGAGGTCGGTTACGGCATCACTGCCGTAGGCTCTGTGTAGGTCCAAGGAGCTTTGACACGCACCTCTTCCAAACCCATCATGCACCCCTGCTACACAGCACGATTACATCAAAGTACTCCCTTGTGACTACATGTTTCTGGATGTTCACGGTGAATCTGTGCCGTAACCGGAAGAGAAACTGCAACAGGATGCCATAACCCTACGCTTGAGTGCGAGAGCACTTTCACCAGCGTCAGCTATGCCACCCTACCGTAAGCAGATGCCGCACAAGTATAAATCCAGCATATTAGGGATTAAAGGACTGATGACTCAGCAGGATTTAGAAAAACTTGCATGTATCTTTAGTTGACTAGGCTGCTGTAACGCTGTCCTTACAGATCACTCTAAAAAGTCCATCAGACTTGAATCCTCACTAAGACCAGGAAAGTGGATCATGTAACTCCAGTCCTCAGATCTTTTCACTGGCTTCCTGTCTGTCAAAGAATTGATTTCAAAATCCTGCTGTTAGTTTACAAAACACTGAATGGTTTAGGATCAAAATACATTCAGGATCTTCTGGTTGATGAACCAACCAGATTCCTCAGGTTATCAGGGTCAACTCTACTTTCTGTTCCCAGAGTCAGAACTAAACATAGAGAGGCAGCATTCAGCTTTTATGCTCCTCAAATGTGGAACAAACTCCCAGAAAACTGCATGTCTGCTCAAACTCTCAGCAGTTTTAAATCAGGATTAAAAACATTTCTATTTGATGCCTTTTATCAAAACAGCTGTTAATCCTTCACACTTGAACTTTTATTTCTTGCAGTTTATCTATTTTATTCTAGATTTGTCTGTTTTTTGTTTTTTTTATTTATTTATTTATTTTTAAAGTTGGTTTGTAATGTACTTTTTAAGGCTTCCTGCACCCCACTGTAATGCTTTTAATGTTTTATGTAAAGCACATTGAATTGTCTTGTACATGAAATGTGCTATACAGTAAACTTGTCTCGGTTCCCAAACTGGGGAGGCACAGCACAGTTAAATAAAACTTTGAAAAATTTTTTAATGTACCAATGGCAAATGATGATAAATCAAGAACAGAGATTTAAGCTATCAAAGAAAAAGACAGCAAATTATGATGAGGCATGTCTTGCCCTAGGCATGACCGGGTAATGGTCAATTGTGGGTAATGAAGAAAGACCACAGTGTGTTGTATGTCTCAAAATGTCAGCATCTGACAGTATGAAGCCAAACAAGTTATAACACTATTTGGGGACTTCTCATATTTTAGAAATAAACTACTCAACTGTCTTATATAGCAGAGTGGTTTTACTAAAGCAGCATCTGTCTCATTGAAAGCTCAACTCACCTGAAGTAGATTGCATGGTTTCCTGGTTTAAAACACCTTACATTATAGCAGAAGAACTTATTCCTTTTGCCACTGACATGGTTTTGGAATAAAGATGGATGCAAATGGACTGAAAACTGCTTCTTGTGGTTGCTGCTCCAATGACAATTATTGAGAACTGAACAAGGTACACTATACATGAACTTTACTGACATGGCAAAGGCCTATAAATTTAAAGGCAAAGGCTTGTTGGAAAAAAAAAAAAGAAAAAAGAAAATCTAAATTATTTTGATGTTCATAGTCTCTGAGATGGATGAGACTCAGCTCACTGGTTTAAGGCTATTTTCTTCCATCCTATCTCAACAGTTCATGCTAAAACTACAATTAAAGCTCATAAGCCTTAACCCAGCCTAAAATGACTTGGACTGAGCTTAAACGATCAATTTCTGTACTCAGTTCCTATTGAGTTTTAATCAAGATTTCTACTTTGCTCTGTCTTCTTTCATGGTTGACTGGCCAGCAGATTTCACAGGTCAAGAAACCATTCAGAAAAGCTTTAATTAGCTTTCTCAAGCTAATGAGTATCCAGACATCATACAAATTATTCTGTCAAAGCTTGAATTTGAGCCAGTTCTTGCCAGCCTTGATTGTTTGGGTGTGAGCTCAACGAGAAAAAGGCCTTTTCATCATGTTCAAATTCATTACCCTGCAAATGAGTAATATTTTATCCTTTTCAGTCATTTGGTGACTTCTTCGTAGTTAAAGCTGCCCCCAGCCCATGACAAATATTGCTGGCCTGTTTAGTGAGACTTCCATCATCATTACTCTGGATAGATCTGTTGCTGGATCCAGTTCCCATTTTGAGTGGAAATTGTACCAACAAGTCGAGGCTGATGGACTTAGAGTTGAAAAAGGAAATGTTAGGGGGAGGGGAAAAAAGTCATTTCAGACTTGGAGTAAATTTCAACACTGGCTGCCTTCACAAAGACAAACAGGGCTGTAAGGAAGCGTAGACAAAAATATGAGCTTTGGTTTAAACATGAAATATGGCAGTCTGACCCCATTCCCTTCACCCCCAATCTAATTCAGCTCTGAGTAAATGGGGATGCGTATATCCTAGCACAGATAACTTGCCGGACCTGAAGTATCTTTTCAGAACCGGTTTCCAGGGAATTGGATTTCAATCGTTTGGGCAGTAAATGAAGAGAAGATTTATGTGGCTGTGCGTGGGAAAAGGGTATAACAAGGCAGCAGTGGCAGTCTCTTTACACTTTGTCACACTCACAAAGATGGTATTAGGGCTTTGACCCACTTCAAGCAGGGACAGAATAATGCTGCTAGTCTCTAATGCTGGCATAATGGTCCTCATCATCCTTGTCAAATTTTGTCGCACTGTCATTGTCATCATATTCACGAGCGAAATTCTGCCTCAAGATTATTAGCTACTAATCTTATGACTGTCTATGCATGCCTTTTAATCCCATTTCATGCTACATCACAGTTTGATGCTGTTGTTACTTTGGGAGGGCTGTTTTAGACAAAAGTCATACAGTTAAAGGGCCCACTATTATTTACCTCTCTCCTTCTCTTTCTCCCTATTTTTCCATCTCTCATTCTCTCACTAGATTGCAATATGGGACTGATAGAGCCTGGAGCACAGCCACTCGCTGTCAGGTCCCAGCTAATGGAATCAACGTGGTTGATGGATAAACCCACAAAAAATAAGTTGTCAAAGAGCTGTGGGCCCTTCATCAACCTTCCTGCCGTGCGTGGGACTGTACTGACCCCTCCCAACGTCATATAAGAAGGATGTTTTATCTTCACTGCACTGAAATTCCTTTTAAAATTTTTACTTTGTAGTCAACATTTTTGTTGTCATGACACGAATTATTAGTTCAAGATAATCATGTTATTGCTATTTAGAAAAGATAGTAATATTGTTGTTGGTACCATATACATCTGTGATGCTTGAGTCCTCAACCCGACCCAATCCGGCCATCTCTTTGATGTCAACAAAACCACTGTTTTCAAAAGTCCTTTAATATCCCTCTGCCTTTAAAAATTTGGGAAGAGACTGTGGCTCAGAGGGGCAGCGGTCATCCTAAAACTGCAGAGTTGATAGTTCAGTCCTCAGTTCCTTCGTATGTCAAGGTGTCCCCTGAGAAAGACACTAAACTTTTTCCCTGACATGTGAAATGGTGTATAATTGTGGAGACAAACTGCAGCACCCATTCAGTGTAAATAAATGCATCAGTGTGTGAATGGTTGAGCGAGAAACACATGCAAAGTGTTTTGTAGAGCCTAAAACCAGGGTTAAAAGGTTGACAATGGTGTAAACTTCAAAACTGATTCCCTAAAAAGTTGGCAGACTGTGTAAAATGGAAACAAAAATAGAACACAATAATTTGCAACTCATAAACCCACATTTGACAGACAGCTAAAAATATTTTTTATAGAAAATATGAATGTATCCTGAATTTGATTGCACCAATAAGTCAACAGAAGAATAAGAAAACGCTCACCAAATTAGCGAGGCAGTTAAGCTTTGCTTTGTTTGTGTGAAATCATAGGTCTAAAAAATCCCCACATTTAGCCACATTAACATGTTCTGTGTAAGGTACCGCTCATTTAAAAAACAACTTATATCAGGCCACGAGCATTACATTGACAGCTCTATTTTGATTTAAAGAACCACATTTAAAGCTACCAACTGGATATCAACATACTGGATATGTTGATATGCAACATTTTTAGACATGCACTAAAACAGTAAAGAAATGCAAAAACATTATTGAAGAAAAATAAAGAGAGAATATATACCCAAATCTGTGTATTTTGTTTCTTTTTTTTTTTTTGGTTTGTTTCAGGATAGCAGCTGCTAACTTCTGATTACACAATGCAGTCTAGTTTATTTGCACCTAACTACTGTACATATTGGGCCTCATTCACCAATATATTTTTACGAGTCTGCTTAAATTTGTTCATAAGTTGTGATTGATAAGGTGTTTTTTTTTTTTGTTTGTTTTTTTTTTTAATGACCATCCTCTGTCAGATTCATGAACGTGCTCATAGAACCAGAATTGTTCATATCTTTCCTCTGAGATAAGTGAAAACCAATCTTTTGCAAGCTGAAATGATAGACTAGCCAGCCCCACTTTGCATAGGTAAATGCCCAAAAAAATGCCTATAAAAGGTCAAAATTTCCAAAAAAGTAAATATTTATTTACAAAACAAAAATAATAAAGATGTGCAATGATGCCTGATTTTCCTCATTTTTGAAGTACTTACTTGATTATAAATATTCACATGGTAAGCTTCAAACAATATCAAAATGGCTTTATATACAAACGGGTCATTAACTACTCTTGAATTTATACAGTCTGGTCCCATGACCACCTCAAGACGCACATCCTTGTGGTGACGTGGCTGAAGACAGAATTACTGCAGCCCTTCATGCAGATGTTCATTTAACTTTTCAGTTTTCCATAAATTAACCTTTTAATGATGACAAATATTATGTAAATTGATTTGCAAGCTTTAGAGGTGCTTGTAGATAATGTCGTTATATGCAGCCAGACTAGCTATTCCCCAATTGTTGGATCTTAACCCTTTAAGCACCACAGTTGCAAAATTGCAACAAGCACCAGGGCATGTCTCTAGAACAGGGTTCTCCAACTCCAGTCCTTGTGAGCTACTGTCCTGCAGGTTTTAGATGTTTCCTACTACAACACACCTCTGCACAAGCCTGTTAATGACCCAGTGATTCAAGTCAGGAGTTTTGCATCATGGAAAAATCCAAAACCTGAAGGACAGTAGCTCACAAGGACCAGAGTTGGAGATCCCTGCTCTAGAAAGAACGCTGAAACCTGTTACCGCTTTACACCGCTAGATGGCAGACATGTGAATCAGCGGCCAATGATCGGCAACGGTCTTCATTGAGTCGTAGTTTATAGTGTAATTTATGGAATCGAATACGGCTGCCAACCTGTGATGCCACAACATACAATCAGAGTAATTTTACTGCCATCATAAACTCTCATAATTAACTTTTTTTTAAATTTACAGTATTTACAGTACAGTACACCACAGTTTAAAACCTAGTTATGCTTATCTCAACAATCAACGATTCCATTTAGAGCATCTAAACCTTCCCCAGAGAATGAGTTTACAACAAGTTAGACTGATGCTGTAACATGAAAAAAGAGCTATGCATGCATGTAAAAACAGACAAAAAAGCTGTGATTCATATTAATCGTAATCTAGTTTAATTTAAAAGAAATGCCACCAAAAGTCTGTTGGATGTGCATCCTCTATCAGGTTGCTTAAAATCTGCTGGACCACCTTTCACCAGCAGAGACAAAAAATGAGAAAAAGAAGAGATTGAGTTGCCTTGAGATACTTGAGGATTTGCTGTGCCGTCATTCCCCACAAAGCACTGAAAGCTTTTCTTTATGTCCTAAAGGATCTATTATTCTTTATTAGAATTTTACTAAAGTGTTGCATTAATCAATATTGTATGTGATTAAACAAAATTTCTCACCATTCATTTCTTGAACAATAGCTCTTCTGCAGTCCTCATGACACAGAGCTGAACAGACTAAAACCTGAAGAAATCCACTGTTTTGTGTGGAATGTGTATGATTTAAAAAAAATCATTAGCCAAAATGTTTTTAAAACTATTTTCCACTTCCACAGTGCAGTTTGTTATAATTTTCTTACATGACTAACACTCACCTAGATGCCAAAATCTATTGCAGCTATACTCAGTGCCAGCCTGCTGCCACATTCTCCTACTTACATTCAGTAGATCTCATTTCTCATTTTAAGTATTTAAACCAAATACTGATCAGACTAACAACAATCATTTGATGTACACAAGTAATGCAACTAGGTCAAGGGTTTCACACATTCACTGGATACTTGAACATTCGGCAAAGTACCTCCAAGCTCCACCAGGAGCCACTGTAGATCCATCCCTGTCACAGAAACAGAAAAGCAGGCAGAGGGAAAAGAGTGGGGGGCATTCAGGGAGGTAAAAAGAGCTCAATGTATTAGATCAGCCACCCCACTGGTTTTGTATACCGACAGCTGTGCTCTATAACCCACTTGACAAGATTAAAAGTCCAAACATATAAACAAATAGACAATATGCATCCCAGCTTGTGGAGACTCCCTCCTTCCGTCTTCTTCTGTACCTTGTGAACTGCAGATCAGACAAGAAAGAGTGCTGGGAGCATAATTTAGGGCTTCTTATGAGATCACAAAATGTGACCTACTTCAGTGCTGCGCTGACTGAAAGACGCAAGATTCTAATAACATTTCTGAAGACGCTTCTTCATAAATCTTGAATAGCATTCCACACATGCGAGAGAGCTGCAGTCCCTAACCTCTCTGTGCTTGGATTGTGGATGCTGGTGCATGGCTGTGCCATTGTTTGCTGACAGAAAGAGCAAAAGAAAGCGAGACAGAGAGAAATGACTGATGACAGATCCACAATGTTCAGCAGTACATCTCTCACTACACTGCCATATAGCAGTCCTGCAAGCTAAGGCATCCATCCATCCGTCCTTTTGCTTGCTGGCCCTTTGTGTTGTTTGTTTAGTTTGTTTGTTCTGACATGTTAATGGGACAGCTGATGGACTGGCAGTCTGATGCAGCTAGAGGGGCAGGGGCTGCTGGGTTTATTTTATTCTGACAGCAAGGGGGAAGGTCAGCATGCTCATAGCTCACCTGCCTTCTCTTGCCTTTCTCTCTGTCTCACTTCTGCTTTCTCATCCTTTTTGTCTTCTTCCTTTGTCTCATCTTCTTCCATCTCCTACAGTGTGTGTACAGTTTTTGGGCACATCAGTCTCGGCTCATTTCCATTCTCATGTTTAGAGCCCTTGTGGAACATTTCCCTAATGATTGACCGATGGCTGAAAGGGAAATTGGGCCAACAAATGAGATGAACCACAATGAGATTCATAGAGTAATACCTTACTAAAAACAAATAAAGCTCAAATAGCGCCTTCTATGAGTGCACTGCATAACCCACATCATGTAGATGCAGTTTTCTGCTTGTGTGATGCTGATCATTTATAAACCTGCAATGCTGAAATCTGAAGTTACCTGCTGCAGGTCTGGCCTCTTTCTGATGGAGTTAAGCAACAGCATGTGAATTTCTCAGGCAAACGTATCCTGCAGCAGTTTCACGG
Source organism: Melanotaenia boesemani (assembly GCF_017639745.1). Taxonomy (NCBI): domain Eukaryota; kingdom Metazoa; phylum Chordata; class Actinopteri; order Atheriniformes; family Melanotaeniidae; genus Melanotaenia; species Melanotaenia boesemani. The sequence goes on along the minus strand of NC_055698.1, from coordinate 11,039,569 downwards.
GTCTGCTGGTGTTATACCACACTGGACAATGATAACCACTTACTTTTGTTACTGTTATCCTGCTACTTGAGTAATAATGAGTATTATTTACCTGATTTAAATGCACATCCACTGATCAGTAATAACCTGTTTAGAAAAGGTGCAAGTATTTAATGTGCATTGTTGTCCCTAGGCTGAAATTCCATTAACATAACAATAATAAGGTTTAAACTTATCAGCTAATAATGTTCTAATCAAAAAATTACCCTAACTGTAACATGGCACTGCAATTATTAAGTTCAACCTTTTTTTATATATATATACTGGAGGGATGATGGTACTCTTAGTCAAGAATCTTACGCATTAAGTGCTCAAAGCATCAGGATTGGTGAACAAGACAGTAAGTTTTCCAGGTTAAGTTTTAAACCTGGAAAGACTGCATTCTCACACATGCATCTCCTCCGGAAAATATGATGCAAGGAGTTTCCTAAATTTCAATAAGGTGAAGGATGCGTTGATTATTTTTTAATTTGACCATAAACAAAAAATCACATCAGTCAGCAAAAGACCCTGGAGAAGCAACATCTGTCCATCTGCACGCTATTTCCTAAGAATGCAGAGGGACACGCATCATGTTGCAACAACCTCAAAGCATGTGTGTGATCGTTGATAAATTTGCCAATCAATTTTAGTTTACTCCCCCCCCCCCCCCCAGAAAACATCAATAGATTTGTGTAAAATCTATTTAATGTAATGTAAAAAAAAATGTAATGTAATGTAAAATAAATGATCTAAGGTTCAGAAAAGGAGTAACATACAATAGACAAAATGGTTTTAAGATAACCCAGTGATGAATTATCTTCTAATAGGGACCAGCTTTGATTTTTCTCTGAAGGAAACACTCATAGTTTATAGTATGTGAAACAAGAAAGAAACACTTAAGGTTTTGTAGCTGAGAGAAATTAGAAATCATGACAATATATCAATATGTTAATTGTAAATTATTCAACACATGATTAACAAGCTTTATTGGTAACAGTTAGTGGCCAAATCAATTCAATGATTGCATTTTCAGACATTCTAATAATCAAATAACCACTTCCCCCTTCTTGAATTTAAAAATTGATTCTACATGTTTTAAAATAAGTTCACTATGTTTTGATTTAAGATTAATCCATTTATCATGAAAAACAAGAATAACTACAGTCTGTAACATGTTGCATTTTCTTGTAACCTAATGAATTATATTCCATCATCCAAAGCCAAGAGTCACGGTTCACTATCTGCTTATCAATTAATAAATTAGTCATACTGTTTTAGTTTTAGTTGTTTCACTGGAGTTCTTTCCAAGGCAAACTGCTAATCAGTTTGGATGTGGTATTATAAATGTATTTTGGACAGCCACCTTCAGTAATCCTTAGAATCATAGAAATCCGTATGAAGTTTGGGAGATTGTCTAACAAGCCCATAAAAATTCAAAGAAAAGAAATTGTGCTGTAACATGATCTAACCAGACAATTTGCAGCAGCCACTAAACCCTGAAAAGATTATTTTCAGCACTCAAACACACAGAGGAAACAAAAAAAAAAGAGCGTAATCATGAAAATAGCATACACGGTATCCAAAACCCCAGTCGAAAAGGAGAGTCAAATTAGGGAAAAATCAAAGACAGAGAGAATAGAAGCTTGTTGCTGTCTGCCAATTCCTAATTATCCATCTCCATTTATTTACTCTCCATCCAACCTTTTAAAGCTGCTGGGCCTTTAACACTCTTAATCAACCTCTCTCCCCAGCAGGGCCTGAAGCATCTTCACTCGCCTACGTAATTGACTCTTCGTGTTTGAGAGGCAATAAAAGTTTATGACTATTAAACGTAACATCAAGGAGGCTTTTTTTTTTTTTTTTAACAAACTATTAGCAGGGGGGAGGGACACTGCTATCTGATAATTAATTGCTTACTCTGGGGAAGAATAATTATCAATTGTTGCTGATATTAGCTGGTTAGGAGGCTGAATTTGACAGTCCTGAAAAGTTGTCAGACAGGACAGGAAGGGTTATCCATTGGTGCTTTAAGGTGATGACATAATTGGTGCTTATAATGTTGGAGTACACTGCTTTAACAAACTCATGGCGAACAGGAAATTAGAGTGGTCACATCTGAATCCCAAGGCTCCTAGTTGTTTAAATGGTGGCAACCTTTAAAAACAAACAACAAAAGTCAAAAGATTAAGAAATTATTTTTAGCTGAAATCACTCACCTATTGGATTCTTTTTAAAATTATGTAATCTGTGAGACATACTGCATGACAACCGGCATTAAATCAACTGTTTCCCCCAATGCTGCAACCCTCCAATACCTCTATATTTGACACAGTCACATCCAGGCGACACCTTCAGGTCAGACCATATAGAACCCAACAATAGCCCCTCTTTTCTCTGAATAATTTGGTGTATTTTTAGGAATTGGCTTGAAATTGATATGGGAGATAGGGGCGCTGCTCAGTGATCCATCTACTGGTGCCAACCTTGGTGGCCGCAGTGACAAATTTAGACATAGAGCGTTCTCTTCCACCAAATTAGATCAAGCCAATGGGCCATGAAAAACTTGTCTTCATGTCCCTGGGAACAAGGGAAAGCCACACTGATATAGAAATGAAGTTCTCAAGTCAAAAACTGAACTCACCCAAATCATTGAATGTATTCCACAAACTGTCATGAGAACTTGTAATTAACAATTAAAGTTTACTCAAAAATTAAATGTTTATGCATTCTTAAAAACGATGTTGTGGAATGCGTTTGCAGCCTATTCTTTCTGCTTAAAATGGTTCAATAAGTGTTCCAGTGTGAAAAGAAAACTTCCAAAAGGTAACTTTTTTCCACATGATATGTAAAATGTAGTAGAGACTTTTATGGGTAGAGAAATTTTGAGACATTGGCCTGTCCTCTGTGTAAGGAAATGTTCAGGTGATGTAAACTTGTAATTATTGTAATCATTATGTTTATTCACATGTAAACCGTACCATGTGTTTATTTTGTAGTTTATTCTAAGCCCTAATATTTTTATTAATATCTAATCTAATCAGAAGTGAAAGGCTGTTGGACAAAATTCTGGCAGATGGTATTAAAAATCAGTTCTCTTGATGGACAGGAAGGTGAAATGTAAATTACACAGGATCCTATAGAAGTATCTAAATGTTAATGTAATGCAATTCCCTTTCTCTGCCTTTTAACTGCAGTGGAAATAAACAATTTGGTAGCCAAGACCTGCAAAACTCAAGCTTGTAAGCAGGCCTAGCTCCTGGCTAACAGCTGGCTAGCTCATGAGTTCCCAACTGAGCATTTAACTGTGAGGTCTCAGTTTGTTTGGCTGCTAGCTTAGCAAGTTCACACATTTGGAAAAGAGATTGGAAAAGCTAGCTCTAAATATTTCCCAAATGTTATAAGATGTTCCAGATTTCCTGCTTCAGTGAGCAGAGGATTAGCTGTGAGGGCACTTAGCTGAAATCTTAGGAGATAGCTATTTTAGCACTCATGTAAAAAAAATAAATAAATGAAATAAAAACAATCTCCAGAGCCAAAGTTAGGAACTGCTTGTACCATGTTGAGCTTGTGGCTATAGCTATAGGCTCCTGGGACTCGGAAAGTATAGCTAGTTTGACTAGCTAATTGCAACAATTTGATTAAAAAGATCTGATATCATTTATGAAAAAAAAAGATGAAAAAAGAAATTTTAGGAACATTACTGTCTTCAAATTAATCTAAAAGCTGTACACCACATCACTATCTTAAACACTTAATGTAATTGACCAAATAGCTATTTTGAACAAAATAAAACCCTTTTTGCTAGTTCCAAGAAAATAAAGATATATTTTGTTTCTTTTGATGTTATATTAAACATCAGTAGATTTAAAGGGTGGCCAGACTAAACCAGGAATTACAGTATTTGTTTTATTTATTTTGGTACTTTTTATTTTATTAATTTATTGATTCAGCTTAATGTCATCTAATGTCATATTTCAACCGAATGATGTTTACCACATTCAGAATTATCCATATGTGGCGAGTGATACGTGCCGCTATGGGCTTGACGCCGTCATAAGGTGCCTAATAGTCTGATTCAAGGGAATAGGTGTGCAAGGGACCACAATACCAAATCACTCCCCCTGAATAAGCAACTAAGGCCAAAAGCAGGTGGTAACCACAAGCTTCCTAACACCCCGCCCAAAATCAGCACTGCCTGAGGGCCCGGCCTCCTAGCAGGATCAATAAAATCCTCCTGGCGCGACCAGGTCGCAGTACAATAATGCAATAATTGAAAAAACATGACTTAATTTGTAAAGCTCTACTCCTGGTATGGGGCAGGAACGACCACAAATTGGTAAACCCCCCTGCTGCCAGTGAAGGCAGCCTGAACGTAGGGTGCCGCTCATAGAAGGACAAATGATGGTGAAGATGAAGCCTTGATTTAAAAAAAAAAAATCATTGGATTAGTTTGTTTTCTATCAAATTTAGATGATTTATTTTTAAGTATCCATTGCACTTTCACAGTAAAGGCTAAGAACAAAGCTTACTGCCATTGGCTCGATAGATTGGATGAAGTAATTTATTCAGTAACTAACTGTTTACTCTCTGCAGATAGCAAGTTGACAACATATGTATATAAAATGTTATAACATGATTGCTGACAGTTTTTCTCTTGTTTCTGTGCAAGTCCTTCATGATATACTTACTAAAAATGAAAAAATAAAACAGAAATAAATGCAATAGATATAACCCATCTCCAACAAAATATTATTTATATGGTTCCAGAGTGAAAAGAAACAACCCCAAAGAGATACTCAAGGCAAGAGAGTTGTCAAAAAAGCAATAGCAGTGAGATAAAATGAAGACAGAAAATAATAACAGGATTGGGGTTATTACGCTTCTTGTTCCTCCACAGATTCAGATCTGATAAATGTCTTAGTGCTCCATCAGATTTAGTGTAGATGGTGAGGAGAACTTGTTGCATAATTGAAAAAACAAACAAGAAGCCCAGCTGTACCTTATCTGCTCTGCTTGTGCACTAGAGGGACATTTCAATGAATAACAACTGTCTCTGCATTTATCCAGGGCTTTACAGCGGGACAAATATTCTAATGAAAGACAAATGTGTTTGGATGAAGAAAAGTTTGGATTTGTGGGTTTGTTTATTATAAGGGGAATTATTGCTCTTCAAGACCAATTTAAAATATATTTTTGTTAATACTTTAAAATCTAGGGAGAACTCTTTACTGATGAATTTCCCAGCTTGTGGTTATTTCTTGAAAATGGCCTCTGCTGCGAAATGTTCAACCTTCCTACGTCCTGTGGAAAAAAAAAGTTAAGGTACAGCCCAGCTCATGTGTGCAGACATGAACATAGTTTAGCTGGTGACTCATCGTGCTTCTAAATTCAGGAATGGAGTGAGAGCTGGAATTACTTCTGACAGAAGGATTGGCTTTTGAATTAAGCTACCTTTTTATCAGCTGGGTAAATGTATTCACACATCATCATAATAATATATGTCAAGACAAGAGCTGGCAGTGGGAAACATCTAGACCAACATTTTCTACATTGGCAAAATGGGAGTTCAGATTTGTAGCATAGTGTGTCAAAATAAATCATTTTTAAACACAAGTGAGAAAAGCTGTTTGCTTGTTTTGCTGTATTGTAAGTAGGCTAAGTGCTTCAAAAGATTTTTGCTTGGTGTCCTCTAAAGGCTGTGTTATCTTAGTGATGCAAAAGTATGTAAATGATCTGAGATAAAAGATTTTAGCTTGGAGTTTAGGGACCATCTCCATTTTAATAAATTCCCAGAATCTATCCCTCGCAACATGTGGTCACATAATTAATGTATTTAAGAAGTGCAGGTTGAAAATATTCTTTATGTTTAGAACTTATCACACAGAAAAACTTGTTTTCATGAAGGTAAAAAAACTCACACTAAAGCAGAATTAATGACTTCAAGAAAGGGTTGGTGATGGTCAGTTTGATAAATAAAGTTTCCTTCTTGTAAAAGTAAAGACACAGATCATTTACATTTTTTATTTTTTTTTCAACCATTATGATCGTAAACAAGTGGAGCAACACTACCTGTAGCTTACCTGTGTAAGGTGAATACCTATGGGCATGTCTCTTCCTAGCAAGAGAGTGCAGTCACGTTCAATTACCGTTAACGTACAATCAATAAGATGACCTACAACACATGAGTGAAACTTGGCTGCTTTCACTGATGCCTTCATTTTGGAGGAAAAGAAAATCTTCTTCTACTATAGATTTTTCCCTTGTCCTCAGGTTAGTCAATTACATCAATAACTCCCAACAACAACAGCAACAGAATAAGGTGAAGTAGGCCCTTTGTGAGTTCGGCACCCTTTTCTTTCTTGACGATCTGCCAGGAAGGCAGTCATTTTTTTTGTTCTTCTTCTTCTTTCTTCCCTTCACAGCGTTCCTGTAATTCTGTAGCCATCAGAGTCTGGCAGGATGGCAGTTTTACTGCATTCCCTCACTGCGTATCACAACAAGATGGAATCACTGCCTAAAGGTTGGCAGCTAGTGAGACACGGCCTGTATGCTAATGACAGCGGGAAGGAGGGGGGCACTCCACCCAGGCGGAGCTGGTGCCAAACCTTCTTGCCAGCGTGAGTTACAGAAGCAGCAGTTTGCTGAGAGCAGTAGGAGGTCTCCATATAATCACTTCACTTTGTATTCACCAGACAGTAAAGTCACAGAATTTTTTTTTTTCTTTTTTTCGTTTTGTGAGCTGATAGTTAATGCATGTGGAGGAAAAGGGAAGGATGGTGGCACTAGAAACTAGAGGTGGTGTATGCATACACATTTATCAGTGAAAACCTACAGCATTCATCAGGGATCAGCACCGCTGCTGAGCTGACATTTCCATTTTAAAAAAAAATAAAAAATCTGCTGTGAGAAATCGACTTTTACTATATTTAGGATGTAGAAGTTATTCTCTAGAGGAAAAGAAAACTAAATTTCAACCATAATCAAGCATTTTAGAGGTCACACAGGGGTTTCCCTGCTGCACATTATTAGCTCCCCTCTTACTAACCCCTCCACCCAATCCTGCCTCTGTGAATTTTAAGAGGAAATCCAAGAGAAGCCTGTTTTAATTCATCTTAGGCAAAATTCCCTTTGCGGCACTTTCATGTAATTGATCAGCTTCTAATGTCAAAGTGTGCTGGCTATGTGGTTGGAGAAAAGTTTCCACTTCATAGACAAAAGACTAAAGGTTTTTATGGGAGTGAGAAGTGAGGATGGGGTTCGCTCCTGCAAATGAGTAAAACTGCACATTTAATGTGCAACGCGTAAAAAGTATTGTTGGTGCATGAAAAAAAAAAAAATCAAGTGGAAGTTTGTGTACTAAAGTCAAAATGTCCCTCCTAACTTTGCTTTTTAATGCATAAAATGAAATGTCTGATATGTACAAAGGTCAGATTTGAGAGCTGATGCTACATTCATCTTGCTAATTTTAAAGGAGACATAATTTTGCCATTTGTTCATTATTTGACCTGATTTTTTTTTACTCTAAATGAAATATCTGTAACATCCTTTGGCCAAAATAGCACAGAGCAGCCCTACTAGAGCTCATTTTCAGAGCTTCAGAGCAGCCCATTTTAATACATAGAGTGGCTAAATGACTCTACACCATCCTCTTCCACAATGTCGGTTAACCCTTAACCGAGCATCACTGTCACTTTATTCCATTGTTCTGTTCAGCTTATAGAAGCTAACTTTTTAAATAAAATGTCACTTTCCCCTGGCAAGTTTATTTTTGTAATGGCAAGTTCTGCTGTAGTGCTACACTCAATAAAAAGGGAATTCAGAATTTCTAACTTTATTGGGAATAAATATGAAAGATTACCAATGAGAAGTCACAAAACACTAAACAAAGTACTGAAGAAGTATAATTACTGAATTTCTTCTTAAGAGAACACTAAAATTAAATGAAAGAGTGCAGGTAATAGTAAGGAAAAAACTAGATCAAAAGAGTTCTGACTTACATCTTCTGAGGTGCAGTGAAAGCAGCATGATCTGAATTTAAAGTTGGGTCAAGATAAAGATGGGAGGTTGGTTATTTTAGTTCTGATCTAAGAGTGTAATATAAAAAGATTGTAAGTCTGAGTAGCTCACTGAAGAAAATGTAGAGGGTCTCCAAAGTGCCCGTTATCTTTTTTTGAGAGCTTTAAATAGGTAGTGACTTTAGACACCCAGTTTATGCTAAAAAGCACAAAAAAAGTGTTTTTGTGTTTGTTTTTTTTCGCCTCTCCATAATACTAAAGGCCCATGTCCCTTTTAATTGCTGCCAACACTGAAAGTGGGTTGTCACGGTGATTAGAGCATATAATCAGGATGCTTATATCAGCATGTTGCAGTCATAGTAGGCCCTGAGGCAAATCCAGATCCATAAGTGAGAATATGTATCTGCATATTGCCCAACCTGGGAATGCCACAGTATCTCAGAAACAACTGAAAAAAAACAACAAAAAAAAAAAAACAGGGCAACTGGGATAACTTGTCAGGCTTGCTGCCTTGGAGACCAGGAAAGATAAGTTAAAAATGAACTGACAATTAGGTTGCAGAGGTGGCTGTATCATTTATTTTTCTGGTGACAGCCATCATCAATTAAATAAATCACATTTATTTAGCATATGGCTCCTGCACTGCACTACAATTTTCTGGTGATTCTGAAGGTAAAAGCTAAACTCATATTGGCTCCAAATCAGTCAGTTATCCAAACATTATCCAGGCATTAATGCACGGGAAACAGTTCATCTATCTTACTAATCACGTCAAAAGTGATGAAATAAAACAAGAGACATGAGCAGAAACAAACAGATGAAAGCAGAAGTGCATGTGACACAGTGGAATTATGTGGATGGCAGTGGCAAGAAAATGGAGACACATTATTATTATTATCCCTTGACTTGGTCGGACATGACCCTTCATTTATATGATAAACAGTTGAATGTAATCCAAGCACTTGTCTTTTGCTTTTCTTTCATTTCCTTTTATTTAAAGAAGCTGCTGCACTCAGTGTCATTGCTCATTATGTTTCTCCTTCCCATACTTTTTCCTTCTTAGTTACTCATCACCTGACCATCACATCTTCCTTTCAACAGTGGTGTGTGCTCAGCTAATTTATTAGTGTCTTGCTCTTGTTAACTTGCAGCAAGGCCTACATAAACTGGGAGAGTTATATTTGTATGCAGATTATACATGAGGGTGCCACATAATTACACTATGTACACACAGAGAACGTAAGGACATGTAGCCTGGTGTGTTAAGCCACACAAGCATGGTAATGAATACAATTATATTCAACAGAGTAGAGTCAGTTAGAAACAATGGCCACACTATGATGGTAAAAAAAAAAATAATCTATTGAATGAGCATGGAAGAATGTGTTCATGATGTACATTTTTCAGTGTGTAAATTACTTTGTGGTGTGTTTTAGTGTCATAGTCTCTTAGACTATTTTTCTTTGTTAACGGTTAACTAGACATGTTTCTTTTCTTTTTTTTTTTCTCTACATTTAGATGATAAGCATTTATTTAACCCCTTGAGACCTGTTTTTGCAAATTTTTTAAAAACCACTTATAACTTGAATAACTGCAATAAATTCAGACATTAAGGGGTTAATTACATTACATAGTGGAAGACTAGTTGTTGCTGTGGCAATAACTAATAAGGATCCGTAATAAACATACATACATATTAAAAAAGGAGAGAGAGAGAGAGAGAAATGCATTTCAAACGTCTCACCCGACACAGCTAATGAACTGCAGCCCACGCGAACTTGACACAAAAGAGATAGAAAGCTTGGTAGAAAAGTCTGAAAGAACATAAAGTTTGCAGATTGTTTCAAGGTAGAGCAAGATGTGGGCGAAATGACAAAGAGGAACAAATGAAAATAAAAGGATAAAGACACAAATGGGCTTTTGTTGAGTTAGCTCTTAAACTACAAAGTGTATCCTGTTTTGTTTTTTTTTTGTTGTTTTGTTTTTTTGTTTTTTTTTGGCTAAAAATGATGTATTAAACTGTTATGTAAGGTATAGGGATCAAAAGATATTTATTACAATTTTATTCCAGAATTTGATAATACATACACTCCAGCCCTTCCCAAGGCACTGTCTCCCCACCCATGTAGTTCACAAATGCACAGTTTCTTGATGTTGGATGCTGAAATAATGAGGAGCTTTCTTCCTGCACAGGACCTTTGATATGTTAAAGCAGTCAGACTCACCAACTGGCAGCAGCTTCTGAACTGTGCAACCTTAACTTCTGGTTAACTAAAAGAAGATGAGAAAGATCAACACACAGAGAAACTTGGAGAGAACAGGATGAAGGAGTGAAACAAATAAAAGAACAAAAGTCTATACAACCCCCATAGAGGGAAATGCATAACACAGGGTCCCTACGGGATAGTTCAACATGAATTACATACTCTTTCAGACATACTTATGGATGACTGACAGTGCCAATGGCATACCCGTGGAAATATATTCGAAGGGCAACCAAACCCCTCTGGGCAGCAAGGCAGATGAACACCCTCCGGGTGAGTGTTTGGAGAGGTTAAATTGAGAACAGGATCACTGCCTCATCCAGTAAAGCAATGCCTCAGCTCAAATTATACAAATGGACCTCTCAGCTCCAACGGGGAGAAAAAGCATGATTTTCCCTTGGTGTTCAATTCAACTCTACACTGAAAAATTCAGGCACTTTACAATCATTTATGTAAAGTCTACTCAGAGGCTGTATTTAAGGGAGCCGATGTAGTCACAGCTGCTGCTGTCAGGAACCACCGAGCCTTTGGTTCAGCCATTATGAGTAGCTATCAATAAACATCTAAATAGAAATTCATGAATTTAAACCTACTGTATAATTGTATATGTAAAAAGCTAAAATAAATAAATAAAAATACACAGAAATGTGAAAATTAATATTTGAATAAGGAAGAAAAGAGTGGTGCTATGTTTGGACTACAGAACAAACAGGAACTTTCATTCAAAATTCAATGAAAAAGCAAACAATTCAACTGTTCAGTAATGATGGCAGCATGCAAAACACAATGTGGCTGCACAATGAGAGATGTGCACTGCAAGCAATCTAAAAACCCTGTTGAAAACATTTATTTAGTGCTTCTGTCAATAGACAAATAAACTGAGGAACCTTCAAACAACACCGCATGCAAGCAACAGTTACTCCGTCATTCTCCCACTTACACTTGTTACATATGACATAGAAACAGAATCTATGGCTCAAAACTTTGAATAAATTCTTTCTTTAAGAAATAGGTAAATATATCAAATGTAATTTGAATGTAACTGCACTTTCTCTAAATCTCTATAGTGACACTACTGATCACTGGCCACTATCAAATCCACCTTGCTAGTACCAGGTTAGACCCCTTTTGCTCCCACAACTCCCTTAACTCTGGCATATTTTGAAACATGCTTCAGAGATTTTGCACAATATTTACATGAAAGCATCACCCAGTTGCTGCAGTTTTGTCGGCTGCACATCCATAATGAGAATCTCCCATTCCATCACATCCCAAAGCTGCTCTGTTGGATTGAGATCTGGTGAATGTGGAGGCCACTGGAGTACAGTCAATTCTGTCATGTTCAAGAAACCAGTGTGAGTCTGAGTTTTCTGAAACGGTGCTTTATCATGCTGGAAGTAGCCATCAAACGATGGTACACTGTGGTCATAAAGGGATGGACATGGCCAGCAACAATACTCAGGTAGGCTGTGGTGTATAAATGATGCCCAAAATGGTACTAAGGGTACTAAACATCCTTCACACCATTACAACACCAACAGCTGCCTGAACTATTGATACAAGACAGGATGGAGACAGGATGTTTTTAATGTTGTGTGTACTAATATTGTTTATCCTGTTTTTAGCGGACTGGAGTAGCCTCCTGTTGGGCTATTACACAACTTTTGTAATGAAGCAACAGGGAAAAAAAGTATTTTATTTGACTTAATGTGACTTGTGCAATCATGTAGATGATACATGCTGCTTCTGAAAAGCTAAGCCTCTGGAAAAGTGAACAAATACATGTTGCAGCCTGAATGCAGTAAAATCACTCTTGCTTGAATCACAGTTAAATAAATGAAAGTGTGTACAGGACTTATAAATACAAAGATTCAGTTTTGCTTCATTATTGCAGGTAAAATGTAGAGCAAGTAAATAAGTTTTCCAAAAGGTTGGAAAAGAGAAAAAAAATGGAGCTACCACTGTACTCCAACTTGACCACAGGGTACCTTCATATTCCATTATATTCTGTTGTTGCAAAGTGCTGAGGTGCTGCAGGTGGGATGTGAGGGATGTTTGAACATGTACCATTATTTCCAAAAGGGGGGCTTCTGGTTTGCAATGTGAATGAGAGTAAGCATGAAAACCATTGATGTGCTGCATAAACTCGGCCATCCTCATGAGAAACCTGCTCTGCACAAAGAAGCCCCTTTCCAAAATGAGCAGTGTTTGATCTTTCTAAAATGTCTTCGGAAATATAGCACAGTGACTTTCCCCAGCGTTGCACGAAGTCTGAGCTGTCCTAGTAAAACGGCAATTATTTTTAAACTTTAAAATGCACTCAGGATAAATGAATGCCAACATAATTTGCAATCAATTAAAACACACAATCACAAGCACATCCACACTCTTGATTTTCACTATGCATGGTGCATACATTTTGATTTGAACCAAAAAGTGAAACTCTTCTATTCGATTTTAGCCTTTGACAAAGTAGCTTTAAAGTGCTCATCCACTCTTGCCCTCTCTTTATTTCTCTCCTCAGTCATTTCTTCTTTCTCTGTCTTCATCTGCCTCTTTCACCTTTGTTTTCTAATACTTTGGAAGGGGAAATGATGAGCAGAGGCAACAAATGATAGGAGGGACATTCACCCATCTGTTCCCTGATGCATTATTGATCCCAGGCTCCCATCAGGGTGAAAAAGTGGAGGTTTTTGTCAGAGTTGCACAGACCATACACACTGATGCAAGCATAAAAAAACAACTCACACAGGCAGGTCTGCATGCACAACCTAATGTTCCAGTGTCTTAGTGCTTAGCAAAAAAAAAATAAATAAATAAATTCTGCAAACTTCAGAGGTTACAAATAAAGCAGATAATGGCCATGAATGGTGGGCAGTTGTACGATATGTTATGAGATGGCTGTACAAGTTGACAAGATGCGTAGGGAGCACCGAGGGCAAATTAGACAGTAGATTAATTATCGTGAATATGTGGCTGCAGCACAATATAAATGTCCTCATCGCTAGCCTGTCTGCAGAAAACAGATGAGTTCATAAACAGACAGTGGAGGACAGTCTGTGTCCTGAGGCAAACTGTGTCTGGGTATGCATGTGTGTGTTGTGGTGTGTAAGCGGTTATGTCCACTCAGTATGTATCTTGGTGATGGAGAAGATGAAAAGTGATAAGTCATCTGTCTCGGAAGAATCAGTGGTGTGTTTTTTGCGTGCATGTGTGAGATTCCATATGTGCTCTGTCGCCTGTGTCCTCAAATGGTTCGCTGACTTTGGTCTGTGCATCGTGGTGTAACCAGCCTGTTTTGACACGTTAATTATGTCCCCTTTTCCTCTCAAGCTCAGGGTAAATGTACTGAGAACAGATTATTCCAGATTATTTCTGGAATAATCCAGAAAGAATGCCATTTCCAAAACTCTTACACAGAATTGAGTGCTGACATGTTTGAACAAATTAAGTGTTTATGTTGTCTTCTGATGAAATGCAATATTAAAAATGCTGTATTTCTTTTTCAGATTTCCTTTTATAAATTTTAGTAATCTACAGAGCATTTTCCTTTGTTGAAATACATTACGTACACCGACACTTCAATTTATATTAAATTAATTGAAAAAAGTGGTTCCACCAGACTTTTCTTAATCCCAGTCCTGCTTACACGAATGGTATTTTTACTGTTGCTGCAAGATTTTGAAGATCATGCCCTGCAGAGGTAAGGAATCTTTCATGACCATGCAGATTTATTTACAGAGAGTGACAAGTACCTATTTGGATTCTTTAGGCTACTGCTTTTAAGTATCTTTGCAAGCATCTGGTGCCATACACAACGGTGTGATCCACACATGGGTTCTCTATCGACCTCGGGCTTTTTGGCTATTGAAACATTTCAGCTGGAGCTGGCAGACAGGTCGGTATATCACATCAGCTGTGGTCTTCATCCTCTGTGCAAGTCTTAGATGCAAAAAATCAAATTTCAACATAGTTATAGTTGAAGTCAAGAGGGAATTAACTTCTATTGCTGGTCTTTCTAACACAGTCATTGCAGTACACTGCACACGTGCACATTAATGCATCCTCACCAAGTCCATCCCTATATCTCAACTGGAAGCATCCCTCTTCCCAGGAGGAGCACATGACTATTTTATTTTAGCAACTGTTTATGTATAGCTCATTGATATGTATTTTAATGAAAAAATCATTTTCAGCAGATTTATTTATCTATTTATTTATGGCTATCAAAAAAAAAATGATTTAATTAATACAGCTAGCTTAACCATACAGGGTTTAAATTATTTGTGGTTTACCTGTTTCGTGTGTTGACCAGAGTCTTGTTGCCCATTGGCAGTGATCACAACTGAAGAGTTCTCTCGTCTCTAAATAAAAAACCATTTTATGTCCATTTTTGACCACTAATAATGACCGCTCGAAATAACACCAGAGTTCAAATTAGGGATAAAACGCCGGGCTGTCAGCCAACATGGAAGATTCCCCGCTTCCATAAAATTCCTCTGTAATTGGTCATATTGTACCTGTGTTGCATTCACATAAGCCAGGAAATTACATCTTCATCTTCATCTTCTTTAATGTCATAAGGCGGCTGAGAGAATGTAAACTTATTCCTTCTGGGATGAAAAAACATTCGGGGCTTGATGTGAAATGTTCGGGGCTAGAGCTGGGAATGCCCAGGCCAGGCGACGTTCCTGGTTCACACTGGAAAATTTTACCCCAAACTATTGTTTTTTGGATGTATTAACAACAGAGGGCAACATTTATCAGTCTTGCGTCAATCAGATCCATGTCACTATTACATGAAGCTGAAGAAAGAAAAATGTGACAACAGTCTATTTCTGTTAGCTATTGTTTGCCTTTATTTCCTATAACTTTTCAGTATTATTCAGGTTTGCCAACAGCTGTAAAATAATCTAGTCATCAGACAACCATGAACACATCTATGAAGATAGATCAGGTTCAGATATCTACTGAGAGTTAAATAGCAAAGGCAGGAAGAGGACGTCTTCTCTAAATCATTGGTACTGTGCAGATAGTGACAGACCTGGGGCCACATTTCCATTCATACATCAGAATTAACTCTATAGTGGGCACACATGAGGGAGCGCCTTGCCACGCCCTTGTGGTGGCTATAAAAGGTCAGATGAATGCCTATAATAACTATTCATCTTTTCATTTCCATGATGGCTCAGGAGGGGAAAAAAATGAAAAAGCGTAATTTTAAGGTGTGTGAGATCCTAATGGACCACATTGACAAAAAGGATTTATTTGAAGGGCACGGCATGGGCATTACCAGTGTCAGAAAGGTAGAGGAAGGCAGCAGGCAGCAGATGCTGTCAATGCCGTGTCAGCTGGATATCTCATTTGGCAGGGCTTCCATCTCCCATGCTGGAGATCAAAGTTCGAATCCCACAGGGGTGAATCGCTTTAGAGAAAAGCATCTGCTAAATGACAGTACTGATGCCGGTGATTTAGTGATTTGTTTTAAATGAAAAAATAATTATGTACAGATACATCAGAGATTGCTACAAGTTTATTTAGTGTTAAATAATATTTCTTTCTAGTTGCTGGGTGCTCCAGCTGGGTGGGAGGTGCTGAGAGACACAATCACTGCTACTAACAAGGTGGCCAAGGAGTAGCAGGAAATAAAGACCGGATGGACAGAAATTAGGAAAACAATAAAAAACCATTGTGTAAGAATAAATAAATAAAAGGAAATCCACTTCTTGTGTTAGCGTTGCATCACTGCTAGACCTCCAGTCTCCAGTCTGTGTCCCGCTCTGTTAGAATGAAGGACCAAAGCTACTTTTCCCACTGACTGGTCCATGCTGGCAGCAGACTGTCCACCTTATTTAGCTGAATGTATTTTATAGCATCTAAGTTTTGTTTCACAATGACAGAACATATTTTAGTGGTTGAGGTTCTTATTAATATCATCTCCCTTTTTTTTGAAAATCCTGTTTTGTTTTTTTTGTTTGTTTGTTTTTTTGTTTTTTTGTTTTTTGTTGTTGTTTGTTTTGTTTTTCCAGAGCATGCACTTTTAGGAGTGTTAATATTGAATGCGCCTCTTTATTCATTTCTGCAAATAGCTTTAATATATAACGTGGTGTGAAAGGTAATAGTGGATTGTGCACAAATGTCTCACATTTCACATCATTTCCTTGATTTTATTCTGTACCGTTGCTGTTGCCGTTTCCTGCTTTTCTAGATTATGTGCGCACGCCAGGGTCAGCGATACCATACAGGTAGGGACATTTTCTCTTCAAGCTTGGTTTTTAGAAATCCCAAAAGTTGACTATGATTGGCGTACGCCGGTTTTTGTTCCTATGCCAGCTTAATAAATAAGGTCCCTGATCATTTATGGACCATGAATGTGGTGAGAGAAATTATGAACAGGTTCTGCGATACAAACCAGAGCAGGACTCCTCTCTAAGAAAGCAGCTGACAGGTGGTTGAAAGGATTTATATTTCAGCTATGCAGGGTGGGTCTAAAATATTGTTGATGGTGGGCCATGCAGGAATACTGGCCAAAAAAAGGTTGGCTCAAATTAGATATTTTTAAGGTCTTAAGTTTAGTTATAATATTGAACTGATTATTACAACTAAAGTGATTTTCTAATATAAAAGGGACTGAAAACCCAAGTGACCATTGTTTTGCTCTTTCTGTTGGTAGAATATATTAAAAACAGACATATTTCAGGCATAGTCACGAAAGGCAGGTAATCATGATTAATTCGTTTGTAAGCTGCGATTAATCTGATTAAAATTTTTTATCATTTGACAGCCCTACTTTTTTAAGAGAAGTGCAATGATATGACCAGTACTTCCAGTGACCTTTTCCTTAATTTTGTTTCACCTCTGTCCTTTAATGGACATTTACAGGCATTTTACCTGCAAATTAGGGACAGATGTAAAATATTTTCAGCGAATGAGGAGATTAGCCATCATCAATCCTTTTTGTGAGAAATTTGTTAAGAAAAACTTAAAAAAGAATTCAAATTAAAATCTTAAGATAATGATAATGGAGGCCACTTGTGTGGTCACTGGAGGAAGACAGAGACCAAGACAAGACTACATTTTGTTCTGCTTCTAGCCCAAATTCTTAAGTAAGTCATCCACTAATTGAAAATTTCCCAGTTAACTTACAGGCTATATATATATATATATATTATTTATTCATTTTTTTACATTTACAAAAATGAATAAATAAAATAAATAAAAAATAAATAAGAGGTGGACCAAAATTAGCAAAAGATGGTTTGGAGTGTCAAGGTTTAATGATGACCATTGAAAAAAAGAGTTCACAGTAAGAATTTTAACAGTTGCATTAATGTACAGTATTATATCATTCAACCTTGGCATTTGGCATTTATGTGTCTTACAGCTATGTAAGTCTGTATTAGGGCTGGGCGATTAATCGATAAAATCGATAAATCGAATTTTCCATTTCTCGAGATTAATTTTTTTGAAAATCGGGATTTTTTTCCATAGTTAGTTAGCAGCAGACTTAGCCCTCCCTCCACACCAGAACGGTGTTTGTCTGACAGATTTTCAGTAAAGTGACCCTTCACTCACGCCTGGGATTTAGCTGTGCGTATAGCTGCAGTGAGAAATGCTGCTCTCTATGAGATGCAGAAATCAACTTAACCCACAAACCCTAGTTAAGAGACAACCTTCATCAGGGGAATTATTTCTGCAGTGGATCCTGTATGATAAGGATCCAGATGGAAAGAGATCACGGATGCATTGTGTCACATATTTCAATGTAAGATATGAAGTCGTTTATATGGTGGAAAAGCTATGACATTATGTGCTTTAGTTTTGCTAGCATTCATCTATATAAACAAATGAATGTTTTTAATAACCTTATGTTTTGTAAAAGAAAAGGAAAAAAAATCGATTAAAATCGGAAATCGGATTTGGTTATAAAAAGTCGGAGATTTTATTTTTAGGCCATATCGCCCAGCCCTAATCTGTATGATTGCTTCTGCTCTTGGGTTAAGATACTGATCAGCTCCCCAGATGGACTAGAGATGGATGATTATTTTACATCCATCAGCCTCCAACCCTATATAAGCAATGACTTGATCTCTTCTTCCTTGCCCAAGCAGAATAACTTTCAGGGAGAGCAAAAATTCAAGCAAAAAAAA
Organism: Melanotaenia boesemani; assembly: GCF_017639745.1. Classification (NCBI taxonomy): domain Eukaryota; kingdom Metazoa; phylum Chordata; class Actinopteri; order Atheriniformes; family Melanotaeniidae; genus Melanotaenia; species Melanotaenia boesemani. The sequence continues at coordinate 11,021,119 of NC_055698.1, read as the reverse complement.
AAGAAAAGAAAAATATCTCTTGTTATGAAGGCTAATAAACTCAGTTTCTGTTGGGTAGAGGAGAGATAACTTTGTCCTTGGCTTGCTTATAACCTCATCAGAATTGCTCAATGAATCACAGAGCACCATAACTCATGGCGGGGCAGCTGTGATACAGTTAAGAGCTATCCTCAGAGGAAAGAGGGGAGCATCATATTAGAGAAAATGAGCAGAAAAGCATGTTAGATGGCACATATAAAACATGTGCACATCTGAATTTGCTTAATTTATATTCTTCAATTAAATTCTTGCACAAGATTAACATGGAAGTTGACATGTTTAGGGAACTGCCCTTGCGACTCGACCCCAAATAAGCAGCAAGAAAATGGATGGACGGATGGCAAAATATCCAATGGCAACCAGAGGTTTTTTTTTTGTTTGTTTTGTTTTTTTACTGTAAGGATTAGAAACAGGGATTCCCTCAAAATCTTTCATTGCCTTGATAATGACCCCTTTCCAATACACCATATTGGATCAGGAAATCCCAAATCACAAAAACTCATTGTCACTGTGGCAATTTGAAGAAATACTGGGCTCAACACAGAGCACTAATTCACTGATGTGATGTGGCAAGGGCTAGTGAGAGCCCTGGGAAGGTGAGGACTCTCAGGCCATAGTGTAAAAAGCAAACAAACCTGAACACAGCATTAGAAGCCTTGTCTGTAGGATATATCTTCCAGCTCAGACCATGCCCCAGCCAATACGTAAGATACAGGAGGAATTACAATATCTAAGGGAGCAACAAGCCAGCAAATAGGAGTATACCACTGATTATATATGTGTGTATATATATATATATATATATATATATACATACACACATATATAATCATTTTCACTTTATCAGCTCTTAAAGTCCCTTTTGTGTTTATAGGATGCTTAGATTTTGTGTTGCTGTGGCAGCAGTTCTTAAGTTGAATCAATGTAATTTAGATGAGTACATGGAAAATAGTGATTAAGAGTTGGGTGGTTTCTGTTCTATTAACAAGAAATGAGGCAAAATTCATTGTGTAAAATTTTGGATTTTTACTTTTACCTTGGCAGCCAAGTAGTAGTTGAAATTACTTTATGAAAGCACTGCTTTGTTTCATTTCTATTTGTTTGGCTCATCAATAATTCAAATTGCACAAAAAAGTTTCTATTGATTTCAATAAGAGGTAAAAAAAAAAAAAAGAAAATGAAAAAGAAATACTATTTTGTCATTTCTATTTTCCAGTCATACAAACTAAAATGTCTCATTTTCTCTTCTTTAGTTTCCTTTTATCTTCTTATTTTTTATTATTTGGGAATAATAAAATGTTTAAAAACACACAAAAGAAATATAATATCATGTCACCTTTGATTATCGCTACCTGCAGGGCTCCTCGTGTGGGGAGACCAGTTGTTTGCTAAACAGACACCAGAACATTATTTGGTCACCACACTGACCTCAGATGAACAACAATCCAACTTTCACCATAGTTTCAGTGTATTGACAACATGGTTTTGACATTAAAATACAGTTTACCTGTTGGAATGTAGACTGACAATAAAAATGACTTTTTTATTTTTCTTGGTCATGTGACTGCTCTGTAGTAACTGGTCATCCCTTTGTTTTAAAATAATTATATAGACAGCTGCTGCACAGTGACACAGATGTTTTTGGTGTAACATTAGCTTTAGCAAAAGTCACACCCACACCGTGTTCCTACTGCAAAGCACGGTTAATTTTGAGTCTATCAATTACTTAGTAGGATGCACTTGAAATCATCATGTATATTGAAAATAAAAACAAGATTTTGTGAAGCATCTCTTCCACATCCTCATGTACTTACAAAAAAGTAAGAAAATTCTAAAGTTCCTAGAAGTTCTATCCATCCTATTTATCAACATCCTTTGTCATCTTGAACGCAGCATATGTTGCTTTGAAATCTTAATTTACCTTTTGCCATAATGCTACCATAACAGAGGTGTAAATTACCTTTGCGAAGAGTACTAACCCAACTCCCATGCCATCACAGCTCCTGGATTTTGGACTTGATACTCATAACAGATTGAATGTCAATGATGTCTTTGATCCAAAAAAAACAACATGTCTTGAAAAAATGGCTTGGGATAGAGATTTGTCTGCACACAGAAGAGCATATATTTTTGAATTGCTATTGATAAGAAAAGCACAAACAATAAAATTAAAGATTTTTTTTTCTCCAGTAGACAGATTTTAACCTAAAAAATTGGAGCCAGATAAATGTGCTGCTTTTAGAACAGTAGCTATAACAATTCTTTAATGATTCATCCCCCACAGTCTAAAATACCTACTGTAGAGTTGACAGTTCCGATTTTAACCTCAGTGACAGTGTCATTTTACTGCCTGATCAAAAAACACAAATCCAAAATGCCCAAAGTTGTCTGTTTGAAAATAATCTTTGAGGCCCTTGTGTTTGGTGTACAGACTCACACAGACACACAGGCTTATGTTCCTTGTGAAGACTTTCCAGCTTAACTTGTCTCAGACAAACTCAGTAGGGGCTGAGCTCTTAGTTGTGGATGAGAACTGTGCAGCAAACAGACTTACATTGTAAATTAACAGGATTAAATGTTTTAAGAGGCTTGTCAGGTAAACCTCAACCTGCCTGCCTAAATGCTAAGACTGACTCTGAACTACTTTCAGCCACTTTGAAGTCTCCAACTATCTCATCCATGACTGGCATATCAGAGAGCCTGTACAGCACACGCTAGTGGTACAACACTGCAATTTGGCATGCACCACTAACCAGCACCTGCCAGCATGCAAAAGGGGAGGTGTACACCTGCACACTCACAAACAAAGATGAAACATATGCAAACAGAGGGTTTAGCTGCTCAAGTTTTCAGACACATTTCTGGCTTTTTGGCTCTGCAAAGCTTCACCACCCAAAACTTCACCATTTATTTCAGTCATCTAGTTGTAGCTAAGACACCAGACACACACACACACACACACACACAATCAAAGGTAGATAAAAGTTAACCCTTACACTGAACAGATCTACATTAGCAGACCTAATTTAAAAAGCTGATTTAAAAAACAAACTCTACAGCACATGCACAGAATATTTTACTGCAAAAGAAAAAGAAAAAAAAAACTCATTGTGATTTCCCTATGGCAGGAATAAAATCTCCCCACATTTTCACTATAGATTGGTTCAATAAATTTTAGTCAGATCCCTATCATTGTTTTACTTAAATCAGGGTAGGTAATTGACAACTACTGTAATAAGAAAATGTAATAAGGTTACCTTTACCATAATACATGGGATTAATAAAGTATTTTTCATCCATTTCATTTAAATTTCCACGGTCATGTCCACCTTTGATTTCATATGTTTGACCTCTAATATATAGCAGTACAGTTTTGGAGCATCTTGGGGTAAAAAGAAACCACATGCTGATAAATGAATACTAAACCTCAGAGATCAACTGGCGCATTTGTAAGAGACATCAACTTTGTACTGTAAAGGTAGCATACTGGCAGGGGTTTTAATAAAGAAGATGATTCTGATACAAACTGATTTACAACATCATATTAGCATAATGAGAATGAATTTCCTTGTCATTTGATTAAAAAGTAAATCACGATCCAACCTAATGGCTTTGATATACAACCTCAGTTCCAAAACATTTGGGACACTGAGTAAAACGTAAATTGAAAAAGAAACTAAATGTTCAGTGTTCACATATGTTTTTGTCTTTGCATTATGGTGCTTTAACCTGCATTTGTGGATCTATTTCTGTGCCCATACAGTGATTTCTAGAAGAAAATGAAACCTGTTTTTCAAAGAAGTGCTGGCTGAGGGACCAAAGACCATAAGCATCCAGTTTTGACATTCAGCTTTTTTTCCCTCTAAACGCAGAGATTCTTCCCGACTCTCTGAATCTTCAAATATTATATACTAAAAATGGCTTTTTAATTTTACATTGAGGAAGATTTTGTGAAACTGCTCAACACATTTTAGTCACGGTTTGCATCTGACTGGTGAACCTCTGCTCATCTGCCTCTGAATTAAAAGCAGGTATTTTTGACTAGTACATTACAAGACAATTAAAAGTGCTTTAGATAAAACATTAATAACATTACAGCAAGGTGGAAAAGAAATTACAAAGAGCAAAACAAAAGAAAAACAAAAGAAAATCTGTTCACCCTTTAGATCCTCCAGTGTTAACCATAAATCTCCCCAAATTGGCCTTCTATTGTTACATCTTTACATTTATTATTTCTGGTCCCCATGTGAATGGTGTGAACAGAAACTCAGAGTTCCATATCTAAAATAACACTAAAACGAGGTTGTCACCGCGACCTCTGGTTCTGTGATTGATTTTATTCATGAACATCACCACCAATAACAACAAAGGACAACAATTCACCACGACTATGAAATGCTCCTTTTATACCCAGACATGTTACTGACCTGGTACCAATTTACATAATTAGTTCTCAAATGCTACACCAGTTGTTTTTGATTTTTCCCAATTGTTTTGTTGACCCTGTTCCAATCATGTAGAAGTGTTACTGCCATCAAATTCAAAATGAGCCATTATTTTTCATGAAATAGTAAAATTGCTTGTTTCAGTGCCTTACATGTGTTTTTTGTCTTATTCCAAATAAATTATGGGTTTATAAGATTTGCAAGTCATTGCATTTGGTTTTACTTCAATTTTATAGTGTTTCAACTTTGTTGGGTGTACTAACAGTATCACCAGGTCAGTGTCCTTGTGTACTTTACAGATGATTGTGATTTGAGCCTTTGTGCTAAATAAAAATTCTGCTGACATCAAAACTGTGTTATCGTACCTGAGCAAACCAATAAAATAAAATAAAAAACAAACACAACACCTCAAAACTAAAAAAAAAAAAATGTGCTAAATGTTTTCAGCAATTAAAGGTCTAGAAAGTTGGCAGGTGTTTTGAGTACTGACCCTTTTTTAGAGTGTAGAATGTGGTTTGGTATTATTTTTTTTAAATAAGCAGATTGATGATGTCATCTTTAGTTGGGATCATTAGTTGTTCTAAACCCTTACAGATGTGAGCTTTAAAAAAAAAAACAACAACAAAAACAAAAGAAACAAAACAAAAACTTACAGATGTGATCATTATCATGTTAAAAAATAAATAAATTAAAAAACAACTATTAGTTGTGTATGCTTGCACGGCCTGATGACCAGGCCTGAGATTACATTTGCGTGAGGATCAGCTTGTATATGGAGTTTTGAGACTCCTTTCATGCTCCTCACAGTTCCATAAATAGATGTTGCATTAAACTGCTGGTGGAAAGCTAGGTCTTCTGGAATGTAATAGAGATCTGTGTTATTTTCCCCTATAGTATCAGAAACAGGAAGGATGCTTTCAATGACAGTATAATTTAATTGTCTTTTATCTAAACACATAACCACAAATACTGATGTTCAGGGCATCTTTCTGTATTGCCAATGCTGAAACGTGTCTGTGCTCAAAGCAGAACATGACTGATATAGTTTATCATTTGTGGTTTAGTTTTAGGAGCTAAACCACAGCTTTGGGAGCCTGTATATATATATATATATTACTAATGTTATCAGTATTAGCAGCTAAAGCACTGTCTTTTGTTACATAACACCTCTTTATATGGCTTCAGTTAAAACAAATGCTTATCTATGCACCTCTTTGGGATGCTAGCTTAGAATTAGCATATGTCCGGTTAGTTAATAAAGACTTCTGTCAAACAAGCACTCAGAATGTTTCTTGAATTAATATTTAGGAATTATTAACAATCAGTACATTAATTAATTAAACACTACCATTTCTGAAATGTTGCCTTTTGCTGTCTGACACTACTCACCAAGCCTCTATTAGCCCAGCAGCTTCTAGATGCGGCTGTTTGCGGTGGTAATTATTTTTTATTTATATTACAAATCCTTTCTATTATGGTTGTTTAAACTGTGTTTTTCAAATATTTGCAAATCTTATCTTGTGACAGTGTTCGCAGACATTGAAGTTTCCTCAGTATTCTACGGCTGTAAGATTATAAAACAAAAATATTTAGTGCCAAAACTGTCTAAAAAGGTGACACATTTAAGCTCTCCAAACAGAGCACAAGTTAAATGATTTTGGCTGCTTGGTGAGAGGCTCGGAAAGCAATGTTGCCAATGGGTGGTATCAACGCATATCTCCTCAAAGCTTTAACAGTGACACATTTGTTCCCTTTCCACTTGGATCTACTTCTGTATTATTAATACCTCACCCAGGAGAAGGAGTTGCCTACAGCTAGTATCAAAAGCCTGTGAAGACAAAGTACTTCCCTGTGTATTAACAAAGTGACTTTCAGTTCAAGACTGAACATCCCCTATGTCTGCCAATAACAGCCCGAAACTAACAATTTTAGAAAGAGGTATCACCACTAAATCCCATTTTAGATTTGTTGTAATCTCTGCGTTGTAAAATTTTCACATAGAAACTGAAACAGCATGTATACACACATTTTAAACCAGTCATATCTTATTTTCACATTATTTTGGTTCAAATTTGGATATTCTGTTAGGAGTACATACTGCATGTTCACTTATGAGTTAAAGATGGTGAAAATTTCAAATGACCCAAATTTTCTTATTATGGGATACTCATTCCTGAAATAACCAAAGCCAAAGCAGGGCAATCAGCTGGTCCCTGCATTAACGCTGCCTTTCGCCGTGATTTTGGGTTATTCACAAAGTGCAAAAATTGGTCACTAAACTACAGCAGCCTTTCATTTTGAAATTTGCCGGGTCTAAATACAGTATATAAGTAAAAATGACCTCAAAACACACCATCTTACACAGAGCATTGAACTGGGTTTGCAGCAGACTGCAGAAGTCGCTGTGGAAGAACATCTGTCAATTCTCAAGTGTTAATGAAAAACACCCCTGCAAAAATTTCAATTAGTCAAAGTAGGAGGTTTATCAGTGTAATCTCTCTTTTTGGTTTCAATAGTAAAAAAAAAAATAAAATAAAATAAAATAAATAATAAGAAAAAAATAAGAAACATGAGCAATAGCACAATAAATACAATGTATTCAAAACAGGAACATATTCAGATGAATTCAAGCACAGATTTAATTTCCTTTTTATTTCTTTGCATTTTGGCCAATGGATGACACTCATTACATTTGTTTTTGCCAAATGCAATGCTCGGAAGAGAGTTTGTTTTCTTTTCTTTTCTTTTCTTTGTTGCTCTGCCTCTGATTATCTTTGCTCACCTCTGTAGCTGCTATTGCAACTTCAATTCCACATTGTAGATAAAGCCCAGCATATATGGAATTAGATTTGTGCCAATAATATGAAACAAAATTCTTAAAATATCAGAGAAAAATTGAGAAAAAAAAATGGGGAAGAGAAAAAAAGTTGTTTTAAAGTAAAACTTCTGATATTATTAGTGTAATTATGTATTTGTCTTTTATTTGTTTCTTTGGTTTGTCCTTACTGATCAAAGCTTTGTTTCACCATCTTTGTAGTTAGGCTGTCAGACTTTTTGTTTGCTCTTCTGACACAAACCTCTCAGCTGGCACGATATTCTAGTCCTTTCCCCTTGGACAGTGAGTTTTTGATTAATACAAAAATTACTAATAATTAACACAATTATACTACTATTATTTTGATTGCAGGTAATAAGTTTTACTTTTGAAACAACATTTTTTTCTCCTTTGAGGAATATTTAAATTTTTTTCCTATCAAAATTTTAGGTTTAGTTTGATCTTATTGGCACAAATCTAATTCCATACACAAATATATAAATTTCAGACTTATATTCAAAACTTTATTTTTCTTTTTTCATTTTGTCAAACTACATAATGATGTTAATTTAATCTGTATTAATGAAGGCAGGACCTTTACAATGCCATCTCTCTAAATAATCATTTCAGAAATATAGCAAGAGTGCAATATTAGAAGCTGAGGGGAAACTGAGAATCTACAGCAAACTTTTCTTTGCTGCAGCATCTGTCCCACTGGTCCCTGTCTGCTGACTCATTTGAAACTGTTTTCTGATTCTGTGGCAACATAAACTTTGTTTTAGATTTCTATGACAACAGCTGGAAGTCTGCTTGGTAGATTTTGTGATGAAACTATCTTCTGACCAGTGAGTCCATAGCTTGGAATTTGTGGCATCAGATGACTTATGTTATAGTTATCGTTTATGACTTTAGCAGCATGCAGAGAAGCACACCAAATTACACAGAGTTACTATAGAGAACAATACAATCTGCTTCATGAGAGAAAACACTTTAAAAGACAGTCAGCATTCGATAAAGGGGGCAGTGCCATGTTGGTTTATATGAGCTGAATTTTAAAGTACATTTCACTTCTAGTCACTCTCTTGTGCCTCTTTTAAAAAGCATCTATTAGGCTTAAGAGAAAATTTAACCTGCAGAAAACTACACAACAGCATTTTGTCTCCAATGCGACTTTGTGCTGACTTACTCCTTGAGGAGATTTAAATTCAAATACCAACATGACAGCTCTTGGGAGGTGACATGAATGGTTTGAAGTGGGAGATAAACCCTGCCCTATTCTTGCTCAATAGCTAAGAGGAGCCAGCAGAGCCATTCACAGCTGTAAGACTCCTTAAGGCCCTTTAATTATACAAATTAAAATAAATTATTCTCTTAAGAAGGGCTACGTACACCACTCGGGGTTCAGTAAATGTGGTTTATAAACCCATTTCCCTATACTTCAATATAGGAATATTTTGAAGTATGTGATAAATGAGCTTAATGCAAGAATATCATCACCAGTGGTGTTCACAGACAAAGGAGTCCTCAGGTTGTGCAGCAGCTGATCTAAAGGGCAAAAAGGCTAATCATTTGGAAAGATGAAGTAGCTTTGTCTGAGGTTACTTAAATAAAAAAAATTGTTATATCATGTCCCTTTTTTATCACAAGTTGACACAATTTCAAGAAGTCATATATAAAGAAATGTCTGTGACATGCTTTGGTCAAACTGGCTCAGAGAAACAATGTAACATTTCTCCTTTGGACCAGAAGTTTTACAGACAGATATTCCATTGCAATTGGATTTAGGGTGTAGAAAGAAAAACTTGACTCTGTTACCCCACCTCTCCTATGTGGAGTGTCTAATTTCCACCAGGTGCATGTGCGGCAAGTTACAGCTATGTTCCAACCTCAGGTGGGCATCAATCCACACCGCGAGAGTGTCAGGTGTGGAGTGCACACGAGGATCCATGAGATCACAAAGTCACAGGGAATTGAAGAATCACAAGATTCTCTTCTTCCATGATAATGTCTCATTGTCCATGATGGAAAACAAAAACACTGAGACCCCCTGACCAGTTAAAGACGTAATGTTTACATGATTCAGCAGTGGAAATCTGCATGGAGGCTTTTATTTTGAAAAATACCTGTAGTTTTTACACTGCTCCCGTGTCTCATATCCGGTCTGCCCCTATCTGAACTGCTGAGTTTGATGTGTTCTGGGTGAGTGCCCCGTCAAAAATAGACTTGGCCCATAAATTTAGCAGAGAGCTGCGACAAGGTGCTTCTGGAACACTTTTGACACTCATCACAGCGCGCCCAGTGTGAACCAAACCACTGACTTAATGGCCGCAAAGTGGAGGCCAAGAGTTGCAATATTGATATTAATATCTTGTTTGCACTCATGTGAACAAGAGCATGAACACGACTGGTCTGAGGTAAACACAATGGCGGACAGTTTTGAAGACCGTCTAAAAAATAAAACTACTGGCAACTGTACCATTTCTTTCTACCCGTTACAGAGTGACAAACACTTGTGCCTTAACAGTTGGCAACAAATTTTTGCCAAATGTATATATATATATATATATATATATATATATATATATATATATATGAATAAACTAGCAAAACTGTTGATCTGGCTGAAAACGTGTTTTTCTTTTCATCATTGAAGTGTATGTCTGTGCAGCAGTGATATAAGTCCTACACCAGCATCACCCAAAGTGAACAACTGTTGATAAAAAATTTTGGTTGTACAGGGACCTCGCACAAGAGGTCCTGCATTCCATACTCCCGGAGTACCCCCCCCCCCCCCCCCGAAATCCCTGAGGAACACTGCTGAACGCCTTCCTAAAATCCACAAAGCACATGAAGACTGGTTGAGCAAACTCCCATGCCTCCTCCAAGCCCCTGAATAGGGTGTAGAGCCTGTTCCACAACCAGGATGAAAACCACACGGCTCCCCCTCAATCCAAGGTTCAACTATCTGACAGACTATCTATCTCTTAACAAAAGGAATCTCCTGAGTTTTACAGCCAAGCTGCATGGAGCCTTCTCCTTATTGGCTAGAGAAAGTAAGCTACACTTCCTTGTGGGCATGGACCGCCTCCAAAACTTAGACAAAGAACTCAGAACTTTTATTTATTAAATTTACTTTCCCATTTACACAGACACACAGAGTCGAGTCCAAAGAATGAAGGGAAGAACAAAGTTTTGTCAGGTTGCATAGAGATGCATCCGGAGAAACCAAGCTGGGCGACATGCATTATGCATGCAGAAAGAAAACTGGTCATGAAGCTTCTGTCTTAAACAATGAGTTTAGCTCCAATAGGATTCAAGAATCCTCTAAGCCTTCTTTTCTCCTTTTTCCCTACATTATTAATTAACATCCCAGCTTAATTTTTGTTCTGTTTTCACTTTTTTCTCCAAATTTTCACTTTCCCTACCAGAAGAGTCTGGTTTGAAATTCACACCTGCAAATGTATATTTGATTTGCTTCCCATTTATCTCTTGTAAATATTCCTTTGATATTATGTTGCTGATCGTTAATAAAAATTCACATTTATTTAACTAGTCGTTTGTGATTTTTTCCCCTGAATCATGTCTTGGTCCTTTCAAACGAAAACTTACGCATTTAGGGGCTGAGTTATGACGAGGGCAAAACTGCTGCGCTATTTAACATTTGCTGCGCAGTTTTGCTCTGGTTATGTTTCTACGATTAGCGCCTGATCTATTAAGACTGCTCCTGTTATCATTTGCGGAGCAAACAGCAGTATTTAAATGGGGATTTAGCGGCGCTGTTTGCTCTGTCATGTAAGGTTCTGGAGAGCAAGGAAACCGCAAACGCAAAATTAACTTTTATCCGATAGAAGTTGAGACAAATAAAAGAGACAAATAAAAATATTGCGGAAGTCGAGGAAAAAAATCTAAATGTCACCAGAAATGCTGCAATATAGTTTCATATTCAAGTTCAATTTATTTATAAGGCACACTAACAACAACCTTTAGGAACCAAGGTATTGTACATATAAAAACATGCAAGGAACAAATAAGAAATAATAAAGGTTTAAAAGCTATAAAGAAATAATAATAATAATAATAATAATAATAATAATAATAATAATAATAATAAAAGACAGGCATGATAAAGTCTTTAAACTTATCCAGCAATTCTAATATTGCAACGCTGGATCGTCTCCACAATCCTCTTCTCTGGCATTCTAAATATATTAATATAATAGAAAAAAATGCATTATCTTAGTCGCCTTTCATGGTGTCTGTGCCTCCTCCTTAAAATTATTACTGCAGCCATTGCGCGTATACTGTTGTGACAATTAGCACTTGCTTTTCAGAAACGCTATTTTTAGAGCAAACATAAACACCGCAAACTATTTGCAGGCTACATGAATCCCACTGCTGCGCAAACCAGATTTATTTGCATAGTCTCCTCCCACTAATGTGCACTTTCTGGCCGGAACGCCCATAATGCATATGCAGTAGCTTCAGAAACGCAAAGTGGAGAGCGGCGCAGTTTTGCCAGGATAACTGACGCAGTTCCATGTTTGCGGCTTTGATAGATAAGCTTGGGCCGATTTTAGCGGAGCAAAGCCGTCTGCACCTGTTTTAGTACACGCAAAGCGTTAATAGATCAGGGCCTTAGTGTCTTGAGACCGATTTGGTTTGATTAAGTTGAATTAATTAATTTGTTTAATTAATTAACATGGACCTTTAATGAATTCCCATGCTTCCATTAAGAGAAAAAAACCTTCATTGTGTTCCAAGGTTTCCAGATATTAATAGTACTAATTAATATTTTAAATTAATTTACTGAAATTAATATTTATCTAAACATTATTAATGTTTAATGGTCCTACATCACTACATAAATGTAAACAGTAGATTGAATGAGACATGTTTAAACATAGGGGTTCTGAAACAAAGCTGGGTTTTTGGGTTAGTAATGAGGCCCCCAAGTAAATGCTCACAAGTACAGAAATAATATCCCCTTTAAGATGTAAAATACACAAACTGCATAAAGTGTTCTAATTGAAGGTGGATGCATTACAAAAGCACAAATCAGTTGATCAGTATAAGTTTGGTCCAATGGTCCAATTCCACCAGTCAAATAAACCAGAGAAGTCTTCTTAGTGGTTAAAAGAGTCTAACAGCTCTATTACCACTCCAATATAACTTTGAAGTAAAGATAACTACCAGAAACAAACACACACACAGGCTGAGGTGTTGATCCATGCCTGTGGGCATCGGTGACTTTGACTCTAAGTTTCCAAGCAACACCCCAAAGCAATGATTGACACCGAGTGTTGGCCAGTTTTCAGACATTTCTTGGTTCTAGTGTTACCATCTGGCTGATCCATTTAATTTTTATTGCCTGAGGAGTTTGGGAGATTGGAAAGCTAATCCAATGAATCAGATTTATCTTGAACCTGCTGTCTCAGAGGTGCAAATTACTTCAAAAGCAGGAAAAAAGTATCTTAAAAACAATTGAAGGACCCTTCTCTCAGGGGTTCTGCTCAAGTCGTGGAAACTTACTGGGATGGTGAGATGAGATTAGGCAGCTGGAAGAGCTGTGGCACTAATGTAGTAATGATTGTACAGCCTATGTATAAAATCACATCAAACAACCAGAGATGATGGGATTACGTGCATATAAGTTTACTGACCATAAACACTAATTAAAAACATAGTATGACAAAACACTCACTTTAAATACTTAAAGTCAAGGCTTTACATTTCCAGGCCCATGACTGAGCAATTAAAGTAAAGTTTGCTTTTTATTATGTCAACAGCTGTCCTTTCACTCATCACTTTACTGCAATTTAAAGCTTTACAGATTTAAACATTTGAAAACTGTGAGATCCCACATCCATTCTTAAGTGGGTCCCTTGCATCATTCAGGATCTTTCTATTCTCCTGTACCACACAACCTGAATCTGCTCATCCTAGCTATACCTTCAAATTCCAAAAAGACGATATTTATAATTAAACTCCATTTCTGCTCTGATATTGTCTTTTACTGGAACTTTCATATTATCATCTTCCAGGTGATCAGGTGTCACATAAGATTTCTCTGAAAAGATGGGGTAATACAGGTATTGATGAAAGCAAAGTTCCTCAAGGTAAGGGAAAAAAAGCATTTTCAAATTTAAAATACTTTTCATGGCTACCAAAACTGGCTTACTTACTGTTTGTATTTCAATGCCAGCAGATGACAGAATCGGGTACACATTCCCCCGTGCCTTGAAGGAGCCTCAATTTAGGGCACTGCAGCTCAGTGAGCTATCAGAGTGGAGGATAACACTTCAGACACATGAAATGAAGTTTGAAATATACACACAGATGACAATATTGATTATTTCAGTTTTTACGACACCTTGTTAGAGCTGAAGCCTGCTTTGTTTTATGAGTCTGCTGCTGAAAATATACCACATAGTATATCAGTTTACTCCATCATGACTCAGACCTTTTAATTCCAATTTTTTTCCTTTTATTTTTATTTATTTATCTAGAGTATAGTTTAACTTTTATTAGAAAACTTTTGAAACAATTGATTCTCAGCTGCTGTGTACTAAAACTATCTGACGCCTAACTTAATTCTTTTAAACAATAAAGATAATATTTACATCTCAGTGGAATTCTGCCAGGTCAAATAGTTTAACCAGGCATGAGATTCTCAGTGTATGATAACCTTTGGCAAAAATGTCACATTTTCAAGGTATTGCAATTAGACCTCTGTAAGTTACTCTGAAATGTCTGGATGAACATTGACATTTTTGTAATCAAATATCATCAATTTGATTTTCAAACAAGACATAATAATTGCAACTCTAGTTAACAGTTAGTGTTGAATTTCACCTTAATTTAAATAATGCAATATGTGTGCTACTTAGTTTTATGTAAAATCAGTATTACTAAGCATAATTTTCAAATAATGCAATACTGATTTTGTTAAATATTATGTTCACATGCTGTTTAAAATGGCCCTGTTTTGAACAAATATAAAAAAAAATGTATAAGAAGTGTTATGAACTAAATTTGAAAGGGCATTAAAAAATGTGCAAATGTATTAGAAAATGTATACTTTACAGTAAATAATTTTAAGACAGTAATTAGCTTATGTTGGTATGTGAGTTAGTCATGTTATCTGTCTTGGGTAACATTCACTTTGCAGGCCATATGCTTTCTTTTATTCAAGAGGTTTTTCACATTCTAATTTTTGTCATCAACATCTGCTCTTCCTGCATCACTTCCTCTGGCAACAGAATTGTAGCATCTGTCTCGCTTCAATGATGTAAAAGTCAAATGAAATGTGATTTGACCCTTCAGACTCAGGTCACAAATGAAAATGGCTTGAGTCTGTTGTGAAAAAATCTGACTGGTGCTGTTCAGATATGGGCAAAAAAAAAGTCAGATTTGGGCCAATTGTGCAAACAGTGTGAAATTAGACTTGGAAAGTCTATAGGAAGCCTATAGTTTGGCTATTAATTTTTCTAATGCTAAACAAGGTAACGCTTATTAGTGAATGGCACAAGTTTATTTCAAGACAGTGCCATATTTAGTTCATGAAAAGATGATGAAAGGTCCTCAGCTAGTGTTCAGTCATGTGTCTTTTGCAGCCCCATGGTCTTTCAGCAAATAAAATGGTCAAACAAACCAAAATGGCTAATGTTTTACAATCCAAGCCACTGCTTGAGTATTTTCCCAGTTTAGTTGCATGTTTATGTACTGGATAATCTAAAAATATTGAGTTATATGACAGCATATATTCATAGATGTTACCCAACAAAGATTTAAGCTTTTCTTTTGAGACATATGTCAGTTCATTTCCCACATGATCCACCATGTTTCGCTCACTTTTCTATAGCATCTCCCAGCAAAGAGGTTTTTGGGAACACTGAGGCCACCAAAAGGATCATTGGTTTTTAGTTGTGATCATGAGTGTCACACTGGAAGGGGTGCAATGCAATAATAAAACCATTATTGAAAAGGAAAGAATGGAGAGGCTGTGGTGGGATGAAATACAATGTCAAGACAGCCAGAGATGAACAAGATCCGTATCTATTATATTCCAGGCTTACTCTGTGCCCCCTTCCTTTCCAGCATTTTATCACCCCACTCTTTAAGCTTCCTTTGAAAAAGCTGTCCTTCAAATGATCAAATTCAGCCTTCCTTTTTCATCCCTTACCAGTTTCCATCCCAAACTACAGTAGGCACATTGAATATATTAAAAGAAAAAAGAAAAAAAGCATCAACAGACAGGAGATTATGTTCCCATTAAAATCTTGGCTGCTCTCATTGTTATTGACAGGGCAGAGATCGTTGATGCTCTGATGGCAAACAGGAAACCTTGTGTATGCATATGCGCACACGAAAATGCAGACAGGTTTGAGGGTGATGTTGATTTCTGCAGCGGCTCTGTGCAACATTCAAAACCTACATCTAGCTGCAAAGAAGGTCTGGTGCTGGCTTTGCCGGGGTCTCCTGACAGCCAAACTATCACCTAGTGTTGAGGATATATCAAAGCGCTCAAGCTCCCTCTGAAACACACAGAGCCAAGCTGTGTTACAGAGACAGCTGTGTGTGTGTATACACGCAGTGAGACTGTGCGATTTAAGTAAATACACCCAGCAGGCGGACACACAAACTAGCTGCAAGGACAAAAGACACAAAATTGCACATAAACTGCTTACAGTCATGAATATGGACTGCCTTCACAGCCAGCAAGATTTCCCATGAAATGGAAAGGATGGGCCACTTTTACCCCCATTTGTCTCACAGTGTGTGTGCAAGCATCTTGCATATGTCAGTAAATGTGAAGCGTATTTATGTATTTAAATGTGACAGGAGGCTTTCTTATGTAGCAGAGAAAAAGAAGTCAGACTCTTTTTTTTTTTACATTTACAAGAGATGATGTTTTGAAAAGAACATTACTCTCCCCCGAAAAGATGGAATAAACCAAAACCCATGTATTTTGAAACTATTTTATGACCTACTGTGCCGTTGTCAAAGCAACCAAACATATGAGTGTAGGATATGAAATATCCCTAACCCATCGGTTACCAGCTGCGCCTTTAAAAGAAATTCAATCTGCTCCGAAATGATCTCTAGCTTAACAGTGACACGGCTGAACAGCATGCTACAAGATTTATCATGGTGCTTTTTTTTTTTTTTTAATTATTTGCTAAATAAAAAGGTCATCTGCTTTCTTCTTGTCATTTTGTATTTTATAACCTCAATTAACCCAGTGTCGACATCTGTTTGTCATTTAGGATGTCTCAATATTCTCGGAAAGTCACTTTGGGAGGTTTATCATACTGATGCATCTAAATGTTTGGGAAACAGCAATTAAATCTAGAAAAAGCACTGACTGAAATTTTGTCTTTTTACATCTAATCTGCTCTTTCTAAAGGACGACAGCTGCTGGCGTACACATTCAGCTATGATCATGTATATTCAAAATGAGACTGTAAATGAATCCACCAAACCGCACCGGGTTTTCAGGACTCAAATAAATTTCAAAACAAAGTTTTACAGGTAACTGGTATGAATAAAATCCCTACTTGCAATTTATTCCAGCCAGTCTAAGCTGATCTGTTATCTGTCATCCAACATGACAGACAGCAGAGACTGCTGCTCTTTTTCAGTGTTGTGACTCTTCCCACCTGTCTGACAGCACAGGGCCCATGTCACCTGTCAGGCTCCAAAGTGGCTGGTTTTGATGAAAATTTTAATAAAGCTTTTTAACTGCAAATAGAGAAATGCATTATTTTTAGTTTTAATTTTTTTAACATTTTGTGTTCTTAATATTCTGGGAAATTTTCATCTGTTAATATTTTTAAGCAGGTGGTGCACACTTCATGCTCTACTGCTCTGCCTCTCATAGGGTTTTACTCCTGACTGTGTCATTGTTCCTGTCACTGCGTGCACATGACATGAATGCACATCATGTGTGTAAATCTGAAAGTTATGAATAAAAATCCAGATGATTCTGGAAATCACATGCTGCTGGTCAAACCAACATTTATTGCTAATTCTGTCTAATTATTTATTGCCTAAATTTCCATATTGTTTTAATCTGTACGGATTTAAAAGCAAGACTTTATAAACAAATCATAGCTTTTGCTATTTTATTATTTTAAGCAATTTCCAGTGCAGCTTCACACCAGAATTTGAAATAGCTAAAATGGATAATGGACAGTATGTGATATGGTTCAGACTTTGTCATTTCAGGAGCCCCATTCAACAGCAGTTGCACTGCTTTATTGTTTCCCAAAAACTATAAATATCACCAAAACAGTCTCCCTATAGCAACATTGGAGTAACATACTTAAAACTCCATAATATTCAAGAACAAGACAGAAGACAGGGTACAAGAAAAGACACAACTGACAGTATTTTTCAACTGATGGTGATGGAGAAAGAATAAATATTAAGAATCCGCTTAATAAAAATGTCTAAATGTCAGCTAAATTAATTAAAAAAAAAAATTAAGCCCAGTGTTCAGATTTCTGCTCTGGAAATTTTTGCAAATAAAACAATAACTTAATAATTTATTTCTCATTTGTATATTGAAACCAAAAATTTCAGAGAATTTCTTTATAAATGTCCTAATGTGATAAAATCAGTTGCTTAAGTTAAACAAGTCTTACTATAGCGATTAAGGCTGATCATCCTAAGACATAAGACTGATGTTTATGTTACAGATTTCACATTCTGTTGACCTTCTCTTGGATGCACAAACATTTGAGGATCTGTTTGCAGGTAACTGTGGTGTGTGTATATGCGTGCTTGTTAATGAATAATGAGTATAAAAGTTCATCCTGCCAGGCAGCAAGGGCCGACAGATAAGGTTTCAGAAAGACAAAGTTCATCATCAAAGTCTGTCATCAAGGAAATATATCTTTAGCTTTTTTTATTTTTTCTTATTACAGCAATCTGGCCTCATGCTCATTTGTGGAAGGAACAAGACACCATCTAACTAATTTATTTAGTTTTCTAAAAAGTCTTCATCTCTGCTGGGAAGAGTTAAAACATCTGTGAATGTTTTCTCTTTAAAGCTGCAGAAGAGGGCCATAGAATAGAGGTCATGTGACTTTTTTACAACTTACAAAGAGTTGGAGCCTGGATGAGTCGGTAACGACACCACAAGTTTCCAAACCTGAATTCCATTCATCATACTTCCCTGTTCCTGGACTGAGTACTTGAAGCACTCATTAGTTTGAGCCTGTAACCCTCAGACATGCCTCAAAGTCAAACCCAATAAAGAAAATTTGAATAGTTTTTTTTTTTTTTTTTCCTTTTTAAACTCTGCACCATTCTGCTTTCAATTTAGTTAAATTTGACTGTAATCAAATAGCAGTTACAAGTTAAATTCTTTACACCATTGCCTGTTTTTACTTTTTCTCCCAGGTGGCCTTCACTGAGAGCATCACAGGCCTGCCTGCTGAAGTCAAAATAAAATTTGCATTGGAAAGTTCAATGCTGTCACAATGAGACTTGTGCCTGATTAAATATGAAACACATAATTTAAACCTTCAACCTCTCTTTACACTTTACCACATATTTTTCCATCAATGTCTCCAACTCCAATTTCTCTTCCTCACTAACATGTCTTGGCTGCCTGTTCAAGCAGTATTTTATCCATCAAAAATATACAATACATTCATCGAAGAGAATAACTTAGACAGACTTCTCCAGTCATCTGAAAACTAAAAGATCGTTTAAAGCTGCAGGCAGTGATGATCAGATGCTTTGGCTTTATTAATTTGCATTCAAAGGGACTCTAATGTGGATTAAGAGGTTTTAGATCCACAATAAGGAATTACAGATCGTTTCCTCTGTTGATAATGTGGAGAGTACTTGTTAATTAAACAGCATGTAGCTGTATGTTGAACATGAAACACAACATGCTATTTGTCCATAATTGGGAACATGTTACGTATTGATATGTTGCTTATCAAACATTTTAAGCTTGAGGGAGATTTAACAACCTTCTCTGTCATTTGCTACAAGGCCATGTTAAAAAAAAATAAAAACTCCTAATAGCAACTTGACATTGTGCTGGTCTTTAAAAAAAGATAGACTGGAACAGATATTGATCTGATTTATCCTACAGAACAAATTAAAGCCATACTACTAAACTTTTGTAGATCTTTGCACTTTGGGTTTCTCAGCCCATGTTAAGACCTGATTCCTAAGAAATTCCAAGTGGCTATTTGGTTTGGGGTTCAACTTTATTTTATTTTTTCTACTCAAAAAATCTTGGGATGTTACATGTGGCAACAGTCTTTAGTTTTATACAGCCTTAAAATATCACGGCTTGGCTAAATCCATAAGGGAGGAACTACTGAGTCATTTTACCACCACCAATCAGATGCACATCAGCTAGAAATTTATGGCACCTCTGACATGCTGCCATTTATGACTATACCAAGCCCTTTAACAACAAATATTCAGCTTAATAGCAAAGCATTGCAATTTGCCACACCACTATTGCAACAGCTTCCATTAAAAATGTAAAATTTTAACAGTAATGCATCTTTAAGGTTTTAAGTGTGAAAAATGAACAAATATTTACATTCACGACGGACACATTGCTTAGTGAAAACTTATTGCAAAAATAGGTACATGAAACTGAAAACTGAAAAAGGTGATTCTTTTGGTCCAGTAAATATAAATCACTACTCATACTAATATATATATATATATATATATATATATATATTATACTGTATACTGTACTGTATATACAGATACTGTATAATGTGATAGACAACACTTGATATTAAATGCTTTATCTTCACATAATAAGTCACTGAGAAAGCATATACTCTATGCTTCGTAATCCTGCAACCCCCCATATTTTGACAGATTTTAAAGCAGAAAAAGTGCCCATCTGCCAGGTGTAACACTGGCTCCTAGTCATGTGGTCCTTGCAAAGAGATAACCAGGCATAGCTCTAAACACCCCCAGACAGACCCTTATCCCTCTGGCTTAATGTCCTTGCGGCTGAGGGTAATGCAGAGATGGATGGCCCAAACCTATCCCTCCACACCGGGGTCCATGGCTGCAAGATTGCATGTCTGATACTATCCTCCATCTCTCCGTCTGTGACAACCAAACTCCAACATCCCTTCCTCTCATCCCCTCCCATCAAACCCCCCGCAGATCGATGCAGCTTACTGATGTGCCGTCCGTCAAATCCATGGGCTAAGCAATACACCACCTACCCATAAGGAGTGATTGGTATGAGACAGTGCATGAAATGGAGGCTAGACACACACACACACACACTTGCATGTTCTCGCCCAGTTCCTGAAATGGATCACTCAATCAGGTGCCAAATGATGAGCATTTTTTCCTTCCGTTGTCCCATCTTTTTCCTCCGCTCTCCTTCTTGCTCAGTCTCTCTACTCACATCCTTGACACGTTGTGATGAAATGGGTGCTT
The DNA here is from genome assembly GCF_017639745.1 of Melanotaenia boesemani. Classification (NCBI taxonomy): domain Eukaryota; kingdom Metazoa; phylum Chordata; class Actinopteri; order Atheriniformes; family Melanotaeniidae; genus Melanotaenia; species Melanotaenia boesemani. Next base: position 11,000,374 of record NC_055698.1, on the reverse strand, counting down.
AAGAGTTCAACAACTGACCTGCACTCTAGGAGGCGGTCGTTCCATCACATCACCTTTCCTTCACGCACGCACACACACACACACACACACATGTATATATATATATATATATATATATATATAGCTTCATCCCTCTATCACCCCTCCATCACCTTTCATCCTTTTCTTCAACAAATCCTACCATTTTTCTTGCACTCGGGATGGATTGTTTCCATATCATTCAACTTTATGTGAACACGCCCCCTCAACCCTCTCCCACTAAAACCCACCCCAGTGCTCCATCAGGTATTATAACTAACTGGCTGAGGTGGTAATGGTAAAATGGAAGTGTGTCCACAAGCATGAAATGAAAACAAGGCTGATCCACAAAAAAGAAATCATTCATGAACAGATGCCAAGAGGAAGATGAGCACCTTGATCTCGCCAAATGAGCCTCAATTGTTCCACTCCCCCAAATTACATTATAAAGTACTTCAGAGGCTGCCCAGTTTAATCTGTAATAACATTTTAGAGACAAAAGATTTCAATGTGACAAAAAAACATATTTCAACATATTAGAACATCGTCACAGTGGATGATAAAGAAAACATGATGTGTAATGAGCATCAGCACACCATGGTTGGAAGAAGATTTAAAATGTTGTGCACCTGTAGTCTGATTTAAATCACACATGCTTACACACACGCACATCCATAAAATCACTAATTTTAATAACTTTTTCATCAACATGATGCGTTACAGAAGTCACAACTGTGAGCAGGATTTCATTTGTATGTGCAAATTGTGGTTTAAGTTCATTCCTATCCAGAATACAAATAACAAGATTTAAAATTCATCCAGTATAGAAGTCAATAAATGCTGGCAAGCAGCAGAGACAGTGACTCCTTTCTGTTTCCTGGAGTAAGAAAGGAACATCAGAATAAAGAACAATAATTACATAATTGAACACCTTCTTTTGGATTTATACCTCAAAGTTTTTTGTTGTTTATTTGTTTATTTATTTATTTTGTTTTTTTTGCAAGCGATTAAAAACAAACAGAATCCTTCCATGATTAATGCTGGTTGAATTTACAACCCATGAGTCACTGTGACTTCCTGTTGTCAAGTGTTATAAGGTGAAAGCCAGCCCTGCATACTGTACAGCAGAAGATGCAAGCGATGGTGACAGGCCTAAAGTTGACTGTGGGTGGCCACAGGAACACAGGAGTGGGGCTGCTGCACCAGTGTAAATGCCAGGCCCAGTGTGAGTAATAAAAGAGATATTTACTGTAAATCTTCAGCAGCCAGGGGAGTGATAAACATCACAAACACAATCAGCTGCTGCTTTAGTGCTGCCTACGCATCTGTTCTTCTCCTGTGGAGAAAGGGAGAGGGAACAAAGACAGGAGAGGGGGGACAACCGACTGGATGCTTCTCTCAGCATTATCAGCCATTTACTGCTTAATAAGCAAAGTCGACTGAAAAATGACCCCAAATCAAACTGAAGCAATTTGCATATAAAGGTGATGGATGACTTGCATAAGTTAGGGTGGAGTAGGACTCATGAACAAAAATGTAACTGACAGAATAAAAGCTACAACATCATTAAGAATAAATCCATTTGTTTTCCCTTTGTAGAAGTGAGATAAGTTCTGACCAGCAGTACCCAGGATTTAATGGCCTGGGGCAGTTTTTCCAAGAACTCAAACATTATTTCATCCCTGGATCTGTTGCAGTCCCGCTGAGGTCTGACATTCAGGGTAGATAAGGCAAATTAAGTCTGCTGCTGAAAGTAACTCCACCTGGTTTGTACTCACTATGCTCTACAGTAAGACCAGGACATCTGCACCAGCTGCTTTAACACAAAAGCTGTTTGTGTAACAAAGTAATATGAGGTTTTAGGAGTTTTTATTTCTACCTAGAGTAAAACCTGCTGGGAAAAAATAGGAGATTAACACGTTACTTGAATTTAAATCATGACTGCTACTGCTGATGTTGGTTACTGGGAATAACTGACTAAGCAGGCATGTTCAACACTGCAAACCCCACTCCAAATGTTCAGGGTAGTTTTTCCTCCCACAACTCTATTTTGGCTCTGGCTCCTGCAGTGGTGGTAAAGGGAACCTGTTTTGTGGAAAGCACCTGTATTAGCAAGAGGTATTCATAGACACAACAATGACCCCCCATTGGGGTGCCTTTTTTGTGCTTCTATATACTCCAAAATCATAAAATCCCCAAAAAACACTTAGACTTTTCTAACTTTTTCCACCAAAGTGGAAAAAGTTGAAGTGGACTTCATCTGTCCAAAGTGTTTTAACATCTGTGATCAGACAACCCAGGACGTGTATTAGCATCATGTGGGACTATTCTCAGAAAAGTGTAAACCTAAATGAGCTTTGGGTCACACAGTAGGACATGGATATCCAATGCCAGTCCTTGAAAACTGCTATCATGCAGGATTGAGATATTGCCTCAGATTTAGACTCAGATTAATGGGTGATTTACAGGCTATTTAGAAGAGCAGTGTCTTAACTCACAGGAGGTATTACTCACAGAAAACCCCCCGGCTTGTCTGTTATGTAAACATATACACATATTTCTGCTCCTCAAAAGTAGTATTTTCTTTTAATATTACAGGCAGAAAAATGGCTGTTTATTACCAGCAGATGTTTTGAGTTTTCAGCCTTTTCTTCACAAACAGGGTAAAAACTGCAGAGTTTTTAACCTGAACTAAATTCAGTTTGTGTCAGTTGTATGGACACTGAGCTTTGCAAAAATAACTAATCAAATATTTTATGCACCTTTTATTTCTCTGATTCTGCAGCTGTTATATAACAGGCCTTGGTGAATTGTTTGCAGCAGCTCAGATTAACCTTCTAAATAAAGACATAATTCAGGTCACTGAATGTAGTCTTTTCCTGATTTGTCTTGTTGGGTTCAACATTTAGTATGGGAAAAGTTGGGAATCAAACCAACAACCTTCCAATTAAAAGCGATGATAATTCAACCTCCAGAGCTGCAGGAAAAAAGCAGCATCAGCCTACATTATTTTCAGCCCACCAATGAATTCTACCAAGGAAAAACCCAGGAAGCAGCAAGTTCAAAATATTAATAACAGATACGAATATGAAGGTATATTAAGAAGGTCACGTCACATGGTATCAATGCAAAAGCAAATAAGACTGATGGAAAGGGAGCTTGATGAAGGTGAGAGCAGACCATCTGTGCAGCTCTTGCAATTTCTCACCTCATTGATGCACAACACATCTACTCTACACCTTCGCTCTTCTGCTCCCCACCTTCTCCCAATCTTCTGTCAGGCTGGCCACCGTCCATCTGCCTCCTGGAAACTCATCATACTTGCATTAAATCCCAAATACTTGTTTTTTGGTAATCATCCACAAGAACAGTAATTATACGTTTTTGTAATTGCATGAAGGGTCTTTGATATGAACTGATTTCTACCCTAAATTGACAGTGAATGAGAGGAAGAAAGTGGTGGAGGGCAGAAGGTGACCTTGCCGCCAAACAAGCACCCTTCGATAAATGATATGGCTTCCCTTACGGCAAAGAGGAGGTCATCACCCAGGGAGGGGCAGTGAGATTTTATCTGTTGAGTAAAACTGGGAAGAGCAGAAAATTTCCTGGGCACAGGCCCATTTACCAGAAGCAAAGGGGGGAAAAAAAAACCTAAATGATTAAAAAGGACCAAAGGAGTGGAGGTGGCCTCAGGAAGCAAAAGGGAGAGTCAGAGTGAGAAAAAAAGAATCGTGAAAATGTGCAAATTTCAAACTTCAAGGAGGAGTACAGCCAGCATCCTCAACTACTATCTCTGAGATAGCAGCTTGCTAAGGTAGTAGCTTGCTGAAGTTAAGGTGACAAAATCCAAGCTCTTCACTATACTGTAGCAAAGCTATAGTTAAACCTCTCCCCTCAGCATTTAAGGCCTTATCTTTCCACTTCCACAGTCTTTCTTTCCTCAACCTTAATTACAATGATATTGCACTAAAATGTAGAAGTTTGTTAACATTTGTATTGTAATCTGTATTATATATACTTATTTTTTATTGCTGTTGGTGAGACCAAAGACTAACTCCCTGCCTTGGTGGGACAATAAAATTCATTAATTTAAATTTCAAAGCTGTTATGAAGAGACAACCAAGTGTCATGTTATGTTCTAGTAGACGTTTTGCATGATAACCAAAAATACTTGTGCTTAAGTGATTATAAACTATTGTTATGATTTGGCTTTAATTAATGAATTCTGAGCTAAAGCTGAGGCTGCAACTGTTAAAGATATGCAAAATACTTGCACATTTGAAATCAAATAACATCATATTGCAGGAACTTGAATTAATTTATTCACATTTGGAAGAAATGTTGACTCAGACTGAAAGATTGCCCAATTAAATTTGGATGGTTACATTTCTACATGGTTCACGCATCTGTGACATCAATATTGTTGGTGCTACAATATAGAAGCTGAATGACAGACCAAATCTGTCACTTTGTTCAAGCTTCTGACCCTGTCCAAATGGTAATTGCTAACCAATGATAATGCATATTTTAACCTTTTCTTATTCACCTTATTCACCCATTCACACTCATTCATGTAGAACTCTCTCTTAAAATGTGTTGCTGCTTGTTAAAAGTTTGGACAACATGTTCTATCATTTTGAATAAGTAGTTGTGTACCAAATGACAGTACATATGAATTTCTACTGATAATTTTTTTAAGTGAGTTATGAGATCAAATAACAGTATTTAATTAGGTGTATAACATTCAGAGAACCAGTTAAAACATGCTACTGGCGGCTGTAGCTCAGGAGTAAGAGCAGTGGTCTTTCGACCGGAAGGTAGGTGGATCAATTCCAGGCTTCCACTGACTACATGCCGAAGTGTCCTTGGGCAAGACACGTTGCTTCCCGATGTGCTTATCAGGGTGTGAATGTGTGTGTGAATGGGTGAATGTGATAAGTAGTGTAAAGCACTTTGAGTGGTCAAACTGAATGGAAAAGTACAAGTCCATTTACTGATAGTGTAAAATGTTAATGTTCGCTGCTCTCTGTGACCAGTGCATATTGCACATGTATATAAGTGATATGAAAACACAGACTCAAAAAGTAATTATTGAAATTTATAATTTCTTAAACTTATAATTATTTATAAGAAAACATATCATTCGTATGAGTGGTTGCAAACCAAAACTGTAAAAGCAACACTACGTAAGTTTTCAAACTTAAAACTCTCTGCTTCTGACTCATTTTGATGGCATATAGACATTTATTATGTACATTTCTGGATCCTGAAGCTGAGATTTTTTTTTTCCCCCAGTCCAGGATGCATCATGAAATCTGTGTTTTTCCTGTATAATATTGTTTCACTTGCTAGCAATTACCAACACACTGGCCATTTTTGAATGTGCACAATGGCTGATTCAGCAAAGCAACATAAGAGGATATTATCAGAGGAAGTCGGGAAAAGAATGAGAAAGTGACAGAGCAAGAGGTAAAACAAGCCTAATATGGGACTGATTTTGCTGGAAAGACTTCAAAGAAGAGACAGGATGCAAGATGGATGCTGAATTAATCTTTTTTTTTTAGGTGGCACCAGCACAACTCTGCACTGAAATAAGTGGGTATGAAAATACCCATTAATTCCACATACCTACATATTTATGTTTATGGAATACATATTTTCAAACAGAGAAGGCCTCTTTTTGTTTGTTTATGGGATCTATTTTGTTTTTGTATTAGAATTTGGATTTTTATGTTTTCTAAGGATTGCCAGATTGAATAAAGTTTATTGGTATATTAAACAAATAATTCAGATTATTTTACAAGGAAAAAGACAATATATTAACCAACTAATTGAAAGAATTGACAGATCAATAGATAGAGGGGGAAAATATTCAGCTGTAGCCCTATTTTATATCACCCAGCTGTTATCCAACCTACTATGTGTTTTAGCAGTTTGGCTATTACCAGCCTGACTCAGAAACAGAGGTACAGACTTATATAAACGATAACTTCACTGGTCAGCACAGTCTTATATATCTTTATGTTTTTAGCTTGTTTCTGTACACCGAGTCTGCCATGTAAACTGCTTCAACCTAAAACATACATTTACCGCAAGGCAGGCTTGCTGTTTAATGTATGGTTACTGTGAAAATTAAATGGAATAAAGTATTAAGATTAATCCTGTTCATTTGACCAGTCAATTATGTGAGAAATTATGAAAATCCCCACAACATAGGTATAGAATGTATACTGTGATATGTTTCATGTCTTAACTGGGCTGCACTAACAAGAGGATATGCCTTAAATACAAAAGTACAAAGAAAATCTGTTTGTGTTTGAAGTAAATAACATTTGTGCAGCATCCAAGTGGCTTCTGATCTCAAAATTCCTTTATATATGTAACATTTTTTACTAAGTCCTGTTGCTTTGTGTGCAAATAAAATATTGTGCCATCATCAGAAGACCCTTTGGATGAAATAGCGTCAATTTAATCATCAAAGCGAAAATAAATTTCTCACCCTGGTAAACATCCAGACAACAGATCTTCAGACTCAAATAATAAATTAAACAAAACTTTTTTGAAATGCTTTCAGTTTCCCATAAATACACTTTCAAGCTTTTAAATAGTAGAGTGTTGTGGTCAGTGGTTACAAAACAGACAAGTCTAAAAAAAAAAAAAAAAAAAATCTCACATACTGGCCTCCCTGCTTCTCTGTACCCCCATCTTCAAGGTTATTGCTGAGCCATTTGTTGCGGATTAGATAATTGACTCTTAGATGAGGGATAACCGTGATTTATGGAGAAAGAGAATACATAATCCTCCATATCTCACTGGTGATTTATGGCATGATAGAGCCCAAGTGATGGCCATTTTATCTGATTGTACGTCATGCAAAGTAGTCGATCAAGTCTGTTCGCAATCGGTCACGCCTTGTCCCGGCTGAGATGACAAGGATGAGAGACGGCTGCTTCTCTCTCTATGGGTTTCTTTGGTCTACTTAAAGCTCTTTAAGGCAAGTTATCATATGCAGAACGGAGTTAACCAGCTGCATCAATCACACTCACTTTCCAAGCACCAACCAAGTGGGATTTGTGATTTGCATGACTTATGAACTTGTGGAGATGCTCAGCACTGAAGCTCCAAAACATTGGTGTCCTTTCTACTATAAACACTTGTTGTGTAACTTATTTGAGTAAAAATAAAAGATCACAGTTAAAGTCTAATAGCTGAAATCCAGTATGTGTATAAGTGTCTTCTTTTGTTCTTTTCCCTGCTAAATCATGTCATGACTCCTCGCTTTGTATGGGTCTCTGTACAGTATTAATGCTTTACAGTTTTACTAAATATGCTTGTTTACATTTGCTTAGGTATTATCTCTATTTTTCACTTGTCCTTGTCATTTTGTTTCCTATACTTAAGTGAATAATTTCAGGAAAAAACAAAAGTTTTCCACCACTGAAAGTTGTTCTTGTCATAATCTGTAATCATGCAGAAGTACTATTTCCCTGCGGTGATGTCATTTCTTTAAGAGCTACCAATCTTTCACCGCAGTGAGTCTAATATGGAGCCCTCTCCCTCTAAGAAGCTCAATATTTAATTTGACCTTAAGTAACTAAAAAAGGGAGAAAATCTGAACAAGCTTATGACTTTTGGAAAGCAGATCCTTAATAATTGCTCAGACTCCGTGCATGAGCGTTCATGTTGAGCATGATGGGTGTCTGTGAGCAACTATAGCGGCATCAATTATTAATTATCCATATCTAATTCAGGATCCTGTCCTCTCATATTCTTGGGAGTGCACACTTTATGTTGGGAAAGAAATAGAACTCTTGGTTCTTGTTGAAATTATTTGGTCCAGATACCAATTGTTCTCTTAAATTTAATACTGGATATTTGGAACCAATTTAAAAGACGACATATCTTTAATCTAACCTGCACATTTCACATCTACTATAGATTCAATTTAGTAACGGAGCCCAAGGCTGTGCCTCTCTCCAATTATTCCTCATATTAAGCTTTTTTAGCTTGCCCCTGGCTTTTGCTGCTTCTTGTCCAATCCCTTAATGCATTATTTTAAACTTTTTTTTTCTTATCAATGCCTGTTGTATAATTGAACTTCCCACACACATTACGGTTTTTTCTGTATAAATCAGACATCCCTTTTCTACATTATGGCTCACCGCAATCTGACTCCCAGTTTTAATAACAAACTTTTTTTTTTTAATATGATAAAAATAACCAAGATTTTTTAATTTATTTAAAACTACTTCTAAAAGCATAAATGTCCATACAGTCATGGCTGCAATATGTAGTGAGCCACAGGAATCACAGTGGGAGCTTAAAGTGCTTTGCAAGACTTCCTTTCATATGATGGATGTGTTGAATATGAATATAATAAAAGGAACCATGGTGTTTTAATTGGATGTGTGCTCATGGTGGGGATATATTTATACATGTCCACACAGGGATTATGTTATTACATTTAGACCATTTTATTTCATGTGACCTTTGGATCTTCTCAAGCTTGTTTGAGCTTCCAAGGATGTCATGCATAACATTAGCCTGGCAAGTGAACAGTCAATAATGGATAAAATATATAAAAAAATTGTTACAGGGGAACTTTTTCAAAAACCCCAAGGGTTTTAGGGAATTCTTTTCTATTATGAGAAAACCCTTCACTTTTTTATTGACCAAGATCTTGTTCCAGAATAAGAAGCATTCAGCAAGAGAAGTAAGGTGGGAGAAGGTTTTGAGTCTCCATATTGGTCAAAACTAAAAAAATGTGTTTAATAATGACTAATGGGAATATCGGGTGAATACCATTATGAGGGGGTGTAATGTCACGTATTGATGGATAGGTACTGTCTGATTCAGTCTGCAGTTTTCCCACCAACTAGTACTCGGTGACAATAAGTACGTAGAACAGAACAACAGTCATTTCAAGTGTTACAAAAGAAAAATGTTGACAAAGGAGATGATGTATGCAACATCTAAATAGATTGAGTCCAAACATGGAGTGGTGGGGCTTAAAAATGAGCAAAAACATATCACTGCAAAGGAAGAATAAGTCTTATTGCAGTGACATCAAGAACAAACCTAATATCACCAGCAGGTACAATCACAGAGTCATAAAATTTAAACAATGTTGTACTCCTTGTGAACAGACCACCTGGATAAATAACAGCTGTCATAGTTTGCACCAGTAATATGTAGTCACCTTTTTTGGGAGGTGTATGTCAGCATATTTTGAATTTACCTGAAAGCCAAACATCACAAAGTACTTCATCCCAAAATCTCCGAAAGAAGTTACACAATAGGCTAAAACAAAGGCTCCTTGTTGTTTACATGTTACAGCTTCAATCAAAATTCACTCTGTGTACTCTGGAACTAATGTATGCAATTAGGTTTTTTTTTTTTAATTACTATCTTGAGATAACAAGACAGTGGAAGCCAAATTTAAAAATGGTTTGGGCCAGTGTAAAAACTGCTTTGGTGATGATTGGTCCTCACATGATCTGGTCATTTTCCATAACAGCAGCTTCCTGGAAAATTCCAAATTTTTTCTCCCTTTAATGTTTTTCTTTTAAATTAAGTAAGGCTTTAACAATTATGAATATTATTTAAATTATTAATGATATTTAGTGGATTTATGAACATTTTAAGGCATGGCTTCATAACATAGGTCAGATGTAGAATGGCCTGCTGGTCATGTCTAGCTTTTGGGTTGTAACGTTAGACCAACTTGCCCCTGTTTAGTTAATCTAACCCAAGAGAGGGTTGAGGGGAAATTGGTTCAAATCTGGTAAGGTATGGTAAAATAGGTTAAAAAAAATTGTTCCGCAGAGCCAAATAAAAAACCCTGACACATTTTCTTTGATTTGTTTTTCCTTGTCAAAAAGAATATTGATCAGGTGTTCATCACCCACATTTGTACTCGACCAGTTGGAAATAGTAAAGTATATCTGTAGATCATGGATCTCAAAACCTGGTCCTCAAGGCCATTTCATTTCCATAAAGTGTGTTGGAGCAGAGAAGTGCTAAAACCTGTAGGACAATATGCCTTGAGGACCTTGCTGTACATGCTTATAGTGCACCATTAGTGGGATTAGTGAAGTGTTTCAACAATTGTTTTGTTTGTTTGGTTTTTGTACAGACATATATGCTTTTAAAAGGTTGATACAGTGCGTGGATTTAATCATGTTTCCCTCTTTCTGTATTTTTTAGATTAGATAGAAACAATGATCTAGCACGCTATGAAAGCCTGTCAGTGTCATTAAATTAATATCAAATAATCTATTTAAGAACATGTACAGAAAGGCTCAAGTCACACTGTCAATAATGAAATACTAGTTGTTTATGAGACTCTGCTGTTTGAGGTAGTTTTATGAATTAAGGTACTTTTGTCTCTAAACTGCACAAGACCCCCCCCCCCCCCCCCCCCCCCCCCCCCCCCCCCCCCCCCCGGTTTCAGTATTTATTTCAACTTCATTATTATTTCTCTGTATTTTCTTTAAATAACTGAATAAGTCATTAAAACATTCATCCCCACTGATGCAGTTAAAAGTGACCTATAAACTGCATGAACTTTTAATAAGATTAAAGATTGCTGATGTCTCCAAAGCATTGAGGATACAAGATGTACAAAGAACGGCTGTATTGATTTTGGTATAACATAGTGGTACAAGTAATTTGTGAAATTTCTATTAAACATAGCTTTTACTTTTGAGTTTAAAGGAAGCAAGTTGTTTGTTCATTGAATTGTGAGTGAAAAGATAAAAAAGAAAAAACTAATACAAAAATGTTGTTGTTGGCTCTGCTGTCCAAAAAAGACAATATTCTTTTTCCAGCCACAACAGCCAATGGGGGCTTGATTCGTAGACAGTAAAGCTAGAACCATGTATGACCAGCCATTAACTTCACATTTAACCATGAAATGAAAGCTCAACAGGAGGCAACAGTTCATTGCAGGTCAAGAGGCCCAAGCTCTGGCTTTCTACCTATACCCGCCTTTTCAGGTGCTTTCTCCTGGTTCCTCAATGAAAGGTTCCTCACATATGTTTTGCTCATGTAAATTAATCTTGCGCTGAGGCCTGCCAACTCTTGACAAAATGAGCCAGTTTTTAAGCTTGACGGACATATAAACATTCCTGAATGTGTCAACAAGCACAAGCACAGCCATAAAAACTTGATTTGTTTGCTGCTGCCTTTACCAAATGTAAAATTTAACAGTTTATTTATATTGTATCTTGTCTTACCGCCTTTTATGACTTACGTAAACCAGGTATATTGTCTTACTGCTTTGTCACGTACACACACATGCTTGCGAAAGAGCCCCTGTGCTCCTTCTCACTCACTGATTGACAGTAGCCTATTCAGTCCAAACCCACATAGATATCATTTGCAGGTTCATGCGCCTACACTATTCCAGTGTTTGCCTGAAACAAGAAATGAGATGGGAATCGAGAGCAAAGAAACAACACAGCATCAACTCTGTGTACTCAGGACAGAACTCCAAGTGCCAACTTATTCCTTGGAAACAAAACAAAACTTGCACAAAAACTAATGCAGCAGTTAAAGCTGATCATTGTGACTACATGCTGTATTGTGTGACATTCAAATGCATTAAGCATTAAGGCTTTATACCTGCACGTTCTCTGCATAAAAGTCACCACTATATGCACTGCACAGGTCAGCAGAGGCTTGACGCACACCTCTTCCAGACCTAATGTGCACCCCTGCTTGCAGCATGGTTACTTGGAAGTACTCCCTTGTTGTGATCCTAGATAAAAAGCCAACAAACACATAAAACAGAAAGTTTAAAATAACTGTAAAGAAAGATTTGTGAAGTACCCCTTCAACTGACTGACTAACTACTAAAGAAATGTACACAGGATAAGAAAATCTCTCAAAAACCCAGAAGCAGTTTTTAAAATGTTTTTCCACTGGCCAAACTGCAGTATTCACAGGTTCTCATTGTACCAGAATGGGATCACAAAATCCAAGTGTAAACAGTTACTTTCACTGAACGTATGTTGTGGTCAGCATAACAAAAAGTGGCTGCAGCTCACAAGTTTTTTCCTACGGTTTTCCATAGAAACTTTGAACTAAACACGCCTGTTCCTTGGGAGATAGAGTCAAATGGACTTACAAGTTGTTACCCTCAGAGCTCTGACTATAAACTTGAATGTAATTAGAAAGGATTTACCGGTAATTGGTTTGTTTTAGCAGGGTATGCTCACATTTTAAAAACCTGTTTAAACATGTTACTTTTGGTATAAGAGCAATATCAGGGAGTAGCTGCATTTCCATTCAGTGGCTAGACTGTGTCATTTCCATGTGGTGGTATAACAAGAACCAAAACTTAAAGGAAGAGGAGATGTGAGCCTTCATAATTTTTTTTCAACTGGGTATATTGTAATTGTTTTTATTTTTTGTTTTTTTTTTTCATTTTAACAATATTTACTGTATTTAATCTTTGGAAGCAGAAGCAGTTAATTTTCCTTGTATTTAGTCATGTGATTACAGTTTTGCTACTTAACCGATTCGTGCTGGGTATTTCCATTTTCAACAAAAACAAATGGAAGTATGACTAGTGTTAAACAAGAATGTACCACTATACAAACTAATGTGAGAGGCTGTACTAAAGCTTTCAATTCAATTCCAACATTAGGCTGCTCTTGTAATTTAATTATATTAAAAGGTCCCATATTATGCAAAATTCCATTTCTAAAGGTTTTCTAACAATCATGTGTGTCCTCATAGCCTTTGTATGAGGCCCAAAAATGAGAAAATTCTGTCTCCTCTATCGCTTGCTCCACTTTTTAGCGAATGTGTGCTCAAACGGGTGAGTCTGAGATCTTTCCCTTTGTGACCTTCTACCCAGGTGTCTTGGAGCCCTGATAAAACTTTTACCCTGAATTGGTTGCCTTAGGCAGGCCAGTCATATCCTAGGTAGCTACTCTTTGATTTCTTGGGCTCCCGCTTTCAAAACATATAGAAGCATTTGGGGGCTAATTATGTTCAGAACCTTGCCAGGGCCTTAAAATTCATTTGTGGTTTAGAAACAAAATCTTATTTAACTCTCCGCACAGGTGCTCCTCAGAGCCAAAATCGGGCAGGCTGTCTTCAAACCCCCCATGCACTGAATATCAAACATTCACACTGATAAGATAGCGGCGATCACTGATTCAGTGCTTAAATCCTGCACAGGGGTGGCATCCTCAATGTTGCTTTTTAACATTAGTGTGATATTCTCAGAACATGCACATCACAGTGGGACCTCTTGTAACACTTAAAAGATAAGGTTCAAAGGAACGTTCAAAAATAAAATGGTAAAGTAAAATAAGAAAGCCAGACAGTAGTGCAGACACTGATGAAACCTCAATGAACTGCTTGATAATTCACTTCAAGTGAGTAGAACTGCAGCTATCAAAAAATCTATTAATTATTTTTTTCTTATTAGTCCTGTAATCCAACAGTTGTTTTCTTAATTTATCTAACCATTTTCTGTTTACTTGATTAAATTCAAGAATATACTTGACTTAATTACTCATTCATCACGGGCTGCCACCTGGGTTTTGCTTTTGTTTAAAGGGGTTGTTTGTGCACATCCTCAGAGATTAATGCTTCGTGTTTGCATGCTGTAATATGCAAGTGACTAGTAGGGATAGTGTAGGAACTAGTTCGACCCAATTTAATGTGACATGGTTGATAGCGGTAAAAACGGCAAAAAGGTTTGAAGACAAACACATAGCAGGCTTGGTCTCAGGGCCATATCATAAGTGAAATTGCTGCTGTATTTTATGCCATGATTACAAAAGTATCCAAAATGCTAACTTATTCTATTCTCAACATGGTCATAGGTCATAGTGTTGTTTACCCCCTACAAATTCATCAACTCTGTCTGGTCTAAGACTGCCAAGGTCCTAGTGGAATCCTCCAGTAATAAGCGTAGTTCACAACCAAGTATGTAAATAATTACACTCATGATTGGGGATGGGAATCAAAAACCAATTCCACTCAGGAACCTGTTCAAAATTTTCCAAAGTACAGGAATTGTGTGCCACTGTGCTTATTAATGCTCTATTAGATATGAGCATCTGACTGTCGTTGGATGAGATGATCCAGAGCATGGCTAAATTTCATTGAGAAACGTGACAATGGCAAAAGTTCTAATGTCTGTATTGGAAAGGCCAATAACAGTAACATAGGTCAGACATATATCCTTGCGCGGAAGAGTACGCACCTTAATCACTACTCTTCTCAGTTATATGAGTGAAGTAGAGTACTCTCTGCCTGATGTGCAGATTCTTTTAATTTTAATCCAGTTGTCAAAATAATGGAATAACTTCCTGCTGGAGAGTTCATCATTCTGGTGAAAATATTCCTGCTTTATCTTTCTGGAGGCTGTTAGCAGGCTGCTACAGGTAAAGTGCTTACGTGTTGAAACAGTCATGGTGGGTGTATTTTGCAATATGCTTTCTGTGTGTGCATAGGCCCATGTGCAAGCAGAGAGCAGAGGAGAAATCGTGCAGTCATGTAAATAAGACAAATAACATCACACTGGTGTTTTAATAAAAGGATAAAGTATAAACCTGTGCTAAAGGAAAAATTTAAAGGCAGGCGGGGCACTGTCCTGATACACTTGTAGGGAAAAACTGTTATAAGAAGCATTCAGGAGCCAGATGTTTGAATTACGCATCACTCATTTAGTCACCTGGTGAATCTGTGGCAGCATTGCATTAATAAGGTAACAATGCAGCAGTCAGTGTTTATTTTACTGCACTCTTGGTTGATTTCACGTTAACATCTACAGAGTTTTTATATTAGGTGATGCATTATTTCCCCCTTTTCAGACTAGATCTGTAGTTTTGGCATCCATATCTGAAGATTTATTGATCTGAATTATTTTCTTTACATAGTTTGTGTGGAGTTGACAAAGATTTTAACCTCAAAGTTTACTATGTTTAGTTATTAAAGGGGTAGTGCACACAAAAATGTGTTTGGGCTGTAAACACTATTAATTAAATGTGATGAAAATCACATACTATACACCGTAAATCTGTTATAGATAGGAAATCAAAGAACTGGATCGACAGGCATTGCCATCACTAAAATCCTATGAATTCCCATCCCTACTCATGACAGAGCCACCCCACTCAGCAAAAGTCTGTTAGAAAGATGTTTCATCAACATTGTGATTTGGCTGAAAAGTGAAAAGGTGAAAAGAGGTAGAAAAGACGTTCATGAAGACAATTAAAAAAAAAAAAAGCTTCAACAGACTGACCTTATTTAGCCACAAAGGCTTGGTGGGCAGTAGCCAGTTCAAATGTAAAGGTAAAACGCAAGAATATTTCCAGCCTAAAACTTGGGTTAAGTTACCTAAACTGCAACTTTCTTTAAACTTTAAACAGTTTTACTAAAACATTGTCTCAAAAAGAAATTAAGTCACAAATCACAAAATAAAAAGAAAAAATCAAAATGCAAACTAATGTTAAACAAAAGGATCTTATAGATGATTGGTTTTCAAACTGGGGGTCGCGAGATAATTTCAGGGGGTTGCCAGATAATTGTAAAACAAATATATAGCCTACATTTGTCAGACAAATTTGGGATTTTTTATTAGGATTGTCAAATTTAAACTATTAACAGATAAATATTTGAATTTAGCACATGATTTTTTTTTTTTAAAACAACACTGCATAAACAAAGTTAGTAAACATGTCATATTAAAAATCTGACATTATGAAAGAAGCTAATTTTGGGCATTTAACTGCCTTGTCACAGTGGTGAACTACCAAGAACCGCTTTATCCTCCTTAAATATAGAGGATGCTGCAGGATGACCTGTATGATACATCACACCATTAATCACAAAGTCTTCACTTGGGGGTGGCGGTCACAAGCACCAACATATGTTATCTTGGGGGTCATGGCTCAAAAAGTTTGAAAACCACTGTTATATTTGATAATCCAGGACGACTTTTGACTTTAATGTTATATTTTTAATTTTCACTGGAACATTTATCATTTAGCCTGGT
The DNA here is from genome assembly GCF_017639745.1 of Melanotaenia boesemani. NCBI lineage: Eukaryota > Metazoa > Chordata > Actinopteri > Atheriniformes > Melanotaeniidae > Melanotaenia > Melanotaenia boesemani. The sequence goes on along the minus strand of NC_055698.1, from coordinate 10,984,335 downwards.
TTTAGTCTCTCCACTTCAGTGAGACCTTCACTGAAGCCATTGGGAATAAATATTCAAAATTCCAGGGACCAGAGCTTCTGTTATGTGCAAGTGTCCAATAATTGTCCAGACTCTTTCTCCGTTCATAATTTCACCAAGCCAAACTAAATATCCACACACCTGGACTGTTAACAATGGACCTCTCTGAGACACGATAAGGTTTAATACATTTTATTTCACAAAGGTAGCAAGAGGAATGGTCTTACTATTTGGAGCCGTCTGCTCGATCACGTGTCGAGCATGTGACACGGAAGTGTTGCGAGCATTGTCTCTGAGCATTGATTCAGCATGCCAAAAGTCACGTGATAGACCAAACGAGGCCTCGTTACGTCATCAACGCGTATCGAGCAGCCAGCGGGATCTTTGAAGGGACCGGGCTTGTCAATCTCTCAGATTCCAAACACTAAGGAGATCGCGGGTTTTTAAGAGGAGATTCTGTAGCGATTGTGTGACATTACATTTTGAAAACAAATTTAGGAAAAGCATCACATCAGCATGAGCTTATATTGAACCACATTTAGCTTTTAGAGATTTGGGGAAACAAACGTCTGCGCAAGACGCCGCTGCCAGAGTAACTGCTGAAGAAGCTCGGAGTATGAGAGAAGGACGGAGCAGGGGGTGCCTTCAACATCACAGGTAAGCTTTATTCCCCTTTCTTTATATTGATGTTTTTTAAATAGCCTTGCAAAGAGCAGACTTTAAAGTTAATCATAAACTTCAACCAGAAGCATCAGAGGAAACGTCTCAGTCTACAGCTGCAGAGGAAAACCACAACCTGCAGGACCTTAGACACCAAGCTGGTTTCTGATCACCATAAACAGAGAATTTAATGTTTTTAAACTTGGTTAATTACAATTTTTTTCTTGTGTTTCTTTCAGGTACAACCTCTCCAAAGCTGGAGAGGTAGTGTGCCAGAAGAAGAGCAGATGGAAGCCTGACATTATTGAGAAAATACGTTTTTAAATAAAAATTTATGACACATCACGATGTTGCCAAAGTTGTTTTTCTCATCATACATTTCAAGATTCAAAGTGTCTTTGTCATTTGCGCAGTAAGGAAACAAGTTTCCCTGAACAATGAAAATCTTACTTTGCCGTCCAACCTGAATGCCATAAAACATTATAAAATAAAAATAAACAATTTGAAAAAAAAAACTAGATAGACGATAAAAAAAAACTGAGTAAATAATCTATGTACATAAATGTGCAGTGTGCTATAAACTGTAGTGCCACATTTAACAACGATCAGCTATACAAAAGAAAACAACTCATGAGGTAGACGATAACACACATTTGCAATTTCTATTATAAATAATAAGACACATAAAACAGTAAACAATTTTATTACAACTGTATAAAATAACTAACACAGTCACTATCCCCGTGGCCTTCCCACTGCGTAACTACTATCATTACAGATTGGTTTACTTAAGTTACACCACAATTCGGTTACCTAAACAAATGTTACCTAATATCGCTCTTTGTTATTTATATGAACAACAGAAAATAAATATTCACTCGGATGGTAGATTACATATCGTTTATTGAACACGTATTCAAAGTTGAGATAGGGATGACAGATGTGAGGTGTCAACGCTGTCCTTCTGATACATCAGACTCCCACAGCCAGCAGATGGAGCTCTTTGGTTTGGTCAAATGATTCAGAACACTAAGCCATTTTCAAGCATTTGGTTCAAAGTTGGCTCGATGATTCATGAGGCCTCGGTTTCACCACCCCTATTTGGAGACACGGAGGAGTAGAATAACCATTCTAGAGATATGGAGGGAAGAGAAAGAGGAGTAGTCCATGCATGTTGCAATGAGATCAGACAGGGAATGAATGTGGTCCTGGGGTATTTGTAGCAGGGTGAGTGGACTGGATACAGGTGTGGATGATTAGGAATCCAGAGAGTGACTGGCTGGCAAGGGTGTGGACAATCAGTCATCCAAAGAGTGATTGCTGTGGAGCATGGCTGGAAAGGGTGTGGACATGGCAGAACCTTGTGCGAGTGTAATAAGGAAAGAACAGGTTTGGGGCTTTATTAGCAAAAATGTAACAGTAAGACAAAAGTGCACTGCATTTATCTCAGAAGACAAAACAAAAGCAGATTTAAAAAGCAGGACAATATTTTTTTTCTTTCTTTTTTAAACACTGTTTGTCTTGTTTTAATTACCATTTCAGCCATAATAGTAAAATAAACTACCTAATTCAATTGATCGTCAAGCCGTTGCCAACAACTTGCAAACTTGATGGAACTTGGTGAACACGCACTGTGTAACGATGGCTCAAAAATGGACTGAGTTTAATCCAGCTGTAGAAGATGCCTCTGGAGGCAGAGTAGAAGGAGGCACAAATGTACCTGTGGTTGCTGTAGCAGCGGCTAAGGTTACTATCTTGCAAGGTATCGTCATATTTCTGATGTCCAAATTGCTGAAAGTGGTTGGTTCTTGGCACCATGACACCTTAAAACATTCCTTTCTTCATGCTATTGTTTAACTGCTTTCGGATGTCCATTGTCCAAAGGTATCAGTCTTGTTTTGATGTCATAAAGCCTCAGGAAGTGTGTGTGCTGTGGTCGAGCATAGACATGTAACCAGTTTAAATATTGCCACACTTGCTTTCTCTGAGCTTTTTTGAATGATGCAACATTTTCTGTAAAGCCAGGTTTGGAAACCATTACTGGTGCTGGAAATGAAAAAACACTTATATGCCACACACATACACCAAAAAGAAATTCTATGCGTTACATAAACAACTTGTTGTCGCTTTACTAATTATAATTCCACCATTCAGTTATCAGTTATTTGCATAAATATCAGCCACAATCTGAGCAGAGAGCAAAGAAAAATGTTTACTTTTCATCATATCTGCAAATTATACCCCAGGCATGTCTAAAAGCAGGGTTCCAGCAGCATGTTAGCTAACATCTGGCCACCTGCATAAAATCCCAAAATTAATAATTATCAAGTTTAAACTTAAGTGATCCAGCTTTCCAAAAATGCGGTATCATCTTCCTACTCTATTTTATATGTAAAAATGCTTTTTTGTAAAATGTCATTTAATCATTTCTTATGCATCTACTATCTGCTGATGACACCAAATGAATAGTCAGAGGCTTGACAAAGCCATTGGAGTGCATCAACTATATAACATCAGTGTCTGTGCAAAATTTCATAGGAACCCTTAAAACAACTGTTGAGATATTTCAGAATGAATCAGAGTCGCTGACCGCATTAAAGGCAGATCAGTGCTGCATCCCTGGAGATTCATGAATATTACTTTTTTTTGTAGTAAAAAATCAAGTAGAATCTGACAGTGGTACACTGAATTCAATTTTAGCAACCATGCCTCGGGGATTTTAAATAAAAGCAAGTCTTGCCAGTTTGAAAGTTTTCCTGCTGACTGCACTACCACCACCAAACCGCTTGGTCACCTCTTTCAAGTCAACTTCCATGAGAGTTATGAAGAGAGTCGTGACAATACTTTTATTTTCTCTCACTAATGGGGCTGCTTAGTGTGACAGTTTGCTTCACCTATAAACTTTGTAAAATGCACTCTCAACACTACATTAATTTAGCTTTATTTGATATAACCTTGGTTATGCTGGCTCCTTAATACTTCATTTTTTAAAGCCTAACCAAATATTTATGTCTAAACCTAACTATACCCTAAAGCAGAGGTCCCCAACCCTGGTCCTCAAGGCCCACTACCTTGCAGATCTTAGATGTCTCGCTGCTGCAACACACCTGATTCAACTTAAACGGCTCACTAACAAGCTCTGTACAAGTCTGCTAATGAGGTCACAAAGGGAAACATCTCAGACTCACCCATTTAAACACACCTGCTAAAATGTGGAGCAAGCAAGTGAGAGAGGAGACAGAATTTTCTCATTTTTGGGCCTCATATGACTGTTAGAAAACCTAAAGAAAGTGACTTTTGCATAATATGGGACCTTTAAGGCTCTGGATGCTGTGGGGCTGTCTTGGCTGAGACGCCTCTGCAGCGTCGCATGTACATCGGGGTTCCACATCAGATGCATTAAAGTGTTTTTTTTGTTTTTTTGTTTGTTTGTTTGTTTTTCCATACCAAGCAGCAAAGTACTCTTAAAGAGGAAGTGGTGCAATGAAGCTATTATTATTTTAGTGCTTTCACTCATGGTCGTTTTTAAATATATGGTGCAAGCACCCAGATGAGACAATTGTGTTTCCCCCCTCTTTTAGGATAATGTTCAGTCAATAACTAATATGGTTAGTTCCAAAACAGCATCTTAAAAAAAAATAAATAAATAAATAAAAAACTGTCTCCTTAATGGACGTCACTCAGATGTAACAAGTAGACACTTTGTCACTTCCTAACTGAGTTTGGTCCATAAGATCCCTTGTTTAGGCTTTGGAATCAACATTACTTACATAAATTTTGGATCATACTGTCAGCTTATTGGACACCTTTTGGAACGTGACATGCTGTTGCTCTTACAACTGCTAGAGCTTGTCATTAATAACCTCTGCCAAGGCGAAGGTTATATTTTCAGCAGTGTTGGTTTGTCTGTCTGTCTGTCTGTTAGCCATATAACTGAAAAAGTTATGAACAGGTTTGGATTTAATTTTCAGGAAATTTTAGAAATGGAATAAGGAACAAGTGATTAGATTTTGGGGGTGATTTGGATCACCGTCTGGATCTATGAATTTTTTTAAAAGGATTCTTTACTATGAGGAGATAGGGATAATTTTGCCATTACAAATTCTAACTCAACAGATAATGCCCAGTATCACTGGCTAAAGAAAAATAATAGATGACATTATGGTAGACGTTAAGTAAGCTAACAGAAAATGCGAGAAAATGCGAATTTCTTCAATAATTTCAATACTACTGTAGCCATTTGAGTCATCTTGGTGTATAAGTGTATGTTTCTAAAGATTCAAGGTGAACATGACCATCTAATGGTGTGTTATGTGGTGATGGCACTAACAACACATTTTTATCTTACGACTGAAAGTTATTCAGTGCTCAATACTTCAGGAGGGAATGGTTCCTTTCATTTTAGGCTGCTATTTATTTCAGGCTTGTTATAATATTCAACTTGAAGCACTCAGAGACCACACAACTCCGCCAAGCCAAAGGGTCACTCACCTGAGAAAAACCCCAAAAGGCCAGGTACCAACCCCATGCCAAGTATGCTTCAAGCTAGTATCACTATCTATTTCCATCATCAGGATAAATGTCACATCTTATTTGGAATCATCATCTTAGCACACACAAAAACTGTCAACCTCCCCAGATCCCAGTGGATTCATCCTCACTGGTTTTAGTTGAATAGCTTGCGAGGTTATATGTTTTTAAGTATACCACATTTAAAGCTGCATAACTCTATCTTACCCCATAGACCACAGGCACTAAATCCAACTGACAAGTATGAAACCATCTGCAAAACTTAGCTAACATTATGAAAAATAAATGAAAGTCTGGTCTGTAAGCACTTTTGTGAGATTGTATGTGAGAAGTATGTACAAGCACATAATATTGTTAAATTTTTTACATGTTGGTCTTTTCAAAGTTCTGATATACAAGGAAGGTAAACATAATGTGGCCACTACTACAGCTCCATGATAATAATGCTCCGTGAGATATAAAGAAATATAAAGAACAAAAAACATAAAGAAGATTTCTGCTCTTAGTAGATTAGTGGTTTTTCTTCCCTTCAATCTCTATTCTTTTTATCTTGCTTGCTCAGTTCCTGTAAAGTGTAGAATAGAAAATGATCAAAATTTTTGTAAAAGGACTTCTTTCTGTATTTTTTTAGCAACTTCAAAAGGAGAAGGTGTTGTGAAATATCAAGATAAATCAATATTAGGGGTGATTAATACATAAGTGAGGTTTCTCATTACTTAGTGTGCATGTGATCATCAAGTCAACATTACAATATTAGATTACAATATGATGCAGTAAATGCAGAAACTATGAAAACAACCATAACATCTGTTTTTTTCCAAGCATAATTACTGAAATGTTTTGATTCTGTTGCTTTAAAGTACAACTATTACTACTGTGCAAAGAAAAACTGTGATTTGACCCCACCAACCGTTATTTAATCAATAAGGATAATGTGATTATGGAAATGGAAAAAAAAGGATGAAGGATGTACTAAGACGGTACAAGAATGTCAGATGAAATGAGAAAAAAAATTCTTCAGGTTGAGATTAACTACGACACTTAAGAGAGTGAAATATTTAATATGTTATGTATTATTGATCTAACCCGCTTCTAAATACAGTACTGCCCGTATAAATCCCCCAATGCCTCTCGGGTTTTGTCAAGCCAATCTTTGCCCTCGCTCTGACTTTGTTCTCATTTGAATACTCAGGATTTTACATTCAGCAAAAAAGTATGGTTACATTGAGAGTCTCATCTTCTCGGTCAGCTGTCAGGAATTTGATTTCACCCCCAGGCTATAGCTTTGATCTGGTTAAAATTCCAGTGTGAATTTCATGTTGGTTGATGGTACTGAATTGGAGAAAAGAAATAAGTAACTTACATAAAAAAAAAGAAAGAATAAAATAAACAAACCTCAGCTGCTTTACTATTTTGATCCATAAATCTAAGTTTCGAAACTCAGTGTCACCATCATCATTGTTCATTGTGTTTCCTGATTGTTCCTCATTCCTCTTGTCAACAGCTTGCTACTGCAAGCCTGTCCTGAGGCCCTCAGCACAGGCCAGGCTTATTCGGTGTAATGAGACTTGTTTTTCATGCGATGTTACGCAGTAAACAAAATCAAACATTTATGAGGGCTGTAAGCAAGGCATTGGAATGGCTTATCATGACTACAATCTTCTTCTCTTTTCGAGATCAGACCTTCTCCTACTCTGCTTTGGACACTCGGTTAAAACTGCAGGCTGTCACCTGTTTTTTTCTCTACCTACATCGGCCCTTCAATTTTTAGCACTTATATTTATGTTTATGATACCTTCATGGCTCTATTGAAACATGATTATGCAAGTCTTACAAACCAACATTCACCATATGAGAAATGGGCAAAAAGAAAAAAAAAAAAAGGCTGAAGTGGTCTTTAAAACATCCACAAACCATATATTTGGACTCCTTAACTCCAAAACTGATATCAACAACCTTAGACAAACTGACTGAGGATATTTTCTGTTTTTGTTGGCACTGTTCCTCTGAGTACAGCCTGCTGCAGTCCATGTCCCTCTGCTGGGCCAAAGTTGATACAGAGCCATCAATTCCATTAAGCACTAGCCTGATACAAGAAACTAAAGCTCCTCTTTAGAACAGGTCTCTGAACCCGATAAGGGCTGGCAAGGAAATAGACTGACTTGTAATTCATGATATGTCATCGTCTCAAAGTTTGCCTGCCCACATTCTCCCCATAGATAACTCTAGACAGTTCTACTTTGTGACTTAATTACTCTCTGAAGTAAGTCTGAGATAAAGTTATCTTTTACAGGGGGATTTAGCTGCTCCTAGACTTAAAGCACAAAAATATGAGATGTGAGCAAATATTGAATGCACCTATTGATTTCTTCAGTAGCAGCTGGGGTACGCTCCATCCCCCTGTAAACCTGGGTTTGATAAAGCAGGAATAGGAAATGGATGGATGGATGGATGGATGGATGGATGGATGGATGGATGGAAAAAAAGATATACCTCTGTTATTCCCTATTATTTATTGTATTTTCAAACCCTTAAAGGAATGTTGCTTATTTTCTCTCAGTGCTATAATACTGTTAATTAGTGAGTATATTGTGAGGTAAATTTCAATGTGCACATGTTCTGATCAGAGGCAATTCTTGGGCTTCTAAGAACCCCAAGCTCAATTTCACAGGGTGGCCCCTCTAACTAACTTTCAATCCCCCTTTATTATGATATTTTATACCTATAAGAATGACAAAAAACATGTTATTTTTAAAGGTTTAAAGGTTTTTTAGAGGCACCAAATTCTTCAACTTTAAAATGTTCTTTTAATGGCTTACACTTCTTCTACTGACTTTTCCATAATTTATCACTATTTTCATTTAATTAAACAGGGAGAATGATCAAATGTAGTTCAAATAAAGAAGATTAAAATATGTGCTGAAAACTGTATTCTGACCCTTTAGGATTACATTTACAGTAAATACAGCCCACACATGAATAAAGCCTACTGGACATGGAAAATAAATTATAAAAACCACTTAAACACAATAACTTTCATCCATGAACTTAGTCGTACATAACAGATGTCTTGCCGGAGAAATCTATAATTTAACATTCTTAGCTGAACTAGACAGCTTTAATGTGATATTATCCAAGTGATCTGTTTTTATTTCCAGTCTCCTGACAGCCAGGTAGTCATCAGGACGACAGACTGAGCTGCTCTGGGCTAAATTAGCTTCTGGATTATCTGCACTGTTTACGTTCTTGTGTTTATCTTTCTGTTGTCACTGCCAGATAACTTCTCATTTTTATAAACCCGCTCTCTCCGGTTTGTTTACACAAGATGCACCACTACTTGTGGCCAGACCGGGAGGTGGAGGTGAAGCCCCTTTAGGGAAGTCTGTACTGGTCGGCCACTGTCATTGAAAAACTCTGCTTTGTCTTGATTCAAAGTTGGTTGGCCCTTGGAGGCCCCCTATTGGCTCGGGGCTCCAAGCATTTGCCAGCATTTTGGCAAGCGGTGCCTCTGGTTCTGATGCCTGTACACTGGCATGTATCGTGCACTTTGCTTTGTGCACCAAGGAATATAAAACATGGTTTAAATGTTAGTAGATGAGAAACGATTGATAATACTCATAGATGAAAATTTAGGTCAGTAAGTTGAGCTTTTCCTAGACTAGAAGAATCTTTTACCATTATACTGATATTAACTGACATTGTTTCCACATATAAGTGTTGCCAGGATAAGGGTAAACCTCGTGTTGCTGAATGGAGGAGTCGGAGTTGCTAGTGGCTAGCTGCTGGATGCTTTTTTGTTTTGTTTATTTCTTAATTCACTGTCACACTAATATTTTTAGGTAATGTGTCACAAATCAAAGCAACACAAAGCACACGATAAACTCAAAAGCTGCTTTTCTGACTGAAAATAAAGGCGTTCTCTTCAATCTTAATTCTCTTCACGGGAGCATCGTTTCTTTTGAAAGCAACTCATTCAACCGCTATCAAATTGTTTCAGTCAAAATTGCAGAGACATTGATGCAACAGGAAAAGTCAAAGACAATTTAATACTCCAATGAATGTCAATATGAAATTTAAAGAAACAAAAAAAAAAGTCAGCTCATCAGTGTGAGCATGTATGTTTGTCAACATCTTGTGAAGATGTGAACAGTTTTAGGAAAAATGTGAACTATCTGACCAAGACAAACAACAAACAAAACAATAAAAAAAAAACTGTGAACATGAAATCAACACCAAGTTCGCTTGCTCCCTTTCAAATATATATTTTCTTTCTTAACCAATCATTATTTCATTAACACAGATAAAGATATCAACTCAGTCAGGTTAGACTTTAGACTTAACAACAGCCAAACCAAAAAACTTCTATCGTAGAGTCTCACAAAAGGGACTAAATTAAATTATTAAAATTATTATTATTGTGTTTTGCCTTTTCTTTCTCTAATATATTCTGAGCTTTGATAATATTCTAATAAATCCTAAAGTATCATTCAGGACAACACATTTAATTTCCATATACCAAGTTAGTTCTCTTGCATTTTATGTAAACAAATGAACATTTTCTTTATTGGAGTGATTGTCAGCAAACAGAGACTCTAGGTGTTTATCCACTATATTACATGATTACCAGGAACCGTCTGATGTTTTCAATTTTGTAAATCCAAAGCAATCTTTTATTACTACATGGCTGCAGTCTACAGTGCTGAAAACCTGAGTGGAAATGAAGTAACTTGTGCGACACTATGATTCAAGGTTAATTTTCATGCTTCAAATACATGCAAAAAAAAAAGAATGTAGTTTAGATACAGAACAAAGTGTTCCCAATACATACATACACATATACATACATATATCTGACACATACAATATTTGATATGTAAGTTGCTTGAGCTTGTTTACAGAATGTACCACGACAGAATTTTAATGATGGGCTTTGAAATCTCTTATAAGTAAAAAATATAGTAGAAAATGTTTCAGTCCTTTTTCTGCTGATAAAAAGTTTTTTTTTTTTGTTTTTTTTTTTTGTTTTTGTTCTTTTGCATAAAGATAAAAGCTGACATTGTCCAAAACAACCAAACTAAATTATCACTGCTTTCAAGACAGTCACAAAATTTAAATATAAAGAGGTACAATTACAGGTTTGTGCTTCCAGTGGCTTATTCTTTAACTAATAAGGTAAAAAAAAAAAAAATCACATTTGAATGAAAATAGATGGATAATGAACAGTGTCTAAATTCATAATATTGTCCCTACAGAGCATCATCTTGCATTTTGAGTTTTGGGTCAGACACATTTTCCAGGCTTCTTTCTGCAGATGGTGATTAAATCTTTAATTGTCAGGGGGAGGCAAGCCTGTAGAGCAGAGAGAAGAAAAAAAATGGCTAACAGATTTTTAATTATGGTCCACTAAATTAAGATACCCAGATTTCATCCCATATCTCCAGCTGATCTATTCCTCCTCTCCCTCCCTCGCTGTCCCTCTCCACTACCCCCACTCAAATGCCCCTTGGCTCTGATTGTATTACTCATTCAGAAGGATCATCAGTCATTTCCAGTCACCGTACAACATAGCCACATATAACAGCCTAGTGATGAAAAGGGATGGCACAGAGAGATTTGGGAAAAGGAGAATTGAAACTAGAGCAAAGAAGAAAAATTAATGACATATTTGAACTTTTTTTCCTTGATTTTTGATTCTCCAAGAGATACAAGTGTACGTCAAGACTTTAATCATTAGGGCAGCTTCTCTAGAAAGATGGTTAAAAAGCTATATGGTCCACAAGCATGTCATATACACGAAAGACAGTTGCTGAATTTATTTAGATAAGTTTTTAAATAAATATGAGAGTGAGGCTGATTGACATCACCAAGGAAAAGTTATTTTCATACATGTTCTCTCCCTGGTTAAAAATGCACATCTCTCATAAAGACACACTGTAATGCATGCAATTATATAATGCATTTTTAAGCTAAACCAATGCTATCATCAATTCTTTCAACACATATTCAAAGGTCTTTATATTTCCATGTTTTTGTTTTGCAGATTAAAAAAACCTCACTTTCAAAAACAAATACAGAAAAAAATCTATATAAACATATATTTAAACAGCTAAAAAATACTAAATATTCCAATCCCAATATTCAAAAATTATTCCTGATTACAGAATCTTCTATAGCAATGTTAATTATATAAACTGTCTTTTGTTGCATCTTCTCTGAACGTGTGCACGTGTTTCTGGAATCACATTCTATAGGTGTGTATATTTCAATAAAGTTGGTCAATGTAAACACTAAAATAATTCCCCTCAAGTCATCAGGTTTAAACAAGACCTGCTAAGTGTGATGCAGATTTCTACTAGTTGGAGGGAATTTCTGGGTTTGATAAGATAAAACTTTATATTTTATGAATTATGCATTAATGTGCATGGCGCTGCCACTGATTAGTATTACTCAGTGAAATTTTAAAAGTCAGATATTCTTATATCATCAATCAAAATATGAATCAGCTGTATGATGTTTGTTCAAGTAAATGTAATTTTTTTTTGTATGATGTTCAACATGGTGGCATGCGATGTGGAACTTCTGAACCAACCGTGGCTTATCCTTTTTTTTTTAAAGTTTGCTGTGTATTGAGAAGTTGTCATCAAGTACTGATTTGTTTTGAATAGATGAAACCATGTGTACACTGAATGAATATTTATGTTAAATAGTTACATTTTTGCACTGAAGATAAAAGTATAATTTCAATTATGTTTTGCTGCTAATTTCCCTACTGCCATTATTCAACAAGAGATTCTTATAATGGATGCACGCCCCCTTCTCTCCTCCACTTCTATAAATCAAAGAGACTTAGGGTGCACCATTTTAAATAAGGTCTAATCCATAAAATATGAAGGCTAAATCATGTTTTTTAGTTTTTTAAAATGATATCTTTAGTGAGTTTTACATTTCCTTTAATTTAATTGATCGTTGCAAGACATTTTACAGGTATTAAGTTACCAAATATTCCTGTTTTGCCAGTGTGCAATTACTGATATAAACTAATAAAGTTGCCTCATTCAGCTCTGCTTAATGAGATTTGGTAATCAGGTCAAACAACACAATGAGTTATAATGTTTAAATTCAATTCAGTCGAATTAAGGGTTTTATCACTCAGTAGTGAAGCCAATTAAGAATTTATACTCTCACAGGAAACTCATGTTGGAAAGTCTCACATTAGCACAACAACCTCCTCATACATGTTTATGCATTCTGTGATAATTAACAAAAAGTAAAAAATTCTGTATTACACCAGAACATTTGCATCTGAAGGAGTGTTTGAAATGTAGCTTTGCTTGGAAATTACTGTCTGTGTACGTGTGTATGAGAGTCTGTATGTAATACATACATTGAGCATGTGCAGCTATCATCCATGTGTGTGTGTACGTCTACATATGTGTGTGTGTGTGCGAGTACTCTGGGTTGCTTTCACAGCTTTGAGGAAGAGGCTCTCTCTGAGGCATGCATTGCCCAGGTTGGTGGCGTCAGCTGCAATGCGTCTGGCACTTTTCTGGACTTGGGCGGTGTAGATGGAGTCCAGATCTGGTCGACAGCGGCCCACAATCTCCTGAGCTGTCCTCACCGCCTTCTTCACCAGCGGTGAAGTGTTCACAGTCCAGGAGAGGTCAGAGGAAAAGTGGATGCCCAGGAACCTAATGCTGTAGACAAGCTCCACTTCCTGTCTGTGTATGCAGAGTTTTCCTGGACCTCTAGTCTCGTTGGTGTTGCGAACCAGATTATTCTTACAATCCTGCTGAAAGACCATAAAAATGGAATATATCACTCTGGTTCTAAGATCTGCACAGCTGCTTTCTGTGTGCCAAAGAATTGATTTAAAAATTTTGCTGTGTTTAGTTTATGCTCCTATTATGTGGAACAAACTACCAGAAAAGCGGAAGTCTGATCCAAACCTTAGTTCTTTTAAATATTTATATGCCATTGCTTTAAATTAAGGTTAAGAGACTTTCTTCTTTCATATTTTCTGGCATTTGTACATTGACTCATGCAGTTGATGATAATGGTGATAATGATTAAGATGATAATGTATTTCCCATTGACGTCTGTTTGTATCACATACCTCACTGTATGTAATTCATTGTCTATTTATCTGTTTAAACTTGAAACTTAGTTTCTTTTAATGCTTTTCATTTTAATCTTTTATTCCTTTTAATGTGGAGGCTGTGTGGTTTAGTGGCTCAGTGTGTGGCTCTGTGGGTAGAGTGGTCATCTTGTTGCTTGAGGGTTGCCGGTTCGATCCTCGGCCTGTCGAGCTCATGTTAAGGTGTCCCTGAGCAAGACACCGAACCCCAAATTGAGCGCCTTGCATGGCAGCTTCCGTCATCAGTGTGTGAATGGGTGAATGTGATGTATGATGTAAAGCGCTTTGGGTGCAGTAAAGCTCTATATAAAAACAGACCATTTAATTTGTTTAAATTCTCTTTTCAAATGTTTCTTTTACGCCTAGCTGTAAACAGGTGTTTTAAACATTTCTTTTCAACTTGAGTAGAGAATTTAGAAAGCCAAGAAAAACATCCATCTAGCTTTGAATTTCAGCTGTCCTTTAGCAGAACAGTTTGATTGGAAAATATATAAACAATAGTGAAAATAAATAAGACCGGATACCTGGAATTAAATGCTGTTTCTTCTACGGACTTTGACTATTGCACACAGACTACTGAAAGCCACGGACCTCATGCCAGGTCGATTATGTTTGAACAGTGAAACTATCTGTCACAAAAGTTTCTTTTTCTCATTTGTATAATGTAATGTCCAGTGAACATGTCACGTGCTGTAAGACCAACCTGAGTCGTACACAGTTACAAAATAGAAAATGACACGATAACATTTCACTTCAGTGTTACATTAGATAAATATTAGCATAATTATTCATTGCATTGTGCATTTACCTTTACTGTAACATAAACAGCTGCTGGTTATCCAGGTGATGAAATGTATTGGATGCATTTCCTCTTTTCTCTGTAACTTTTTATGTCCTGCTTTACAGGCTGGTGAGCCGTCCTCCATGGTGACACCTTGGTCATTTTTTCTTTAACCCAAAAACAAACAAACAAAAAAAAAAAATCTCACAAGGATCTCTTTTGTTTGGAGCGGAAAACTCTTCTTCTGCAGCGGTCAGAGAACCAAAACAAAGCAACACAAACGGAAACACATGGAAGTGGTGTGACTTTGTTTTTCATTCCATGTGGACGTTGCGCTGATATAATTTACAGATAATATTTTATATAAAGTGACAATTTTGAGGGATCTCTTTTATACTGCTATTAATTGTAAAATTAAATAACTGTGACATCACTAGCTGTGATGCTTTTCATGTCTAATGTAAGGCACTTTGACTTCTCTTATAAATGAAATGTGATGTACAAATAAACCTGCCTTGCCTTCACATCATCCAATTAAATAAAACATTAATCAAAAGCAGAATAAGCTGTTTGGCATTGTCTGAGAAGATTTGACAAGTTTTACATTAGAGTAACAAACATACACAACTCTGCTGCTCACCCCACAAATTCATTATTTTACAAATGTGGCTCCATTTACAAGGGAAATAAACAGACTTTCCAAACCTAAGATTTATTGCCAAGAGGCATTTTTATCACAGAAATAATCCACCAAACACAAATTTTCTTACTATTTGTGCTAAGTTTACAATAATCAGGTAGACATGCTAATTTCTGTTGAGTGGGTATGTACAATAGCTAAATCTTTCCAAGGGGGGCAGGGTTTTTAAAATTATTATGAAAGTGCATAATAGTTCTGCACTTTCATTCCTTTTGTCACCATTTTCAAACAAAGTTGAACTGCAGGAATTGTCGTTGCTGTTTGTAATCAAACCATTTAAACTGAAATATTTATTTTGTGAGCTCCAGAATGGATAGAGAGATAGGCTTGTGTTGCCTCTGTTACTACCTCCCACACTGGCTTAATGGTCTATCAGCAGCAGATCAACTTACACCCCCATGCTGCCCACACATTTTCACATAACGAGTGTGAGAATGAAGGTGCATCCATCTCAGCTTAAAAGGCATTTTGAGTTTTGCTGAACTTCATCAAGATGCTGTATTTAGGAAGCGTTTACTACTTGTGCTTTATAAATTTAATAATTTTTAACAGCTTGGTGTCTTAAGGTCCATTTATGCTACCTTACAAACGTAAATGTATGACAACGTCCGTTGCTAAGTCAATTCCTCTACTAGGGGGCAGTACTGAGTTCAGAGTTCACTTTTCGATGCAATGTCAGTTTCAGACACCCGTTGGTTGTAGTAATGCACTGCTTTAAAGTTGTTTCCAAATGCCCAACACACCCAAAAACACTCACATAGCCTTTCAAAACTCATGCAATTTCAGTCTTTATTCTTCTTCTGCTTTTTTTTCTTCCTGTTTCTCTTCTTCTCTTCTGGTTTGTTTCTTTCCTGGTTGCATATCAGCTGTTCTGCTCAGCACTGCCCTTGCAATTTCTGGTGGTATTGCTCTGTTTTCCCCGTCAATCAACAGATAGTTAAGCTCCGTGAAAACAGACCAAATTACATGTATAATTGACTCAGTAGACAAACAAAAGTTTTGGATACAGTCCGTCTGTGTATCCATCTTCTTCATTTCTGTGTTGAGCATAAATGGGCCTGTAGGAAGACATTTATATCCAGTAATGTATCCAGGGCAGTCTGTATATTTTCATTTTCGGTCTGGAAAATACAATCATTCCAACACCAGGTAGGCTGGAAAAAAAAAAAAAAAAGACAATGCTCCATTTTGTAGCCAGCTGCCGGAGAGAATGAACTTTGGCAAACAAAATGAAATGTTGTTTTAAACAGGCAGACTGAGGACAGCCTGTCACATAGGTTGGGTCATCATAGCGGCCATTAAGCAGACTGTAATGGGCCATGAGAGAGCCTGTTCTGCTCTGGCACCCAGCCGGCCGACCTGTGGATCACACCAGCCATCATTAGTCAATGGATCGGACCATTATATCCTTGATGGAGGGGAAATCTGGATATGTCTGGAAAAGGCCAGAATAGTCACAGCTCATGACAAACAGATGTGGGAATGTCAACAAAACTGCACATATATGCAGACACAAGTCCACATGCATGTGAATTGTCAATATTCTCATTAAGTCATGTAAGAGTTTGCATTGCATGCTTTGACTAATATTAGGAGAAATTACTTTTTACTTTGGGTAATTTTTACTTTTTACTGATCGTGGCATTTGCCACCAGCTTGTCTCCTCTCTGGTTTGTCAGTGAAACTGGCTCCATTTTTTTTTCTGTTTCTATTATTACACTTCATACAGGAAAGCTAAAGGTCATGGATATTTCCATGCAGAAGGAAAAGTTGAAAGTTAGAGATTGTGACGGAGAACGACACCAGCATGGTGAATGAGAGGATGACAGTTACTGTGATTAGCATTTGTTGCAGTGAAAGCATTACTGTCAGCCCAGCCGCTCACTTCTGCCACTCTGTTCTTATTTATTAAATTTCCTGACACAGGCTTGTCTTTCCGCGTGACTTCATGACAAAATGAAATGTATTTCTTTTGTCTAGATGCTTAATGAGGCAGCTTTCATAGAAAGCAAGGGAATAAAATAACAATTCTCAAGCCACAAGACTGTTGTGGGCGAAGAAATAAACCATCAATGCTGATGTGTGGAGGTCTCCTTTTCCAACAGTCTTCATCTGATCATTATATGTCTATCCTGTCATTTTTGTTGTAATAATTTTGCCAGAACAACACGTATAAATATTTAGATTTCACATAAATCAGCTGGATGCAGATCATTACTCGTCAGTGAAGTATCTGTAAAAAAAACAATAGAAAACCAAAACTAGCTTGAAAGAAACTTAAACCCCTCACAGCCCTTATTTCACACTGGTCCAAGTTTTTGGATGGCCAAGCATGTAGCCAGCAGACAGTGCAACACTCATTAATCTTAGAGTGACTTTCCTGATGGGAGTTGGGGAATTGTAGCCTGTTATGTCTCTCTCCACATCTACTGAGTGCTCTGTCCCGCTGCCAGCAGTGGTCCGAAGAAGCAAAGAGGAGGCCGGTCTCAATAGAGAGGGATGTGGGCAGCATATGCCCATAGCAGCTTTAGGACAACACTCACAGAGTGCAGCAGTTGGCCAGACAAACTGTGCTGAGAGTCAAACTCACTCAGCTAACTGGTGGAGTTCATTGATTTTCAAAGCCTTTGTGAAACTCCACGTTTGTTGGGGAGATGGTGTGCACAGAGGGGCATCTCTTTTTTAACATTCAGGGTATCAAAAGATGGTTGATTTAATAAATGGGATTATTTCTTCTCATTTAATCTTGCTCTCCCTCATGCAATCTGCTTCATCTGTTTTCACTCTTTTTTTCTTTTCTTTTATTAGGCTTTCATAAAGAGTGCACAAATGTTTTATTTGCCAGCCAGCCAATCCAGGCAGGAGGTCCTGGACACACCACAATACGGCCATTTGGCCAACAATTCAGTTGCTTGCCAACAGGAACTGAGTTGGAATGAAAAACTCGACAACACACAATCCACCTCCAGCTAGCACCTTCAAAAACACGACAGAAGGAAAATCAAATACATCTAAATAGCCTGCAAGCCTTCCAATAAATGTAATTTAAGTTCATCTTGCAAAAAAAAATAAAAAATAAAAAATGTATCTAATTTTCTGCCTTTCCTCGCAGAAAAACACTATTCCCCACCAATCCCCCAAAATGTGTGCTATATTTTACACCCTCGACACAAAAGAAGCAACATTTGATTTATTCTTCCGAGTGTACAGTTTGTTTCTTTAAATCAAATTAAATTAAAATAAAATATTACAAACTGTCCACGTCAATATTTTATGGGAGCCCAAAATCTATCAAGCATGGTTTGTTAGTATTCAGTCACAAAGATTGATTTGTCTGTCAGTATCAGAGACATTCAGAGGTGAAACGGCCTTTTTCCAGAGCGCTCCCACATGCCCTTGTATTCTGACCTTTTGTACAATCCATCAATTACCTCCCTGTTTTTAGCTCATTTATACTGACTGCAGAAAAAAAAGTAAAAAAGGACATACTGTAGCAAAGTGCA
The DNA here is from genome assembly GCF_017639745.1 of Melanotaenia boesemani. Lineage (NCBI taxonomy): Eukaryota > Metazoa > Chordata > Actinopteri > Atheriniformes > Melanotaeniidae > Melanotaenia > Melanotaenia boesemani. The sequence continues at coordinate 10,966,009 of NC_055698.1, read as the reverse complement.
TGTACATACAAACACACAACGCCATAAAGGTAATGTATACACACACGCACACATCCCATACATACTTACACAAAATGATTAATGATTAGAGCTGAGTGGTTCAGCCTTGGACTGGTTTCTCCATGTTACTACAGCACTTTCATGCACACTTTCACTCACTTGTGAAAGAATGCTCTACTTACTCTCACTTAACTTAAACATCGAAGAGCCAACTGAAGTCAGAATTCCTAATTATTTTAAGTCAATAGATTTTGTTCAAAAGGATTATTTGATAAACTGCATTCGGGACAAATTCATGTTAAAAACCTGACGCGGGACACTCACATTCAAATAATTAATCCTGACCTTTGTAAATCAGTGTATTACATCAAGATAAATTCAATCAGTATGGACAAATCTTTTCTTAACTTAAGACATTAGAATTGTAAATCTGGATGCAAAAAGTAAAGAGAGAAAGTAAGCTAAAGGAAAAATAAGGACCATCTGATGCTTCACAATAAAAAGAAACTAACGCCATCAAAAAAGAAAGCAACCGACAAAGAGGAGAAACATTTATTACCATTGGTCTCGTTTTTCTTCTTACTGTTAGTTTATTTATGAAAACAAATGGACAGGACAGTCATATGAGTCATATCCTTCCTTTCGGCAAACACCTGGACCAATGTCATGGTGCTGTATGCTTTGCATGGACCAATCAAAGGGGCCTACCCAACCTGGCGTTGATGACAGCTGCTTGACATTTGGTTTTAGAAGTCATCTTAGAAGGGGAGGGTTTTATTTGTGATTCGAGTTTACCTTACATACTGTAGATCATAAACATTAACTTGAATCAAAGGATTGATATTATCAGTGTTTGATAAGTACTGTGGACTGTAATACATGCACCATTCATTAGGCCCTTGGAAAAGGTTTGTGTGACACAAAATCATTTGTCCCAATGTCCATGTGGCTACAGCATCATCCCTCACCTCACCTACTGACATGACTTCCAAAAGCAGAGACTAGGCCGACACCACAATTCAGGGCGTCTCTGAGGGAAATTCTCTGAGGACATATGACACTCCCTATGTCAGAAGCTCGGAAGCCTCGTAGAATGTGAATTAATAGCCTGATAAATGGAAATGCGAAGAAGTGAACTGGTATGATGCCAAGTGTCATGGATCATGTAAGTTAAAACCTGGCCGGCACTGAGAGAACCGAGGTCACTTGTTAAACACTGACATAATATTTTATAACTTCTCTTTGATAAGATGTGCACCATCATTGAGTTAACTATAATCTGAGAAAGGACATTCATCCTTTGAACGAACTTCCTTGCTGATGCTTTCACTTTTAGCAGTATGGATGACTGTTATTTGTGATTTAGTAATTGCCTTACTATGATAGACATAAACAGCTGAATTAAAACCACTTATAGCAGATAAAAAACAGGTAAAGCAAAGCAGATGGCAGCTTGCCAAGCCATAACCACAGTCTATAAGGGAACCTCTGGAAAGGCTCTGCGAGATCATTTACTGAGTTATGATGCTTGTCACCCTGAATCTGATCAATGCATGGATTTTAAAGCCTCTTTTAAAATGTCCCATCTATTTAATCTCACATTATTCACCAAATAGATTCCAGGTCTTTAAGGTTTTCATGCCTACTAAACTGATGGAAATTCTCTCTGTCATGAAAATCTACAGGCAAATGTCACCTGTATGATCTATATAAATGTCCTTCAAATACAGTAGGATTGTTTGTCTTGTTTTTAATCAAAGAAAATTACATTTGACCTTAAGTAATGAAGATTTAATTGTTTGAACAAGCCTTCAGATATTTAATGTGTGGAATAGGCTGCATCATAAAGTTATGTTCAGCAACTCTAGGAAAAACCAAAAACATGGCATTGAGTTCTTTTTGCTGTAAAATCCCTCCTCCAAGCACGCAAAACTAAATGACTGAACACTAGAGGGCTCACATGCATTGTCAAACAGTAGGGATGCTCTTTAGTTGACTATGTCAGAGAGAGAGGTCACACAAGTGACTGCCCAATGTATTATTGATCACGGATTATAATCCTGAAGCATTACTTTCATATCTGTGGAATGACTCATCTGTATAAGCATTGCTGCATCAGGCCTCGTGACATCAGAGTTCAAATTGAGGACACTTGAAACTTAGGATTTCTCATAAATTCAGATGGATTTCATGGAGGAGCTGCTGTCGCAATGGTGAGAGGAAGAAATCTAGAAAAAGCACATTTTCCTGTGTGCAGCTGAGAGAAAATGAAGGCAGGGATGACTATTTTCCTCCAACTGTGCTTCCTGCATTCCTGTTTTTCCTGATGTCCAAGTCATGTAAAGTTTGTGTTTTTGCATGCACGCTCTATCACACCGCCAAGTTAATCCTACAGGGAGGCAGTGCATGTGTAAGCCTTCACAAACTGAGCAGCTGGTCTCCCCTGTGGGAGTCATTAGCAGTGAAGCTCATCCTTTTGTCACACACTCCAGTGTCTGTCCCTCACCTCTCAGTCCAACCTCAGGGCCCATCATGTTCTCCCTGCACACCTGGCTTTACTACCTTCTTCTATCTGACTTCAAGGCTTCGCTGGCTGCCTGCTCCCATAGAAACTGAGCTAGATAACAAGAAAGAAGGGGAGAGAGAGCATGATAGAGACAAGGAGAGAAAAAAAGGATAGGGGAGAGGCATGAGGAGAGAATAAGGTCTATCAGCTATCCACAACCCATTATTCAGGGTTCCTTGAGGACGTTAAACCCAATACATTGTTCTGCTTTACAGTTACACTTTTTTTTTCTTTTTCCCTAGTTCCTATGTGATTTTCTGAAGTCCACCATCTCCTCCATTCCTCCAACATTCATCCTGGTTGCCATTCGTTTGCCTGAATTTGCTCACTCTCTTTACAGCCTTGTTACAGGGAGAGCCAGTTATAGGAAAACCTCCTCTTCTCTCCTAATCTCACCCTTGCAGAGAGGCTGGAGCTGGCTTTGCTTCAGATATAAAGACCCCCACTTGCTTGCCCTTGCCCAGAAAAATCTCTGCTCATAGCTACCACTGACAATACGCCAACACATGCTACATGCAAGCCAAACAACCTCCAGTGCTTGTCTCAGTGTTGATCCCCCTCACCCTTCCATGTGTTTAATAAGATGTAAACTGATATTAATTATCTGCCTTTTCCTTCATTATTTGTGAAATTGAATATTTGTTACGACCCGACTGGACCCGACTAAAGGGGTAGGGACGGGCGTAACAAAAAAAAACACGGAGAGGACAGATGGTATTTCAAAATAAAAGCACATTTATTTACAATTCCCGTGAAGTGATGGACAACCTGTAGAACAAAAGATGAGCTGGGGTTAGCGGACCTGCAGAAAGAAACAAACTAAAACCTATACCAAATACTCACCGAGTGCACACACAGACACAAACGCAACTCGGTGAGGAAACTAAAACCAAACAAAAGCAACAGGCCCATAAACTAAAGTGACCGTCGTCACAACACAATAAAACGCTAACCTAGCCCAGCTCTACCACAAACACAAAGTAAACTTAACTCAACTAAATACTTAAGGCACCCATTGTGGAAAAGGAGGTGGTCGCAACACACACACACCCGGTGCACAACATGAGGGGGAGAGAGGCCGGAGCCATTCTGGTTTCTCCCCCTCCAGACCTGCCTCGGCTGCAGCCTTTTCAGCCTCAGCTTTCCTTCGGGCTGCAGCCTGACTGGTCCAGAGGGGTGCCAGTCACACAGGGGCGGGGACAAAGGCGCTGGCCCTGGCCACTCAGGGCAGCGCTCTGCCGCCCCTAATCACCACACAAACGGCCTCAGCTGTCTCTGACAAGCAGGGCCGTAACACACCCCCCCTAAAGTGTCAAAATCCTCCCTCAAGGATTTTGGCACACACAAAAAAAAACAACAAAAACACAATTGGCAGTGTTGCTCCCAAACCCAGCCCCAAAATTGATCTCCACAAAACAAGGTGGTACGCCTAACCTTCTGGGACTAATCTACCGTCCCCGACTAGGGACAACAATCCGGCAGGACCCATCCTGCTACTTCCGCTCGAATAGTCCAGCCCACACAAAAGGATACCACCTAGCACAGCTGGTACACAAAACACAACACCACCACCACAAATGAGGGGAGACAAGACACCCAGTCTTGCCTCGTCCTCCGAAGGTGAGGGAAACAAATCACTCACGGCCACCACAACCGAAAGGGGGCCGACGGCGAGTTCACCCCACCACGCTACAAATGACAGGCACACAATTCACCACGGAGCAGCAAAAGCACAAACAAAGGAGAGCGCCTGAACACGCGCAGCCTTCACACGTCCGCACCGTCTACACCCCCACCAGGGTGTCAGAGTCAGTAACGGCGTCTCAGGGGAGGACTCCAGGCCCTCAACCCGCGTCACCCTCGCAACCATTGAGAGGCACGTCCTCAGCCTCACGACGGGTCGCCCCTAGGCCAGAGCGCCCTACACAGCTGCGGCTTACAGTTCAGGTCACCAATCACCTTTACACACACACACGCTCCCACTGGAGTCGTGTCCTCAGCAGCTCCGAATGCCGCCAGCAGCATGGAGTAAACTCACCCATCGGCACCACGCTCCACCGGAAGCTGCCAACCGGAAGCCCCCTTCAAATTAACAGTTCCCAACACGCACACAAGAAAAAAAAACAAATGGCTAATTTCTCCACACCGCGCAAAACCCCAGGAGATCCTTCAAGGTGACAATAGAAGGAAATGCTCCCGGATGAGCCCCCACTTCTTACGACCCGACTTAAGGGGTAGGGACGGGCGTAACAAAAAACACGGTGAAGAGAGATGGTATTTCAAAATAAAAGCACATTTATTTACAATTCCCGTGAAGTGATGGACAGCCTGTAGAACAAAAGATGAGCTGGGGTTAGCGGACCTGCAGAAAGAAACAAACTAAAACCTATACCAAACACTCACCCAGTGCACACACAGACACAAACGCAACTCGGTGAGGAAACTAAAACCAAACAAAAGCAACAGGCCCATAAACTAAAGTGACCGTCGTCACAACACAATAAAACGCTAACCTAGCCCAGCTCTACCACAAACACAAAGTAAACTTAACTCAACTAAATACTTAAGGCACCCATTGTGGAAAAGGAGGTGGTCGCGACACACACACACCCGGTGCACAACATGAGGGGGAGAGAGGCCGGAGCCATTCTGGTTTCTCCCCCTCCAGACCTGCCTCGGCTGCAGCCTTTTCAGCCTCAGCTTTCCTTCGGGCTGCAGCCTGACTGGTCCAGAGGGGTGCCAGTCACACAGGGGCGGGGACAAAGGCGCTGGCCCTGGCCACTCAGGGCAGCGCTCTGCCGCCCCTAATCACCACACAAACGGCCTCAGCTGTCTCTGACAAGCAGGGCCGTAACAATATTTGATAATGGACAGAAATAAAAACCAATGAAAACCATGTTTGAAGATGATAAAGGAAGTAAGAATGCAGCTGGATTTGGAGACTGTTGCAGTTATCCAGTCGGTCTCCTTTGGAGATGCTCTCTGCTTCATTTAAATTGGGGAAGATGCAGAGTAACGGATTCCAGGGCGAGGCAGTTTGAGTAGAAAAATACACCTTTCCTGTTATGCATCCAAAGAGAAATTTGCTGTGGCTGTGTCCCTGAATTGAGGAAAATCAATGTGATTTTTAAGCTCACCTGCTTGTCATATACTCCATCTACTGCAATCCCTCGTGATGGTAAAGGTTTCCTTCCAGCAGACTGAGGCCATCCATAACTGGATCCAAGAGATATGGCTTAGATTAGGAATGAACTCCATTTGTTGATTTTCTCACTGAATAAAGTGGCTAATTCCCTGCAAATGGCTGTGACCCCAACACAATTAACCAAGTGATTTGTCACTTCCAAGGAGATTGAGTGGGAGTCTGGGGAAATTGGCAAATTTGTCATCATCCTTTGCTCTCTTTAATGGGAAATTAAAAAGAAGGGAGATGATAGACATGATTTGTCCTGTCCTATGAATTATCTGTCATTAAATATCCTTTCATCATTTCACCTAGCTACATTTGCATTTTTGCTTTTATGTTAGACTCCAAAGACACACTGTGTTTACTCAAGAATCAAGGTATGCATTCCTTTAAAAACCAGTTTATCACAAGTGCAACTACTGAACAAGAAAGCAAAGCAATGTGGGCCCTCCAACTGGATGAATGAAAATGTTATTGATTTCCTATGAAGGCACAGTGCCAGGCCTGATGCAAAGGCACACTGGGTAGATCAGGTGTTAATGAATATCAATGCTAATCTAATGAAGGTGCAGAAGGAAAAGGAGAATAAAGGTGAAGTACAAGCAGACTGTGGAGAAAGATGAGCTTTTAACAGTATAGAGTTTAAGTATTGCATGTCTTTTAGAAAATTACCTTCTTAACAAACTGTTGAAAAGAAACCATTCAAAGCAGATCCAGCGTTACTAATAATAACTTAGTTTTTCTTTCTTTCACCTTGGCAACCACTTTTTCACTTAGACATATGAGGACCTTTTGTGTTATCACTGCCACTCTTGTTTGTTCTTATTTCCCTCCAGTGCAGCAATTATTAGAGTGACAAGGTGAAACTTGTCATCAGAACACACACCAGCAGACTGTCCCCCCCATGCTCTGCCACCATTGTTAATTCTCCTCTATTTTACACCATTGATCTCCTGCCTTCCAGCTTAAGCATTCTGGTCTTTGTGGAGCTGTTAAGCTGCCCTGCAACTGGACTTTTTGCACTCTCATAGCAAGCACAAAAATCAATCCAGAGCTCCCCATGAACCACCTTCTGGTTGAAAAAAATAAATAAATGAAAAGCAGCAAATGTAAGACATTTGGTCGATGAATGGAACAGCCGAACAGGAAACTTGTGGTATTCAGATATTATGAAAATATGCATATCCACATCTAACTCCTAAGTTTTCCCTTTACTTTAGGATACATAGTCCTTTTGCTTTAGTTACTGTTTAAAGTGCAAACTTTTACAAAATTGTCATAGAATAGTCACCCATGTATAAAAACACAAGGCACTGTTAAGACAAAAGGACCATTTTACAGGATGTCTTTCTGAATAGTAAAGGAAGACGTCACATTTCATGAAATATCTGGTCCTCTAAACCAAATAACAAAACTCAGTCACTGGTTGATGCCTTCCATGAAAACAGGGATTAAGTTTTGTGTTGTTTTTTTTTTTGTTTTGTTTTGTTTTTTATCAGATAATTGTTATCCTCTTTTTAAAAATAATGGTTAGTATCAAACACGCTTTTTGTTCATTTTATTATTTTCTGTTAGATGTTTGATTAGATTTTTTAAACCTTAAATATAAAAGGAATACCACTTATTGTGAATGCCTTCTATATTTCAGTTATCATAATTTGGTATTAGATATTGTTATAACAGACTGGAAAATTTTACAGGACTTTCTGATACAACACTAAACTGGACTGAAACTTTAAAGTATTTTTTCTGGGACCTCTTCTTTTCAGCATCTACTTGAAGCCACTGAAGCAACATAATATTTTACCATACTTATGTAGACAACACATATTTGACTTTCTATACCACCTACAAAAACTCATTAAGTGACTTTGAGGTGGAGGTTCGGTACCTGCCTGGAGTCCTGTGCGGGGTGCTGCTGGGCGCCCGGATGGGTGGCCCTTGGACATGTGGGGTGCCTGCTCTCTGTGCGGCCCACACCGAGGCACGCGGCACCCGCTGGGCCTGCTCACCGTCACCCTGTGCTGCCCGGTGCCCCTGCCCCATCGCGCCAGGGGGATCCGGTCTGGGGGCCCCTCTGCTCTGGTCTGAGTGGGCCACTGCTCTGTCTGCTTTGGCTGTCCTGGGCTTAGTGCTCTGTAGACCTGCTAGGCCTTTGGGGTCTCGGGCTTCCCCCCATCCCCCGCTGATGCTTCGGGATGCGGCGTGATCACGACCCCTTGCAAGCACACATTTCCTCCTGCTGATGTTTGTGTGTTGGTCCGTTTCTCTGCAGGTACGTTTGATGACTACTGTATTTTTTCATATCATCATTATTCTATTTTCTTTCTATATCATGTAATACTGTGGTAGTTTATGTTGTTTTTTGTGATGTGTTTTAGGCAGCCTAGACAACTGTTATTCCCCCCCCCCCTTTTTCCCTCTTCCTTTATTTCCCTGCCAGGTTCGGCACTGACATATAAACACTAAAGAAAGTAAATTACAATAAAAATAATAAAAATATCAAGGGCGACCATGTATATAACATGTCTCCCTTGGTAGAGCAAATCTGTCAAGCAAAATATGGCACACAGACCACCATTCTGGATGTTAGCATGCTGGACAGGACAGGGTTAAAAAAGTGACTTTAATTAAAGATGAACTAGGTCACTTTTGGAGCAAAGGAAGAACAGTTTAAAGTCATTATTTAAGTTTAGAGTGTAATGTTGAAACTACAAACCAAGCCAGAGATCGGTATGTCAGTACTCAGGCCTGAGTTTTCATTCATATCAAGTCAGTTTGCTTTTACCTACAGAAAATGTCAAGTATTAACAGACTAATGTCTCAGAGTGGTTTATAAAAGCTTCCCCATGCTTTTACCTTGAGTAGACTTGATTGTTGTAATGGTCTGTTTAGTGGTCTGGCTCCAAGACGAATCAGAGAGCTGCAGCTGATTCGTAACAGAGCTGACCGAGTAGGAAAAGTGGATCCTATCACTTTAGGTCTGAGGTGTCATGTGCTCCTGTCAAAGAATTTATATCAAAGTGCTGCTTGTTTATAAGGCTTTAAATTGTTTTGGGTCAAGGTTCATTCATCAGATTATCTGCTACATTCTGAAGTTCCAGTCATCCTGGGTCACCCTGAACAGGTTTACTTTCTGACCCCAGAATTCAAAATGCACATGGAGAAGATGCTGTTAGTTTTGATCCATCATATAGGTGGAAAAAATACCCATGAAATGCAGATGTAGTATTTTTCTTGCTTCTTTTATATTGAATAATAATATTTCCCTTTTGCCTTTTTCTTTTGTATTTCTCTTCTTTATTTTACATTTTCCAAAATTCCATTTGAATCACCATGTTCATTTTTATTTGTCTTTTGTAGCTTTTTTGCTAAATAGGAAAGGCTGAATTTCTCATTTTTGCCAGGAGTTATATGTAACAAAGTTCCCTTTTGACAAATAATTACTGGGATAAAGAAGTCTTTGTGAGGAGAGGCTCTAGAATTTAATAATTCCCCCCTTTAAGCGCTCTACCTGAATATTATGCACGACTGCAGTGGTATCATGCTAAGCGGATTTTCAACATTGTCCTGCACAATGACATCCTTCAGCTCCTCCTGGGTGGCAGCCAAGTACTTACAGGTCAGTTGCGTGATGTCCTCTCTCTGGGATGACCTGGTTTTGTCCTTGCATCTTCAGCACTACCCAAAGAGCAAATGGTTGGAAGCCATATCTGCAACTTCATTTAACTTCTCTGTGTAGAGGTGCAGTGGTTGAATGCCAAAATAAAGAGAATTTGGTAACATAATAATCCAAGCTTAAAGTAAAAAATAAGCCTCAATATTAAGAATTTAAGAAGGGCTGCAGCTCTGAAGCAGCGTTTACTTCACAAAACATACTGTTGTGAAAGTCTGGGGATGTACGGGTAAATGTTATTTGTACAAGTTGTTTTGTCATTTTCTTAGGGAAATCAGAGTTTTGCATGCAAATTAACCAGCCTCTAAAAAAGAAAAGAAGAAGAAAAAAAAAAAAACATGATCTGGCCTTTAAAAAAGGTATCATATACAGAGAATATTTTAATAAATTCTGTCTACAAATGATTGTTGTTTTGTTTAGTTTTCTTCTTTTTAAAGGATTTATTGGTCACAAGTAGCTCTTTTTTGACAGTCGAAAGATAGGAAGGGGATCAGAGAGAAGGAGGTGTTGGCAGGAAGCAAATCAGGCTGGTATTCAAACCTGAGGCCAACCACACTGAGTAGTTGTAGTCTCTGTATATGACAGCTAGTCAACCAGCTGAGCTAGACACTGCAGCTGACCTTTTTGACTTGATGTACCAGGTCTGGTAAAAAGTGTACATGCATACAACTGACAAGCTTACAACCATACACAGCTTTCAGTCCAAAGTTTGTTTCTTAACTTTGTTGTGCAATTAAAGTTTGAATTAAGCTGAAATACATTGACATTCTCAGTTTGTTAATTGCATTGTTGCACCAAGTGATCTGGAGTGTGGGCCAGAATGTTTCCAAGAGACTAACACAAACATTAGTTTGTCTGCTACATTTTACCAATCCCAAACTGGGGGCACTGCAGTTTTAGAACCACTGGGGGCTACACCATGACACACCCCAATAAACATGAGTTACAGAAAAACAAAAAAAAAAAACGTCAGCTAAATAAAATAAGGTCTCTACTCTCAATGCTGGTTGTGCATCCGCACAACATCCTGATTAATAGATCTCAAATTAGCTAAAATGGGCAAACTGGGGGGAGTTTATTTTTAACCAAAGCTAAATGCTTAGTTGTGAAATCTCAATCTCAACAATCTTATTCTGTTGTGCTCTAAGATATCAATACTGCTAAATTATGAAACTTGAATTCTCTCCACAGGTATGTGTTAGCTGCCCAGGACTCAACAGCCAAACAACTTTGCAGATTTGTAAATCTGAAAGGCTTCGTCACTTCCTATCCTCCATAAAAACTGATTTTAAATGTTGACATTACAAAATGAAAATATGAAATGAAGTAGCTGTTTATTAAATTAAATGCTCTTAAAACAAAATGAATGAAAACTTCTTTTTAATAACGTAACAAAAGTACAGTTGTGCAAAAAACAAAAAGAAAAGATCATTTTAATTCAAAACAAGCTATAGTGATACAAACTACATTCCCTCATTTTATATTGCGGGTTAAAAAAAAAAAGTCTTGATATATTTGAAAATCTCTATAGTTGTGTGCCAATTCAGGGTCTATGCACTTCAAAGTGCTGATTCGTTGGGTACATGCGTTCACAGTTCTAGTAAAAAAAAACTACAGAAGAATCCACAGAAAAATACCACATAAAATAGCTCATGTTTCACTGCTAAAGTTAGCAGTTTGTTATTTAACAATTAGTGTATAACAGAGTGCATTGGTAAGACTTAAATTATATATAATATGTAGTATATTCATTCAGTCATTATCAGAAGAAGGATTGCCAAAAAGACAATGAATCAAATAGTCGACATAAAGATTTAAAAAAAAATAAAGAAAAAATAAAGAAACATTGTGGTGGGGCTACAAAGAAAAGTTCTGCAGATCACAAATATAAATACAAGATTCACCTTGTAGATATCAAAATGAAAATGTATATCAAAAATATCTCCATCAGTTCAGTCAACACTTTTCTCCTGCTGCAGACAGAGTAGATAGACTAGTTGACATTCAGAACATCACGTTTAAAGTGCAATGACTGAAAGATAAAGTAAAAACTCACAACACACGTAATCGATGAAGGAAAATGTTCAACTTTGAAGCAGACGCTTCATTTTTTAGACAAACCAACCACAACAAGCACACACACACACGCATGCTGTTGAAGGTAGGAGATGAATGGTTCTGAATGGTCTTCAGAGAGCTGCAATAAGGCTGCTCTCGAGTACTTTGTACTCAGATTAAACTTTCACAAAAAATATTTCCTTGTTTCATGTGATTCTTAGAATTAGGTTTAGCCAACTTCCCCTATAATAAAGACTAAAAAAAGGCTGTAGAAAAATGGCAGAAAAGGGCAGTGATTGCTTATTCTAAAATGCTCTACAGGCTTGTGAGTTCATGGTGAAAACTATGCTGCTCTCATTTATAAAAGACTTATCTGCACAGGATATAATAAAAATCAGATGGACAAGAACATTTGCTGCAAGAGGATTCACTTTCCATTTAAGCACCAAAATTCCGGTTTGATGAACTTTAGCAGCAGCTTTCTTTTGCATAAATTCTACCTATCCGTCCATCTGTCCAATTTTTCCTCATCAATACTCTTCCACATTCCCCATTTAGCCTCAACTCATCAGTTAATGTGGGGGGAAGAAAACGATGTTGGATGTCAAAATCTTCAGCTAGGGGAGTCAAGAATGCAATTTTCCTGACCCCATCATGCTCATCGTGCACACAAACCCCTCCATCCTCCCTCCAATTCATACGCCTGTGCTAACCTAAGTCAGTGCATTCAAAGTATAAAGCAAAAGCCTCTGCAATGCGCCTCATGTTTCATAAAGAGATAAGAGCCTCTAAAAATACCCATCATGTGTTGAGAGATAGCCCAGTATTAAGAGGGGTATCTACAGCCAGCAGCCAGCAAACTACTGTCTCCTTTAATTGAAAACACAGACATCTAAGAATGGAGGATTCTTTAACACAGCCACAGTCACTGTTTCATAAAGAAAAAGACTGAAATAGTCATCATTAAAAAAGTCCAGTGTGGATGGATTGCTAATTATACTCTGCTCTGAAAACCATAAATAGAAAAGAAAATAATACCCTTGCAGAATGAATCCCTTCCAGCATTAACCAATATAAAAGAAATATCTCACATATCCCATGTAGACAGGGAGGTGAATGCTAACCTACAGATTCTTGTTCTGGGATACAAGGTTTTCCTTTCATTTGGCTACAGGGTGGTGAGAAGACAAGATGGTGCATAAGGGGCACCCGAAGTGGTAGAAATGTGACATGTAACTAATAAAATGATAGATTGTGTAGAAAAACGAATACATTAAAGCATCAACTGGGAAGTTGACAATAAGATGTATCCATTTGATTTGATTGAGATGTGTTGGAGCAGGAAAACATTGAAAATGGATAGAAGCACTACATTACAACATACTTCCTCCATTAACACGGACATAGTGTCAGGTATGTGCGCGTGTTGACTTGTTGCTGAGCGAAGCACATGCAGATCAGAAACACCTGAAGAAAGTGAGCTTTAACAGGCTGTGCGCACTTTTTCCTTTTTCATTTTTAGAGGAAATGCAAAATTATTGCAAGGTAATGCAAAACGTATATCAAAAACTGTCAGTTGTGGTTGGTAATTCAACGTCTATTCAACTTTCATCACAATGAGCACTTTCATTGTGGTTTCAATTGCAGAAATCAAAGTTATTTCAGTATCAGCGGCTGATCATGTTTCAGTGTTGATTCACTCCGATTATGCTATCTAGGTTGTAGCTTGTTAGAGAAAAAAACTGAGTTAATGGAAAGCTGTTTATCTCAAAGCATTCACTTATGTCTCTGCTCATCTAACTTATTTATTCTCTAGTTCACACAGTGGTTTCTACAGAGATTAGATACACCTTTTTACATGCTCAGATCAATGGATGGAAGAAGAAGAAGGGAATGTATTCATCTGGAGGAGTTAAAATCATGACAGGCATTGATTTGTTGCAGGTGAATAGAGAAATTGCATGACTCACCAGCAAGTTTTTAGCCTTCTAAGCCCTTATGTGGCCAAGCTTAGACTCATCAAAGTAGTCTGACCGTCAGAATTATCAGCGGCAATCAATTATTTAATGTCAAAGGCTGAGTGCTGATTTGGCTGAGAAAATACTTAGTAAAAGGTTTCTTCTGCTCAGCAAAAACTATCTAATTTCTAGGTCACATGATGTCAAACACTTGTAAAGATGCTTTAGCAGTGTTGAACACTGTCAAAAGTATGTAGCACAACTTTTGAAAATTCAATGTAAATTCTTATTACTTCTGTTTGATCATTATTCTCTTTATCTTCTGAGTCCACCTCTCTTTATTCTCAACAACTTCCATTTTTTTCTCCCTTTCTGTTTCTACATCTGCTCATTTTCTTGTTCTGATTATTTTCCTCTCCCTAGCCTTCTACCGTCACATTTTCTCCACTTTCCTTTTGTGCTTTTATTCCTACTTCACCTCCAAAATCACTAATTCTTCTGTTTCTAAGCCGCTTTGTGTTCCACTTCCTCCATTTCATTTCTCCTCAAAACCATTTCATTTACAACTTTTTCTTCCACTTTCACCTTTTCCATTCACTTAGTACTTGATTTCCACCTTATACTTTTCATCTTACTCTACTTTCACTTTGTCACAGATTGTTCTTATTGCATTTTCTTTTACACTATGATTCACTTCCTACCATTCAGTTTTCTCCATTCCCTTTTCCTCATCCACTTATCTTGTTTCAAGGAGCGCTAACTTTGTCTGCTTCCTTTTTGAATTTGAGCTGTAGTTTGTCTTGTGTTCACCATTACTTCTTCAACCTCCTTTTCTTCCTTACATGCATTGTACAGCTCTGGAAATAGGTGAGCACTGAGAGAACGTCTGGAATTTTAGCTGATTAATCCAATGCAGGGTCATGAGGTGAGCTGGAACCTATCCCAGCAGGTAACGAGGCAAGATGGGGGTACATCTTGGACAGGTCACCAGTCAAACACAGTGGAGGTTGTAGGCCTGTTAAAACAAATTTATAAAATAAATTTCTGACTTACTGTATCAGTCTGAGCATATGTAGATCCTGATTTGATGTTGCATTACAGCTTCTCAGGTAGAACTTTTATTTTTCAGAATCTCAATGAATATCCAGGATCTTGCTACAATAATCAGATTATCAAAGCCATACACCAAAACTTATTTAGTCTAGAATTTTTGAAGGTAATCATTGTCTGAAGTTAGACCTGAAAGGCATAAGAAACAAGTTTCCACTATTCTGTTTTGTTGCTTTAGTCTGTTTATTTGTCTGGCAACTCATAAGTTGACACTACCCATTATCCATTTTTCACACGGAACAGCTGAGAGATCCAAGCCCTTTGTCAGCTGCATTGCTCCAAGTCCTGCCCTATAAACAACTTAAAGTGTTCTGATTGGCTCTATTCATTTGTTTCTTGTTACATAATTAGTTCCCCCCACTGTCACTCTGTTCAAAGAGCTAGCATTAGGTAGTTCCAGAGAGCAGTGCTAACTGTGATTTGTTTTCAGTCCGAGATTCAGGAGCAATAATAAAAAATATAATACTGAAGTGTTTACTGATCACCGCATAATATTATACAGACTCAAAAAAGCATTTTGTTTGGTACAGATCCCTGAAAAAAGACCATAATGATTTTAACATGTTTCTCAGTTTAAATAAGAATAATATCCATCCATCCATTTATTTTTTGCTTATCCAGGGTTGGGTCGCGGGGGCAGCTGCCTTAGCAGGGAAACCCAGACTTCCCTCTCACCAGCCACATTCGCCAGCTCGGCCGTGGGGATGCCAAGGTGTTCCCAGGCCAGCCGAGAGATGTAGTACCTCCAGCATGTCCGGGGCCTTCCCTGGGGTCTCCTCATGGTTGGACGTGTCTGGAACACCTCACCAGGGAGGCATCCTGATCAGATGCCTAGCCACCTCATCTGGCTCCTCTTGATGCGGAGGAGCAGCGACTTAGCTCTGAGCCCCTCCCAGATCACCAAGCTTCTCACCCTATCTCTAAGGGAGAGGCATAGGTGAGGGTAGGAATGTAGATTGACTGGCAAATCAAGAGCTTTGCCTTTTGGCTCAGCTCCTCCTTCACGACCACAGACTAATGTCCGTATCACTGCAGACACTGCACCAATCCACCTGTCTATCTCCTGCTTTATCTTTCCCTCACTCGTGAACAAGACCCCGAAATACTTGATCTCCTCCACTTGGGGAAGGATCTCATTCCCAACCCAGAGAAAACACTCCACCCTTTTCCGGCTGAGGACCATGGTTTCAGATTTGGAGGAGCTGAGAATAATAATGATGTCAAAAGTAGGGCCCCCTCTAATCTCACAAATCCTATGTAATTGCAACTAGTCAACATGATCAGATATAGATTTTCTTTTTGTAGAATTATTGCAGCTATGAAGATGATGATGTACTTTGTAGCAATGATTTATCATAGTGTTTGTAATTTATCTGTTTATGGTGATTTTTTCCTTGAAGTTTTCAGTAAATTAATTTAACACTGGGAAACCTGGTGTTTTTCCGTACTAACTTGTTCTCCTGTCTGGTGTCATGCCAATACCCTGTAGAACTGAATATTGTGGAATGAGGAAGTAATTTTAATCCCTATTGAGATTCAATGGCCAATTCAATGGCCAACCACGAACCTGCTGGAAAAACAATGCACATTCGTAAGCTAACACAGCTTGCTAGGGACTTGATTGCCGATCGTCAAGAGCAAATGCAAATGTGAAGACACAAAAGCCAACACCTGAAGCCAGAACAAGGATCACAACTCGCCTCCAAAGCTTCCTCTGCTTTCTTTCCCTCCAGATGCTTCGCACCATTCAAGCCTGCACAATTCAGCATGCAAGAGACACAGAGACTGTGGATTGGTTCATGGCTGTTCCAGAATTGATGGCATTCATAGCAATTATCATCTGGAGAGGGGTGAAGAAGGTTCCATCCTTGTCTGACAACTGGTCCAAGATGTATGGAAACAAAGAGATCATGGCAACAATGGCTAGAGACCGCTTCCAAAAAATCATGCAACACCTTCGCTTTGATTGCAAGGACACCCGGCATGAGCGAGTGCAGACAGACAGGTTTGCAGCAATTTCAGAACTATGGGAATCATTTCGGAAGAACTGTGTCAAATTCTACAGACCTGGTCGGCACATCACCATTGACGAACAGCTGTACCCATCAAAAACACGTTGCCCTTTTCTGCAGTACATTGCCACAAAACCAGATAAGTTTGGAATAAAATTTTGGGTGGCGTGCGACCTGAAATCCAAGTATATCTGCAATGTTTATCCCTATGTTGGCAAAGACCCCAGTCGTCCCAAAGAAGAGAGACTGTCTGAGAGTGTGGTTATGAAGTTGATTGAACCATTTCTGGATCAGGGCAGAACCGTCACAACGGACAATTTCTTCACGTCAATTTCACTTTCCAAAAAGTTGCTCAGCCGGAAAACCACCATCATTGGGACAGTCAATAAGATTCACAGAGAAATTCCTCCTTCTGCGAAAGTGAAAAACTGCAGTGAGTTCAGCACTCAGGTGTTTACAACAACTAACGCCACATTGACTGTTTACGCAGCCAGCCGGAAGAAGACGGTCTATGTCATGAGCAGCATGCATGGGCTCATTCAGACTGAGGACACACACAAAAAAAAACCAACCACCATCACCCAGTACAACAAAACAAAATGTGGGGTGGATTCCATGGACCAGATGGTGCGGGAATACTCCGTACGAGCTGGAACAAGAAGATGGCCAGTGGCTGTGTTCTATAACATGGTGGACATGGCAGCCCTGAACGCCTATGTGCTTTATCAAGCCTGCACAGGAAGAAAGGAAAGGCGGCCAGATTTTTTGATGCAACTTGCCAGTGAGTTGGCCGCGTCTCACGTGACAGCGAAGCAGATTGAAAGGGACAACGGTCTTCGCAAACAGGCTGCTGAACCAGAGGAACCTGCCAAAAGGAAAAAGTGCCAAGTCAGGAACCAGTGCAGAAAGAACCTTGCTGCAAAAAGATGTGTTGAATGTAGCAAGTTCACATGTGGAATGTGCAAAAAAGAAGAGCCATGGCGCTGCAAGGTCTGCGCAGACTAAGGACAGTTTATTGTGTTGTGTTGTGTGAATTTTTGGATTTTCTGTTTTGTTTAAACTTTTCAATAAACCATTTGAAATAAGCAGTTTCTAGTTTGTGTTTTCATTCTCTTACTAAATTGAACTTTTATGTAGTCCAATCTAAGCAATGCAAAATATTTACGAAAAAACCAGGAAGATTCAAGCTCTCAAGAGGAAGATTGGAGTCAGAAGCAATGAAGTTAGTTTGAGTTGCTATAAAAACTTGCTGCTTTTGTCTTCACATTTGCATTTGCTCTGACGATCGGCCATCAACGCCCAATAAAGCAGTGCAACATTGTTAGCATACTGGTTAGCATAATGGTCGGCACAGGTTCAAAACTGGTCCGACTGGTTCTGGAGAGGGGTATCAAAGTGATACCTCTTTAGTAGTTAGGGTTATAAGGTATCCAATTGTTACCTTTTAGGTTTTCCAGTGTTAAGCAGTGGATTTCTTTTACAGTGTGATGAAAGTACTTTTTCTGTTGATGAAAGTCGCTTGCACCACAGTACACCATAGTACAAACTGCTTTCTTTTCAACTTTAGAAGAAAAACAAAAACAAGAAAATCTTAATGTCAATTACCAATTAGAATATTTTGCATTATAAACTTGTTCAGATGTCATATAAGATTCTACCAATAAACATCTATTATAAAACATTTAACTTCCAGGGGACTCTATAGACTCTTATGTCCCTACCAATGTCAAAATCAAACTTGTGTTTTGTTTTGTTTGTTTTTTTGTTTGTTTTTTTTTGCCAACACTATCTCTTTCTTAGCTTGTCACACACTGATGCTTAACACAAATAGTTATCCTCACTTTCTGACACATAGGAAACTGCTCTGCTGATGTCTATGCCAGTTATCCTTCTGCAGCAGTAAGTGATGTGACTGCAATAGTTATGAAATACATCATAAAGTACATTTTACATACTCCCTTCCCACTTTTGCTGTTACAATATGAATTTTTTTAACCAGCATATGTCCTTTGACTGGTTTATAAAACAGTTTTCCTTCACTTATGCAAAATTGCCACAATTATGAACATCTTGTCTCAGAGTGATGCAGGAAAACTCACCAATGGATGTATTACTTCCAGATTGGAATTCAGCAGTTCCTTACTTGGAGAAAAGACAGTGTTCAGCTACCAAGCCCGACTCCTAAGGAATAGTGTCCAATTTGGGAAGCTTTATAACTGTGCTTAAAACATTTTTTATATGGTTTGGTCTCATTTGGATCGCCCTTAACCATCTCTGTAGCTAAGCTGGCATGCATGCCCATGCCATTACACAACCTCTACTAAAGGAGATGAACATTTAATTTCAAAAGCTGTTTCAAGGTCTATCTATGCACATGTCATTCTGGTTCAACTTGATTTTATTTTCATCTGTCCAGTTCTGCTCTTCAATAATTCCTCTGACGTTGTAGGATGTTTTTTTTTCTCTTTTCTTTTTACCAAAGACTAATCTGGCCATTCTATTCATGAAGTATATGGCTGATTTGCTCCTTGAACTGAACCCTTTGTATTTACTTTGGTGAAGTCTTCCTCGGCGGTACATTTGGATTATGATATTTCTACCTCCTGGAGAATCTTTTACACTTGACTGAGTGTTATAAAGAGGTTTTTCTTTCCAGTGAAAAGGATCTTGTGATTATCCACCACCGTTTTCTTTAGTGGGTGCCCAAGCTCTTGTATGTATCCAAGCTCTCCTGTGTGGGTGTATGTGTTTTTTTTTTTTTTTTCTTTTTAAAATGTGCACTACCATTGATGTGACTTTGATTAATTTGTTTTTGTACTTTTTCACATGAATAGAAAGCACCTTTGACAACATCTTGTGGGTTCAAAGCAACAGCTTCCAAATACTATGTGGAATTAACTCAAGATGAATTCAAGATTAATGAAATTATATGAATTATAAAATTAAATAAAAAGTATTGTTACACCATGTCCATTATATTACTATATTTTGAATATATGTTTAGATGAACTGGCAAATGTAATAAATCAATAAATAAATAAATTAAAAGTGAGATTGTCTAAATATGTAGGACCTACTTGTATCTTCCAGTCCCTCTTTTATAGCATGCTTTTCCAGTGTTTCACATTTCATTTGTTTCTATTATTTTACTTCCTTCATTTAACCAGTTAATCCCTTTTTGTTATAATCTTTCTTTCCTGTACCGTCCTTCATCTTTCTCATGTAAATATGAATATTTTACCATTTAAAATTATAGTCTCCTACTTACAGTATTTCCACTACATAGTTCTAAGGTTACAAGCATCATAAAATGATGGATATAGATTTTTATGCACAGGCTCCTTGCTATTACATTCTTGTGATTAAAAGGTACACACACGCACCACACACTTTTCCTTTACCAATTTGCATGTAAAGGTGAAGACTGATTATAAATTCCACAGTTCAGATGAGCAAAAACAAGGAGTAGTCTTCAGTTTGACAGGAAACAGATTACAACTGCTGAAGCAAACACTTGAATAAGTTTCAGTCTCCTCAAATCTTTTCTAAACCGTCACCATGTGGATTTCTATCAAGCCAAAGTGGGTGTTGAGTCATCGTTGCACCTCATCTTAGCTGGGATATGAATGGAAAAAGATTACTGCGGATATACACGCCCAGCCTGCCCCACCAGTCCTGCATTTCATCTCTCAGTATGATTAAATGGGAGACATTCACACCCGATTTGTTAATTCATCAAAGCAGTACCTTGTGGGATACAGAGGTTGTATTAATCACATTTTGGGCAAATTCACATTGGCTTGCATAAAGCTCAAATAGGCATGCATTACAGATGACTCTTCTGGTGAAGGTGGCTCACCATAGAGTCAGTGACACAATCTATTACCCCAGTCACAAGGTCTGAAGTGAGAAAGAATAAGACAAAGAGAGACTATGTGTCTATTCATGGCTGTGACAGACTGTTCAGTGAATACAGATGATGTACTTAAAATATCAAAGATCTATGAATGCCCTTTTGAGAGACAAACCAATTGGAGACAAATTAAAGAGTCAGAGTGTTGAAACCTGATGCTTTAACTTTTCTCATGTCCTATTTGGTACTGGTAAGTTCTAAAGTAAATTGCAATCACCTGCAGAAAGACATATCTTGCATATTTGATACCGAATTTTTATAGTGTAGAGTAGGTTGGTGTTTGGGGCTATTTGATTTTCTCTCCTTTGCTGCCTAATTTGTTTCATAACCAGGCTTTATAACAGTCATTAGAAGGTAAATCCCTTTGGTTCAACTTGACACAGTAAGGCACCAGCTTTCAGGGCTTGATAAATGGACACTCAACAGTGGTTATTATGATGAATGGGAATTTCACTATAGTACTTTAACAGTACCAGGTTTGGGACAAAGCAAAAAATGGCAATGAATTTCTTGCAAAAGTGCTAGCAATGGATATTTGGAAACAGATGTCTATAAAGTCAGCTGGCATTCATAGTATTGGCTCTTACTGAATTGTTGGATTTGATCAAAGTTAGATCAGGGTGCATGGACAGACTTTGACAAACTAGGATCCATTTCCTAAAAAAATTAGAAAGTGAAGCCCAATATTTCCACAAATAGGTGGGGGAAAAGATTCAATAAACAGATCAGCTGTTACCACGGTAAGCACAGATTAGTGAGGATCCATAAGCATTTGGCCATCAGGAGAAGCTGATGTGCCGTGTGCTGCAGACATGGATGCAGCCAACCAATATATTACACCAACCGTATTATCATTAGATAAGTATATGGGAGAGTGTGTGGAGGGGGGGATGCTAGACACTGTTCTAGTGTCTGATCAATGGGTTATATTAAGCAGTAGAGAAAAAAAGAGCAAGGGGGCTAAAATGAGAGATTGAGAAGCGAGGGAAGTACAGTATAAGGCAATTTAATCACAACCATCTCAACTGGATAATAAGAGAAGAACGAGAGAATATAAATAGTGAGCGCAAGAGACTAATGGAATTCATTTTAGGATGGTATTTAACCTATTTCAGAGAATCCAGGGTAATCAATTAAAAGCACTTTTAGCCCAGGCCTCAACTTTAATTATTCTCAAAATGGAATTATTCTCTGGCATGCTACCTTTCTGGAAATAGATACACTAACTCCATTAAAATGTTGGTTCTTGTTAGCTGTAACCAAAACAGGTCCAGAAAAATCTATATTGTTTATGACTGTTAGTGTCACTCAGATGGTTTTCTCTTTAACATTTGCCAACTGCAGGACTAAACTGTCAATATTGTATGCTGAAATGTTCTTGTCTTCCCCAGTTTCAAGACAAAACCTGATCTCACAGACTTATGCAACATAACCACAATGTCTCAACCGATATTTGTGTGTTTGCGGCATGTAATTGTTCAAAATTATGTGCTGGGACCTTGAAAATCAAGGCGATGTTAAATCAGGGGTGGTGCTTTGTTGTGGTGTGTGCACAACTTTTCTGGGTTTGGCACAACAAAATAAAGGCAAAAGTTACATTTTCTAATAGAGAGAAAAAAAAAACGCAACTCAGAATTTGGATCTTAAGAATCTAATTGTTAAATGGGCGAATGTTTTGTCCATATTTGACAACGCCTCCAGTTGGTGGTTATAACACAGTAGTTATTACATGACAGCTCAGACCAAAAGCACTCTATAACAGTTGGTCTCATGTCTTTAGCGTCTGTTGTTGTTAAATTACAAGCTTCAACTATGCACTGAGGTCAAGGTTCAAAAGTCAGTTTTTCAAAGGAGTCATGTTGTGTGTTTACTCTGACATGATACTCTCAACACAAAAACCTTTTAAATTATGTATTTGGTGTAGTGAAAGCCAACATTTTATTCACAATCTAGGACATTTATATAAGCTTGAAAGCATGAAATGTTAGATTTAGGGTCAGCACGTTGTCTATGGTCAGGGTCAGAGTGCACAGATTATCAAATAAATACACATGCATAGGATACCATTCAAATAGTCATTGAGAAATAACATGAAAAAAATTAAATGACAAAGTTTTATTGAAGTGAAATTGGGATGTAAAAATGATTTACTGAAGGTAATGTCATATAGTTTTTAAATTGGACATTAAACATGTTCAGTGTATGCTTGTGCATAAGTAATATTGCACTGCTGAGGTTTTAATGCAATGCAATAAGTCCAGCTTGATTAAACAAAATAAAGTAGGATTTAATGAGGATGTGGTCTATAAAGACCTGTGTAACCACACATTATTCATGTTTTATAGGAATAGTTCAAGATTTGATCTGAACACTTTGTTTTTCAGGTAAGAATAATTTCAAGTCACCTTCATGCCATAAAAACCAAGCCAAAATATGGAAGTGCTTTAATGGAGATCATAGCTAAAACTGTAAAAATAAAAAATAAAAAAATGAAAAATCTCCTGTATATTCCTGAAATATATATGAAAGCAGACATAAAGACTACAAACCTTGTAATACCCCTCGCCAACAGTAACTTGAAATGAAACACAGCCCATTAATGGCAGACAACCCAAAACAGGATGGGAACGTGCCATGCACGTAGGAGCATCCAAAACAACCACCTTAACAACAATCTTATGAGACCTTAGAGAAATTTGTGAAAAAACAAAGAAGAAAAAAAAAGAAAAAAACTGTTTATTTATTTTATTCTAAATTTTATTTTAAACTAATTTGTATAAGGTTAATTGGGAACGAGAACCTTCTTTTTTACTGTTGTTTGCTCATAGTCGCAGTTTAAATTTTACTTAGTTTTTCCTAAAAATTCTTCATAATGCTGAGGATTTGAGGTCTGCCAAAGGACTGGATTCCCATTGAATGGAATCAGGAGTCTTTCTGCATCAGTAGTGCTGATAAGCAACACGGACAAACGATAATGTTTGACTGTCCCATACGAATGAGCTGATAACCACTGATAATGTCCATTCAACCGAGTGAGAAAGTCCAAATCAGGAATCCATTAAATACAAGTGCCTCAGTGATTGTTCAGTATCCTACCATTTGTTATTACAAATATTAGCAGTGACTTGATAAGAGAATAAAATGATCTTTTCAATCACAAAATGAAACTACCCAAGAGTTAGTCAGGTTTCATTCAAAAATATCTGATGACACAAATAGAAAAAAGAAAAACACACACAAAAAATGACATTACTAGATAGCAAAAGTTTCATAGTGAACCATAGTTAAATCAGGTAAATCATGAATTAAACATATTTTTTCTGCATTAGAAAACTTAACTTGTGCCTTTATTTTGTTGTTACTAAACCAGAAAAGTCAATTAACTGTTGGTTATTAAAAGGTTTTTGTACGTATTTCTGTCAGATCATGTTGCAGGACACTAGCCAGGACTTATGGCCCATAGCATGGTTTTTCACATTTCCTAGCTTATGTGCTTTGTTGAAACCTCAAATACCACTTGTGATGTAACTTTCTGACCTCAAAAATACGTGTTTCTGACTTGATTTTATGGCACAGCAACATTTATTATGTACATTCCTGGACTTGTCTTTGCCCAGTAGCATCACAAACCTCACATGACCTTCAGCTTGCACTGAAGTGGTTTACAGACAAGTGCAAAACAGCTGAGATGAAAGTCAGCCTCTCCGAATCCAATGCCATGGCTCTCAAGTGAGGTTAGAGTGCTCTTTCTAGGTCAGGGTTGAGCAGAAAAGTTTATCTTGATAATGAGTGATGGGATGGACAGACAGATTAGAGCTGTGTCAGCAGCAATAAAGGTGTTGCACCAACCAGTTATTGTAAAGAAATAATTAAGCCAAAAAGCAAAGTTGTGATTTAGTGGTCCACCTTCATTCCATCCTGAATCTCCATAAACCGATATATAAATAAATAAATAATAGATCATAAAAACAAGCAGCCAAAGTGAATTTTCTTTAGAAGTTGGCTGAGCTCAACCAGGAAAGGATGAGGAGCTCAAGCAAATGGGTGAAACCTCCAGTCAGACTCTGTTCCTCCACATCAAAAGGAGTGAACTGAGGTGGTTCTGGCATTATAATGCCTCATGTTTGTCTCTCTTTGAATTATTTTTTTGGGGCTAAGAAAGTGGGAGGAGATTCCATGCCAAAGCAAGAACCAAATTAGTGTTCAACACCTCATTTCCACATACAGTATACTGTATATGTGCTTAGTATATAAATCTAAACATGCGTGCTGATTTGCAGACTATCTCCCCTAATGTATGCTGTAAGGAAATGCAGCTATTTGAACTCAGAAAATGGACTAAATTCATTACCATAACAGAAGAACATTAATACAGTTGAAGAGGCAGGTCACAAGATGGTAGTAGTTTTTATGTCACATCACTTCCTGTGTGTATATTGGCTAAATATGATTATGAAGTTCCTATTTAAATGAAGTGATCAATCTGATCAATCTGTCAAGCTAGTAGTATGTTTTATGTGAAACTCTGAATTCTGTTCAGATTGAAGTAAATCAGAGGGGATTTGAACTGAAAAGCTTGAAATGTTTCTAAAGAAAGTAAATACTGTTTGAGTGGCAGCCCCAGCGTGAAAGCTGACCTGTGTGTGCTGTGACAGTTTAAAATCCTCCCCTCTGAGACAGGGTGTCACCAGCCAGTTAAATCCTCAACCTAGGAGTTTAGCCAATACGTGCTCATAGTCCCCTAGACACTAAGGAGGTCTGTTAAAGCCACAGTGCCAGTCTAGCAGCTGGCCCATTTGTTTGACGGTCAACCCAACACTAATCCACTGCTCTGAAACACTCTCTGAAGGGAGATGGATCAGAATGGCAGGAAGGGACACTTCAGAAAATGTGCAACTCTGCACTCACAAGCACTCCCAGAGAGATTGTATGTAATGCAGAAACATGTGTACCAACATAACATGGTAACAACGTTGAATGGATGAAAGAGGACAGGAGAACAGGAGATTTGAATTTGAGCTTGTGGCTTTTGTAATATCTTGTCATCTGTCACATCTGATGAATGCAAGCTTAGAAATTCCACAATGGGCCAGATCTTCCTGCATTTTTAATCTTTCATGCAAATGCAGCAAGTCTTTAGTTATATTCTGTCATAGAAGACATGAATGGACAACAGAAGCAGCCACTAAATCATTGGCATTCAGTCAAAAGAAGCAAGTTTAGTGGCACATGCACAGCTTCTTGAGAACTAATTAGCATGCTGAAAACAGATTAAAATGGTGGAAATATATTCACTTTGACATTTAGATATTCTTTGAAGATATTTTTATGTAAGTCATTTCTACGCAGATGTGATAAAAATCAGTATACAAACTGCATTCTTGTAATTTTCCTTTAAGCAAGTATTGTCCTTTATCGTTTTTTTTTTTCAGGTGCTTCACACAGTATAATCACTTTAAAAATTTCAAAACTCAAGCTGACATTTTGAACACTGCCCGCTAGCATTTGCCAAGTAACTAATTAAAACAGCTGGGACATTTTATTGCTGCTTTGCATGTTCAGCTGCAAAAAGCTTTAGCTAATAAAATGGTGCTGAGTTTTACTGTTTGGCAGAGCAGGACTCATCTAAATAGGTCCTGATTGTTAGGTATAACTGAGATTAAAGACCAACTTTGAAACCCCTATAATCAATGTATTAATGATAGATCAGGTTACATCTTATTTAGAAGTGGTTATTTTTTGTGACAAACTGGGAAAGAATCAGCCTTTTTGTTTTTGTAGCACCTTTTAGCTTTGTGTTGTAGTTTATGGTACAGAACTGTTTTGGTTCAGTCTCACAGTGGATAAATTAGTTGTTAGCATGTGATGAGCATCTGTGCAAAGCTACAACATGGTGATTTTATCAATCACATTTAAAATAGAACCACAAATCAGAAAAGATTATGCTGATCTTCAGTTACAACTAGTTTCAAGGCAAAAATGTGAAATAATCATAAATACAAACTTTATTGAACACTCTACGATTAGCAGTAATTGCTGTCTTCATCAATCTGCTGAACTGAAAAACATAATAAAAACATATTGATAGTCAAAATATAGCTCTGTTTGCTTTTATGTTACCCAGAACAGTTGCAGCGTGGTGTTTTTTTAATGGCCAGAGTCAACCTTGAACTGACTTTTGCTGACTGGATAGAGCTTTAGAAAGAGACAGGATGTGAGATTGATGCTGAATTAGCCTTCTGTTAGCGGTGCAGAAATGTGAAAATCTGTCAGTTTAGTGGTATCAAAGAAAATATAATGGAAAGAAAAAAATATATAATTGAAAAACTATTTTATTTTTTATCTTTAATTATAAGGACTGGCAGCTGTGTTGTTTTAAAACAAGTTCAGAGAACTGGGTTGGTTGATGGGAAGATCATTTCATTTTTTTTTTTTTTTTTCTGACCACTAACTGCAAATCCATCAAACTAACTCTCCCAAGTTATTGGGCTCACTCTTTATTTGACTTAGAAGCAAAACGTTCCCACACTGGTGCTGTAGTGTTTGCCTTTGAAATTAAGTCTGTAAAGTTCATGTTAACAAGTCCTTGTCAGAAATGGAGTTAGTTAAATGCAAGTGAGGTGCCTTTAAATGTGCATTGCACAGGAGAATCCCTCTGATGTGTTGCAAAGGACAGGCGCACAGAGATGATGTCACTGACAGTAGGTCAGTCTCCTGCTCCATCAAACAGCACAAAACAATATAAAAATATTTAACTCAACTGTTTCTATACAGATTAATAAAAATAATGAAGATGGCAAAAAAATGCACTGAAGGACATTTAGCGAGCAAGAAGAGAGCAGTTGAAACAAAGATGATTACCATGAACACATATTTCAGCGTTTTCATTCAGTCCTTTTTGGAATTTAATGGAAAACCTAAAATTTGTGCAATCAGCAATCTGTATATGAAGAACATACCCCACAGTCAGAGGTGACTAGGCCAGGACATTTGTGGTTGCTACTGTTTCTTATTGTAAAAGGTCAGTTGTAGATGGTCAGTTGTAGATGGGCAGGATCGTTCCTAACCCAGTCATCAGGTTCCCCTGACTAGCATGTTTTGCTTTAAGTAACACTTTTACAAACTTTATCCAATCAAGATGGTCATCCACATGCTTTTTTTTTTTTTTCTCAAATGCATCCGCATCTGTTTCTCAAGCCTTTAGAATAACGACCTGAAGGTGAGAAGGTGCTCAAGAGTAGAATTGGATCAAAAAACAATATGAAATGATTACTAAAGGGTTGTAAATCACTGTCCCAGAGAGTTGTGCTTGAATGCTCTCAACTTTTAGTGTTAAATTTTATTTTAATATTATGAAAATGGCATCTGTGTTCTAGTGAAACTATGCCAATTGAAAAAGTAGAAGAGGGTGTCTAAAGTAAACAAAAATATGTTAGTGCTCTAAAAAATGTAGCTTCTACATTTCATCTGGAATTCCATCAAATATGTAAGAATATAATCCAATTATCTAAAATGAGCCCCGCAAATAGATATTTGTTCTTTGTAACAGTTGCATCAGTGAAGTCCCATTTCTTTACCTGTACAAAGTAGCTCTGTCCCCTTATTTAACTCAGCCTTGAAAGGCTGGAGTTTGTCTTTACTAGCACAAAAAAAATCCAGATAAAATTACATTTTTCACAAATAGCATGCAAAGAGATAATCAAAGACCACACTACCATGTTATCTCTCACTCAGACATTTAGGCAAAACGTTACTGTAAATAATGAAACCCACAAGTTCCAACAGCCATCATACTGTAGCACAAGTATAGTAGGTCAAGTCCATAACCCTCTCTCTTTAAACCTTTAATCCCTGAAGCTTTAGGTTGACTAACTTCTCACTAACACTTCTCCTAAAACTGATTCATCTAGACAACCATGGTGACAGAATCACAGCTGTTCACACCCATTCCACTGGAAAAGCTCATTTTAAACCAGAGATGGCTCGACAGATGGATTATATCCTTGTTATCAGAGCCGCATTTCCAGCTACAGGCCAGAAGTGTTTGAAGAATATATGTCAAAACAGTTGTAGAGCTCCTCAGCTTAAAGGTCCATTCTGGGGATTGGCCAACACTACTTTTGCCTTTACCTTGTACTTTGGAAAGGATTGTCTGATTTCTTGAGGTGTCAAGAGAAAAAGTGGTGAAGAATCACAGTTTTCCTAGTTATTTATTAGTTTGCGAGGAGCCTTTGAAAAACATGCTGACTAACTGTTCTCTGGCGACCTTCCATTCAGTTTGAGTGTGTTTATGTGTGTGTTTCTGTGGGGTGTGATAATAAAAAAAGGTGGGGGCTTCTATAGACGCAGAGCAGCTCAAGTTTAATTGCTTGTGGTGGCAGTCAAAGTCAATATACTGGTCAATGGCCCGTGCATCCCGCAGGTTCATTTCCCCATAATTACTCTACATGTGCCTGGTCAGTGCATAAGTCTGTCATCATTAGAATAATAACAATAGGTTGGGCAAGGAGTGTAGGTAGAAAAAATGGGGGAACAAATGCAAAAGAAATGAATGAAAAAATACTGCAGACAAGAGATGGCCTGGCACAGCAGAGGCAGAGAATAACGCATTGAGTCAATGTGTGGTTTCTCCAATATGCATGTAATCACATGCAAGCAAGCAAATTTATATGCACAGTCACGCATACACATGACTTATTACAGCTAATTTGTTCTCAAAAATCTTTTCAAAAAGAATTTTGAGAACTAAAAATATGGTGGAAAATACACTATTGAGGAAATGGCTTAAATAGAAGATTGTTCTTACTTCAATAACTGGCTGCATTTATGTCTTTTCACTATCATCTGTTAGTGTTTTCATCAAATCTACATGTTTTCTTTTCTAATAATAAAATGAATTATATTGTGTTTTTCTTCTCCATTTAACACCACTTCATTTTATATTTAGGTTTAAAATGCTTGGACAGAAAATTTATAAGCATTCTCTGAGTAGCTTCTCTGCTCATTACAACTCTCCCTGAACCTACTGGGCTGCGGCATAATACCGGACAAATAAAAGGTATGTGCTGGTCTGTTCTCATGCATGGTTGCTGTGTGAGGTGGTGCACGTCCTCTACGGTGCAAACATGTGTTCTGCTGTTGCTGAGTATAATCTTAAGCCTTTACCAGCTGCCCACAAGTCTTTCATAAATGTCTCACTTGAATTAAAAACAGGTGGACACAGTTTGATTAGCTTGTTAAAGCACACCTGCTACTGGAGACATGAAACACAAACACACACAAACACATACATGCAATAGACATTTTTAAACAGACACAAAAACTTTGACCTGAGGAAACATATTTTCATAGGTGGAAATGTCTGCTGCATTAAAGAGTTTTATAGTTGTAAAAAAAAATTAAATTCTACAACAAGTTAATGACAGTACAAATATTAATACACTATAAAGTGACGATATACTCTATTATTGTTTTAATTTGGAGGTGGTGTGCCTATTTCAAGTACTGTTGTATATATATTTTTTTTATTTTTCCTGTTGCAAGAGACATGACTCCTTAAGGCGATTCTAGACACACATACATATATATATATATATATATATATATATAGAGAGAGAGAGAGAGAGAGAGAGAGAGAGAGAGAGTTGACAAGAGGACTTATTTCTTCAATGCATCGTGATGCAGACGTGTACGATTCCACATCACTGCAGCAATAAAACATATTTGATTATAAGTAGATAGATAACAGTCTCCCGAGAAATATCTGAGGCTGAATCTGTTTTGAAACCTTTACTTTGGAAAACTACATCAGTATCTCACTGGAAATAAATTAATTGTCTTGGTGAAATGACATAACATTACACATCAAAATGTATAAAAACTCTTAAGTTAGCTTAAGGCTAACATCTATTAAAAATAATATTGGCAAGCTAGCGATTAGCATGCACCAATGGATTACAGGGTTTAAAATGGTTTTGTCCATCAACAAATGTTTACCTTAACAATATTCTCTGTTTTGCATTACAAAAATTATAAACTGACTAGAGAATACTTACAGGCAAATGTTTTCTGGCCATAAAGGAGAAGATAATAAAACATCTTTTTAACTTTATTATTCTGTCTGAACTGTCTGTGGAAAGACTGAAGGGACATAACACACTGCTTTAGAGCAAGAAATCTCACCACTAAAGGGTTGCTTAACCATTTTTGATAACAAAATATCAGAGTATAGTAATGCACAGCAGCAATCCTTGAGTACCAGGGCAATCGAGTCCAGATCTACCACACCAGGCAGGACAACATGTGCAGGCTGTGCAAAGAGGTCCCTGAAACAGTCCAGCATATAACAGCACGGTGTAAGATATTGGCAAGCAAAGAATACATGGAACGCCATTATCAAGTAGCCAGCATAATATACAAAAACATCTGTGCAGAATATGGACTGCAGACCCCTAGGTCACAAGGGGAAACACCTCCCAAGGTGGTGGAGAATGAGAGTGCTAAGATCCTGTGGGACTTCCACAAAATGGCAATTACCGGTTGTGATCATGGATAAGCAGCAAAGGAAAACCGTAGTGATCGGTGTAGCCATCCCGAGCAATGGAAATATCAGGAACGAGGAACACGAGAAACTGGAGAAATACCAAGGATTCAAGGAAGAGCTGGAGAAAGCCTGAAATGCGGAAGCAACAGTAATACCAGTGTTCATCGGGAGTACTCGAGGCTGTGTCCCACACCGGAGACAAACCTACAAATGATAAATGGGGAAACACCAGACATCTCCATCCAGAAGAGTTTAGTCCTAGGAACCGCTAAGATACTGCACAGGTCCCTCAAACTCCCAGGACTCTGGTAGAGGATCCAAGCTTGAGAAGAACAGCCACCCACCCCCCAGTAAAGTCTTTGCTGCTCTTCTTCCTACTTTTCATTCAGCTGTGAAGCAAACCTGCAAGTGAATAAGAAGTGAATATTTCTTAAAACTAAATCTGTTGCCTTTTGAAGAAAAAGATGCTGTACATATACAACAGCACATGTAAACTACAGTCTCATTAGCTACTGCATTTTGTCGGGAAAAATCACTGATTTAAAAATGTCCACATATGTTCTGCAGAGACCGTCACTTGAGCCCTTAGGCTTAGGGGAGTATTAGGACTTACTTGACCACCAAGTCACGATCAAGTCTGCCGGCTCAGATCAGAGCCATTAAGACTTTGTAGTTGTAAAATAATGTTTGTTAATAAGTTAGTTTGTATTTGTAAATCAAGCTTTCCTATCGTGTCACAAACTTGAATTTTTCAGACAAATCTTTTTCATTCGGTCAGAAAGTGACTAATTATTCACACATTCATTTACAACCACAAATTCTTTATGACTGAGTTGAGCCCATACAAGTCCTCCTATATACACTATTCACATAAAGTAACGGACATTAACCTCTTGAATTTAATTTTTAAAAAATGTAATAAGTTCATGCTAAAATTAATATATCACATTTAAGTAGAATCGTGCAATGGTAAGTTCTTCTCAAATGGAAATATACATATGTATACATGGTACTGTATATATAACATATACTGTATTTAGGTACACTGTGACACACAAAAAGGCAAATGTCTAAGTCACAGACCAAATTACAAATTAGCAAAATAGTGAGCACAATCATTAAACTAATGTTTTATAAATACTTAAGCTTATTTGTAACAGACATGCCTTTACACTTCTGATAACCTGCTATTGAAAAAGGGGTGGGAGCTGTACATGGGTGCTGAGTGGGTGAGTTTGACGATTTGTGTGTAAAAAAAAAGAGTATGATCGGGTGTGTGTTAATGAATTTCGATGTTTTACACTTGAGTGTGTGTGAAGGTTTCTGGGGGCTTTTTTAATACACACACACACACACACACACACACACACACACACACACATATATATATATATATATATATCAAAAAAAGGCTTGTATTATGTAAAGCACTTTGCACTGCTCTTGTATGAAAAGTGCTTCATAAATAAAAGTTTGATTTGATTTGATTTGATATTACTTGAGGCAATTTTATATTTTTTATTGAACTAGGAAATTTAATTTACTCCTCTGATTTTACTTCAAGGCTTTCTCATAGTCTTTGTTGGAAGTTCTGTTCTTTACTTTCTGTTAAGATGCGTATATAAGAAAATTTCTCAAACTTTCAGAAAAATGCACTGCAAACATAATGATGGTGGAATTACAATACATTGATTTAAGTAATATTTCAGCATGCATCTTAGTTTAATGTAATGCTGCGGTGTTCCCACTGGCTGCATTTCAAAGTGCACCGGAGAAAATGCTCTGCAAAATCATTTTATGGTATGGCAGCAGGTTAACAGCTATTTGAAAGCCATTGAATCATTGTTACACTTAAATGTTGTCACACATGAAGCGCTTTATTCCTAAATCAGTCTTTACTTCAGTGGCCACTGAATAAATGTGTGTGTGTGTATGTATGTATGGGTGCAGTTTAGCTTGTACAGTATTGCAGAGTAATTTCTCCGCTATCACCAATGGGATAAGGGCAATTGAACCCTGGCACTTTATGTTTAAATGCTCATTTATGCATCAAATGTACCTTCAGAAGATAATAAGACGCCATAATAGAATTTTATGAAAATGCATTACATGGGAGGGAAGCTACTGCATGTACACCCTTCCCCTCATCTCACCCTCGAACAAATCCCTTTCCAGCAGCTACTGTATGTTGCAAGGTCCATAAAACTTCTCCATATGAATATTTAATGTGCAACTCATGTAATGCAAATTTATTTTCCCTGTGCATAGTCCATTATTTTGCCAAGTGCTACGACAGATCTCTGTGAGGGTTGAGAGTCCAAAGGCTTTGCACACATATTGCAATTACCAAAGAGACATGCTTTGTCCCAATGCAGTATGATTGCAGACTCCAGATTTTATGCATGGTTTAGTAATGCCTGAATTGGTTTGATGTTAACGTAGACCCCATGTATTAATCATTGTGTAAATGCTTTTTGGGATGTGGAAGATTAAATAGAGAATCACATTCACTCAGGTCAGAGGTTATATCACAAAATCACTTCTCAACCTGGCTTCTACAGCTCAGATGTTTTTGTTTTTTCACAAATCAAAGTAGCAGAGAAAAAAAATCATTAATGTAGCATGTGGGTTGTGAAGGTCACATTAATTTAAACAATAGTTTGACATTTTGAAAAATAGAGTTTATATAAAATCAATTTTACTTTCATGGTTGCTTGTTAACTGTGTGGCCACAGTCAGGAAACCCAGAAGGTCACTGGATTGTTTGCAAAACTGACATCTCTAAAGTTAACTAATTAACATGTTATTTTTATTTTAGTAACCAATTGCAAAAAACTACACAACTTGGGGGCAAATGTTCTTTATAAATTATCCACTGGTTGTCCAGCTACCTGGTAGATAGTAAAACTCAGCTTTTTGTCAGATTTTGTTAAAAATTAAATATGTTGTTTTATCTTTCCTGGTGTCCTCGGTTTCTGAGAAGTTGTTTCATTTATTTGCATGTGGAATACTAAACTTACACTAACACTGGTCTATGCTGCCACCATGCCATCTCCATGAAACACGTCAACACGTCACAGGTTGTTTTTTGAAGATGCGACTCCTCCATGTCTTTCTTTTATCTTTTAATTGTATGAAATGTGCTAAATATTGAGGCTACTTAAATGACTAAAGAATTTGCAATGATTGACTTAAATAATTATCTATTTTGCTCAGGCAAAATAGAAGCTATCACTGACTTACCAGTTGCATAAATCTTGCTGCTGTCTAGAAAAGTGTTTTTTCTTTGTTTTTTTTAATTTGACTAACTAGCTAGTGGTATTTGCTTTCTTAACTTTAACAGTGTGGTTGACATTTTCATTGTAACTGTGAGCAGGTGAATGCAAACCACAGTACACAAACATTGATATGCAAGCCTGCTATAAAATGCTTTGAAACAGCAGATGGGCAAAATGTTGGATCCAAGTCAGCCCAGGCCCCCGACCCTCCCCTTTTTTCAATTTGCCAGCTTTGTCTTGCCAGACCTGGGAGTGCCAATGATTTAGTCCCTTTCTCCCCCTTGAGGGGGGTGTCTTTGTATTGAAGGCTGCAAGGGTTTGGCACAATGATCTGTGGAGAGTCAGTAGCAGAGGTCAACATGTGCTACTAGCACCCTGCAGCAAGCCACTGCCACATCCAAACCTCTGTCTGCTTTGGCAGAAGAAGACATCTGAAAAGGAGGAGGGGGAAGAACTGATAGGATCAACTTTACCTCAGTGAATTTTTTCACTTTTAAAATAATAAGCAACAGCATAAAGCTATAGTCACCAAAGAAGCTGTGCCTGGGCACTGTATTACAGTACAGAGCTAAATGCTAACATCAGCTTTTAACATGTTTTTGATGTTTACATGCAATCAAATCATTGTCATATATGCATGCTGTTTTGCATATGTGCAGCAATCTATCTTTTACATTAGTCAAGATGTGTCTTTGTGAAACTGGCAAGAAAAAAAAAATTTATGGAGATGTGAAGTTTCTCTTCCATGTGGACATAACAAAACTGCAGTGCAAGTCTCAAGACCCTTTATTTAGGTGCCACAAATGTGATGTTTCAGTTATGGAAAAAAAAAACATTTCAGTGTGGAGTTAGAACAGTTTTGGTGCGAAAAGGAAAAAAATCCCTTTAGATTCACAGGAAGGAGCAGCTTATTTAGTAAAATTTAATGCAGTGAAAAGCTAGTCAATTTACATGAAAACTTCCAAAATTTGGCACATCTGTACTGGATTTATTAAAAACTGCATTAACTCAGTTTAATCTGGATTGCTTAATTAAGTTGATAAAGTTGTGAAATGTAGGTTTTTCATCTCAGCTAGTATGTACTTCAGAATTGAGGCAATGCTGTTCATTTTTCTGTATGTTCTCTAATAAAACAAACAAACAAACAAAAAAAAAACATAAATCCATGTAGTTAAAATGGTATAATATGGTAATAATATGGTTTAATTTTCCATGAATATATAAATAAATTTGCTGGAGGAACACATTCACAAAATATGTTTTTCCTTTTTGCTTTCCAAGACCACTGTAAAGACCAGGCAAACACTCCATGACTCATCATTGTTTAATAGTTTTAGAGCTCCCTTGAGGTTCAATCTAGACCATGACTTTACAGAAACATTTCCATGAATATTAATAAGCATGTATTACTTACTTTCTGGCAGCACTGAAGAGCAAATAACAGCGAGGTGCATTTGTATGTGTGTCTGCGTGTGTTAAAGCTTGATATAGTAAGGAGTAGCACCACATTTGAAATGGAATACATGCTAGTTTGTTATTCACATCACAGCCCCTTGCAGAGCTGGAAAAGCATGTTGTAAAGACATATTGTTCCTAGGGTATCTGCCTATGATAATGAGCATCTTTTGTTGTTTTAACATTTTTTTTTATGTTAGCAAAGATTTAGCAACATTCTTCTCTCATCTGCCTTGAACATGAATTTTAAAGAAATGTGTGTGTGTGTGTGTATTGTGTATATATATATATATATATATATATATATATATATATATATATATATATATATATATATATATATAAACATTTCTAGTCCTTTCCAATTATGCATAAAGCAAGTACAAAAAATAGACGAATGCTATTTGAAGTATTTGAAGTCATTAGTGTAATGATTTAATTATTTATGAGTGCCTAGGCATATCTTAGTATGGGAAAAGCTTTCAAGATATTATTGAAATGAAATGCAAATGATTTTTCTCTGCATGAAATGCCTGAAAATAGTCAGCTCTTTTTGTCTGAGTGAGGAAAAGAAAATAAAGCTTTGTGTACATCTTCTTTGTCCTATTTTCTTTTTGTCAATTTTTAGCTCTTCTTCAACATTTCTTCCCATCATACTCAAGCCTGTCAGCACTTTTTCTTACTACTTTACTTTCTACCAACTACTATAGTTGTGTGTGTCATGTCTCTACATTTTTTGTCTACACTGTCCATTACGATTTTATCACAGCAGTACAAATAAGATAAACAGAGCAAGTTGGACAGACATGAATCTCAGCACTGTGGCAACATCCCAAAACATATATGTATTTTTGAAAGCAAAGAGAAGGAGCGACTCTATTCCGTCGTTTTGATTTTCCTACTCTTTCTAGCAGAGCCTCATCACTTGGACAGATTCTCTACTCTGGGTCATCTACATGATACACTCTTTTTTGTGCTGCTGTGAGGTGATTTTATTCCCAGGAATGTTGCCAGTCGGCTTGTACACACACTGACTTGGTTTCCTGCCCGTTCACTGACAAACATGGGGAATATTCCTTTGTGTGTGTGTGTCGTTCTCAATTCAGTCATCTGGAATGACAGAATTAGAGAGGAACACGGCAGTCGAAAGCACCTGCAGGGACCTGTATATGAGCCTTTAAACGGTGGTATTTTCTTCCCAACATTATTCCTTTCTACCTTCCAGCTCACCTTCAATCTAACAGACCCTGTATATTTATATGTTTTGCTAGTTTTATTCTGTGACAGCTTATTTCCACTTCTGTGACCACTTTAAAGTTATGTAAGCTTCACAGACTTACATATTTTTTTTTTAATTATGGCATGGAATATCTTGAGATTTCCACACATGATCCATATGTGAAAAATTCCAAAATATTTAAAAAAGTTGAATGTGCCACTGCAACTTATTTTACATGTAGGTTTATGGCTTTGACTATGAATGCAAGTCAGTGGTTGTTTGTTACAAATCCGCATGACATGGGCTGTTGGAGTAATGTAAAGTAATGTGTGTGCGAGTGTGTGTGTGTGTTGAGTGTACCTTGAGAGGTAGCTAGATTTCAGTGGGATTTAAACGATTGAATCATTCCTGCTTGGCTCAAAACAACGTAACTGGGGCCAAATCACAAAATCTTGCTGTCCTACAATCCTGCGTTCGCCCAAAAAGTCGTGTCCTCACAGTACCGATGAAGAAAAATCTCTGTCAACATGGCATGATTGACAAGCAGTCAGCATCATTCACAACCAAAAGGTGGCACTCTAACTACATGTTAGCCAATCAGAAGGCTGAAAAATCTCGTGTGCTCCAGAAAATACAAAAAAAAGTATTAATGACACTCCTTGCTGTGGTATTAGTGATATGTGTAGTTATCCCCGGGCTTTGAATATTCTGTAAATAAAAAAGAAGAAAAAAAGAATCTAAAAGCTTGATAGGCTACTATGTCTTAGTCAGAACTCATGAAGAAGGGCTGCAAGGCATCACAACAATGCTCTACAGACACATGAAATAACACGAAATGTTCAATGAAGATCTGGGCTACAGACTACCCCTGCATCTAGGACATCCACAAATTAATCATGGGAATCCAGGAACACTTGATTATAAAGTGGAGGAAAAGGTCAGGCCATTCATCACCCACATACGTGTTCATTACAACAACACCAGTGGAAACTGTGACAAATGAACCCTTCTCACTTTAATGGACCTGGCATTCTGGTATTCTCAGTGCACTCACCAATGCAACATGGAGTCAACAAGCTACAGTCATTTACAGATAGAAAGCTGGAACACAGGCAACTTCTTCAGCCAAGTTCTGGCAATTAACAAGCACATGCTAACACGGAAGGATGTGTAATGGATGAAGATGTGGGTGGAAAGGAATGGATAAGAGAACAAGCATCATGTTATCGTTGAACTTTAAAAAAGAGGCTTTGTGGAAGGTGCTCCAGCCTGCTGTTCCTTTAAGTTTCCATTTTATTTGTCATGATATCCATATTTATTCAATTGTAAGCATGTTACTGTGTCTGGCCTAGCCACACTGTCAATATGGACTTGCTTACTGTCAGACCTTGATCTGGGTCTGACAATTACAGAACCACAAATCCTATTTTAATTTAGGTAAAAACTCAAGCTGTCCATAAAATTTAAATGGTATCAATAAAAGAACACAGTGGTGAAATTCCTCCTGGGACCACACATTTCTCCAAACCCTGCAACTGTTATCGCGTTGACATCCCTCTTTGATCCTTGGCTGCCCCAAACATGGAAGTGGGCCCCCAGTGGCACTAATTACTGCACCACTTAACCAAAATGACAAATGAACAAAAGTTGCTGCTCGTAGCCTCTCTGCTCCAGCAGTTTTATATATATGCTCCCATTACAGCCCAGAAAAACACACACACACACACAAATAGTAAAAGTTTTAGAGCAGGAAGTTATTGGAATACGGTAAGTAAAGACTGTGACAGGTGTACACACAGCTTCTGGGGAGACAAACTAAGATACGGCAGGAAAGGAAAGCAGAGGGGAGGCAGGATGAGCGACTGCTAGCTTGTCAGAAAGCAGGCAGCCATGTCCGTAGCAGCAGGGTCGTATGCCGAACACTAATTACATTGATGAATGCCGTAGGCTGCGTGTCCCACTACCAGCGATTTACAGCCTCAGTGACCCTCACCACCACCATACGTGAAGGACAAACTATGTTGGGTGCAGGGAAAATGAGAATGGGGGAGACAGAAGCCCTTCTTCTTGAGAGGAAAAAAAAAAGAAAGATTTGATGCTTGTTGACATTACCTTCCTGCATTATCACCATTTCATGCCACCCACAAAGCTAATTGAATCTGCGCTTCCACCTTGCACTGAATCCTCTTTACTGCTGGCACAGCCACCTTCATTACATCTTCTTTGTAACAGAACACTTCACATTTGACATATGACTCAAACACACATGTACTAACACACAGTAGATGAACACATTTGCACAGCCTCATTTTTACTGTGGCTCACGCTGACAAAACCTACATAATACATGCCGTGTGTGTGTATTAGAAAAATGGGGATAGAGTTCTCTCAAGGGATAAATTCAAGCCTTTTGCTTACATCATGTAAGGGCTGAGACCGGGAACACAATGGATTCATGTGCATGTGATTACATGTGTGAGAGCGAGAAACTGAATGAGAAAGTAGAAAATGTGATACTGAGAATAAAAAAAAAGATAAGGAAAAGTATAATAGTAATGCTGGGTTCATGGGTACCTTTTCTACAGGAGAATGA
This sequence comes from Melanotaenia boesemani, assembly GCF_017639745.1. Taxonomy (NCBI): domain Eukaryota; kingdom Metazoa; phylum Chordata; class Actinopteri; order Atheriniformes; family Melanotaeniidae; genus Melanotaenia; species Melanotaenia boesemani. The sequence continues at coordinate 10,926,441 of NC_055698.1, read as the reverse complement.
GAGCAGCGCTGTTCTGTGATTGATTTTCCCTATATTTCCCATTGTACGCATCATCAAAGGGAGACATGTTTACCTCCAATACAATTAAGAGGGTTCAGCTTTGACACTGCTGTAATCTAACAGACCAGGGGAGAAGAAATGAGGACGTCAGTTCCGGCTGCTGCATCTGCACTTTCATCTATTGCCCGTTATTTTATTCCTTTATTCTTGTCAGTTTTTTTTTGTTTTTTTTCACTGTGTGAAGGATGTGTGTATAAAACGGGCAGGAGAGCAGGTTTAACTTATCAGTCCTGTGTTGTCTAGTGTCTGTTCTGTGCAGTACTTTGAGAAAAACACAGGGTTAATACTCACAAACTTCACATTATTTGCTGGTAAATTCCCTATAATTTAGACAGTTGATCCAGTGATGTTGCTTTTTTTTTTTAAACCGCATATTGCTTTAAAATTAAGAATAATTAGCAGTGTCTGATTGAATTAAGATAATACGTTAGATAATGAATTAAAATAATCAATCTTTTTATAGTTAATTTGATGCATGTAAAGAGGCAGCCAGTCATTAAGCTACATCTCAGTGTTTTGCATCCTTAAATTACAACTACACAGTCCCACTTATTCATATAAGAATTTCAGTAAATTTAAATTCTCTTTTCATTTAGTGCGGTCAACAATCAGCTGTCTTTAACATAAAAAGCTTTATCATTTCAGTAGAAGTGTCTGACTGAACCACCTCAACACTTTACATGTGGCATAGGCATAAACAGTGGAAGTTCAGATGTTTCTGATGGTAGCTGTTTCTGCAGCTGTAAGGTCTTCACTAGCTGGTGAGGCCCAGACTCTCCACGAATAGTTTATATAATGTTATCACTGAAAATGGTCACATATTGGATAATATCCTTTTTTTCCTCACAAAAATAGAAGACAAAGTTGAATAATGAATTTGGCTACCAGTCTTTCTTGAGTGTCCGGGTAACTGGTCAATGGGAGATCAGGTAATCGATTGTAATTCCAATAGATACCTTTTTTGAACATATATATGGGCTCAATACAAAGTCATAAAGATTTTGAAGCTGTGCCCAGCCTTCGAAACCTGAACCACAGGTAATGTCTTCACATTCATTGTTGAATTTTCCGATTAAAATCAGTCGGAGAGTAAGCAGATGTATTTTGTGTTTTTTTAATTTTATTTATTTATTCATTTATTTGTTTTTCAATTTTAATGGCACAGAACAAAAGTGCTTAACGATCAAAGATTTCACTGCACATGCGGTGTACTTCCCAAACACAGCGATTACTATGGGGATCGGAGCGTTTGATTTAATGCACTGTGACATTTTCCACAATTGGTCAACAGATTTTAAGAGACGGCACTTGCACGGGAACAGGACAAACAATAAATTACACCAACGAAATTCCACACATTCTTCTGGTTGGCTAAAACTTAAAAAAATTTAAGTATCTACCAGTTATCATCGACAGACATTTTAAATGAAAAAGTTTTTGCACCTGACTTTCATGAGCTGTTCTCAGAGACTTGTACTTTGCATGTTTATTAATGTTCCGATTAAAATAAATAGTTTAACATATTGTCAAGTGTTTTTAATTTTTCCCTACTCCATATGACTACATGTAGCCTAATGTTTTTATTTGTTTGAGTTTTTGTTTGTTATTTTAAAATGCATGAAGTGAAAGAGAGATAATGGTTTTGGAAATAGTACTGGCAAGAATTTAAAACCTGTGCAACCCCAGGGTGAAAGTGATGGTTTGCAGAAAGAGTCTGCAGCACCTGCTGCTTGAGTCTTGTACTGAGATATATCGGTTTATCATAATCACTTTGAGACACAATCAAAGAGTCTGCAGTGGTGCTTAAGGACTGTAAGCTATCTGCTTTCTGATTGGATAGTTTGATTAGTACTATCCATCTATCATAGATGTAAAAAATTCGGAAACTTCAGACTCTCGTACACAGTTCTGTGTTTCGCATCTGTGGATGGGATGTTTGCAAAAGAACTTCTATTATTTTACACAAACACAAATATTTTTTTTACAGCCATGCAAATACTTCTCTGCACATTTGCAAACTTGAATTCTTTTAGGCAGATTTTTTTTTTTTTTTTTTTTGTAGGATGACAAACTTGATTTACAAATAAAAATCTGAAATTGTTTGTAAACATTTATTTATAGCTGCAAATCTTTAGGACTTCATATTGAAACCCATACATACAATGCACCCTCACATTAAAGCATGTCCTATTTTATCCCAGTTTACTAAATGAAATCTGCACTGGATTGAGTTTGATTTTAAATTTACTTCCTTCACAAGCAGTGTGCTTTAGTATATATTTAAATTATCGTTCTCAAAGACATCAGGGTAGGATGCCATTCAACTGTACTATAAACTGGAAGGGACCACAGCTTCAGGTAAGCATTACTAACAGAGAAACTGTTTATTATTTTTGGATGACCGTGACAGCACTGAGAGTGAACTGCTAACTGCTGTGCAGATGGGTAAAATTGATCCGTCACATGTCTTTCTATCACGAGGCTTGTGCTCCAGTTGGCTGCAGAGCATCGATGTGAGACACTTCAGTTGGTAAATGTGGGGTTCTGAAACATAAACTTTGTAAACAATTAACATCTGCATAGCTCCTGTTAGTTGAACCCTTTCCCCACTGAGACACAATCAAAATTTGTGTTTAAAAAAGGGAGGGAAAGCAAAAGAAAGGGACTTTGTATTCACTTTTATAATATAAACCACCAACAACTGACATGATAAATTTGTTGACCAGTTTGATGATCTATAAATAATGATGTAGTGTGCTAGCAGGCTTTGGGTAGAGTCTATACAATTAAAGAAAAAGGAAAAAAAACAGTAAAAAATAAAAAATAAAATAAAAAACCCAGCAGACTTAATTTAGATGAGAAAATAAATCAATTTAAATTGCAATTGTGTATGTGCTATAAATAAAATTGCCTTGCCTCAAGCAGCACAGACTGCAGCATTCAATTCACAACCCAGCATCACAAAAGGCTTCATGTGAAAAGTAGAGGCGCATCAGATGGGGGTTTAAATGTTTTGCCATCAGAATGCTGAAGTAAATGCCATATGATCAATAAAATAACGTTAGTGTTATCCAGACAATCATCGCATGCTTATTAAATGTCACATTTCTCTTTCAGAAATTTTATTATCTGACAGAAAACGGGGAGGTTTCTTTTTAAACATCAGACTTTATCAATTTTCTGTGAATATTGATTATAGGTTTCATGCAAGTCTGGTCAATTTAGTTAGTCATGGATCAAACCGTTGTTTATATATATATATATATATTGAGTTAAGACGAAAAAAAAAAAGTACGAGCATATATGCCTAAAAGACCATTAATGCACATTTTTATGGTATTGTAGGCTGTAATTTTTGGGAAATCTCACTCTTAATTAACTGTCTGACACATTATTTTATGGATCTACATTCTCTTCTGTGGCTGTGCTGGCAGGACAACTCACTGGTCATATTAAATGTATGAGTTCATGCATTAACATGGATAGAGATGCAGCAGTCTGTCTGCTGTCAAAGGGGATATGAGAGAAAAAAAATCTAACTAAAATGCTAATTCTGTCACCATAAATAACATTGTTATATAAAAATCCACCATAATGCAAAAGAGGATAGCCACATCTGACAAATTCAGTTTCTTATTTCACTAAAAGCAGCGGGCTGCTTAAGAACATTTTCAGAATCTGTATGATCACATTGCAGAGGAAAAATTCTACAGCAGGAAGAGACTGTATCCCTCATTCACTGACCAAGCAAGAAATGAAGTTAACGCTTCAAAATCATCCCCAAGATGATGTCTTTGCATGGTCTTTCCCCAGCTGTTCTTCCAGTCGTGGCTAGAATCATGATTAATAGGACAGATGCTCCACTTTGGTAAAGACTAAGACACATAAAATAACTGTAATTAATGCACCTAATTAATACCACAAATAGCTATGAGCAAATCATGCACAAGTCTAATCATAATGATTATGTGTGGTTTCAAAGGCAGATGAAGGAGATGTTTTTGGTCTGCTAATATATGCTTAAACTTTATAGCTTGACTGTCTAAGTGTGTGTACACTATTTGCACTGTAAGCTGCTCACATTATTACTTAAATAGACAGAAGGAAATCTGCTCAGCAATGCATTGGCAGCTCTACGCATATTAATCTGGCCCATGCTTCTGCTATGCAATTCCTGAGAAGCAGTTTAGAACAGCCAATGCTGCTGTTACCAGAAGAAACTGTTGCTCCAGTCTAAAAGCAAAAATGATGATTGAAGATGCATCTTTTATTTCATACCCACAGGTGATGGCAGCATTAGGTCTTCCGGAGTCACACATATTAAAGGTTGTCATTCTACTTGTAAATAAACTTAACAGTAAAGTTTTCATTTGAATATAATAAATTATCGATCGTGTCCTTAAATGTTTAATTGCTGCCAATTCAGTTTGGTACAGCCTGACCTCCCCGTCTTCTACACGGTGAATTTGGCCATCCTCCTCTCATCTTTGCTTCTCCTCATCCAACACACAAGTTCAGTAAGGGGAGGCCTGTTGCTAGGCAACAGCAAAGAGCGTATGATTAAAACTTTTCCAATCTATCACTTGAGATACTGATGTGGTTCCTTTTTCCTCTGACGCACTGTAGAGCAGCTGGGATGGGAACGGCACATGTCAAATCTGCATTTGCTGTGTAATGAAACATTTTGTTTCCATTCTACTGTATTTAACCAGCAGATACATATATATTTTTTACACTGCAGGTCAAACATGCAGCCAATTAGTTTGATTCATTCTGGGATTTGGGAAATATTTGGTTCCTACTGATGCTAATATGAGCATCAAACATTTGCTTTGTCATTTAGTCGGTCTGGGCTTTTGTTCATTGTGATTTGTCTCCAGATAAAAGTCAGGGTACAAGACGAGATCAAAAGGATGTACAAGAACCTCAATCATGTCTTCTTTGTTTAACGACAAGAGTCGCACGGATAGAAGAGTTACATCTTGGTTTCATCATTATAGTTGATTTTAGTGTGTGTGAGATGCTCTTACATTCTGGTTGAATATTGGAAAGAACAGAGGTGGACAACATAGGTGTGTGTGGCTTGTTTTAGTACATTTGTGAGGTCAAAATACAGGAATGTGTTTTAATGGGGAAAAAAAGTGATGCACAGTTTAAGTGTTATGGGCTGTTTGAGGATCAAGTTTTAAATGTGGTGAGAGCAAAACAAGGATGTGTGTGTTGGTGTGTATTCATGGATAATGAGCATATATATATATATATATATATATATATATATATATATATATATATATATATATATATATATATATTCAAGGGACATCTGTGTGTTCAATATACATTGGTTGTGTGCATGCCACCAAACTGTGATTCATCCAAATGCTTCCCTCCGGCATCCATGGCATCCCAGCAGGTAGGGAATCTAATCTACGGGCCAAAGATGATTAGATGGTGACACATGGAGGAAAGATGAGATGAAAACTTGGATGAGATGTTGAGCGAAAAGAAAAAAAAAAGTGGGGGGTTAGAATGGTGGAGAGAAATGAGAGGCATTTTGTGGCTTTAGGCGACAGGATAAAAAAGAAGTCTCACATTTGAGTGAGGAAGGAGACGCAAGGGAGATTTGACAGTGGTCACTCTAATAAAAGAGAAGATGGAAAGAGGAAAGCAGAGGATAGATATGTGTAGTGTTTGTAAAAACAAGCATTGGCTCTGCACCCACTGGTTGAATATATTTTATGTTTCTGTCTCGCACCAACAGGAAAATGTGACATACCACCGATCCACCATTCACACTCTACCAGACCTTCCTTGCTCTTTTGCCTTCATCCCATGTCCTGCTTTTTGGACATTTTCTTTTCCTACTCTAACTTATTTTTGCCGGATCTTTGCTTGTTCCATTTGATCTATAAGAACAGAGAGGGTGACTAAGAACTGTGTTTACATAGAGTGAAAATGTAGAAAACCAGCAGAGATACAGCAAAAAATATCAATCAACACCACAATGTTTGTTCATCTTTAGGTTGTTTGAACATTAATCTAGAAAGTCTCAGGGGGTGAAAACTTATCCACAAGCCATTCCACACTTAAGCGGGCTGATGTTTGCAGATGCATGGAGTACTGTTATCTAGCATATGGACACATTGAGAAAGAGGTATGCCAAACATATGCACAACAAATCAATTCAATGAACAAGTATAAACACAATAATTTGCTAGATTCAAGGAGCCTCACACACCTTCTTAATGAGGAGCAAACATGAGCTGTTATCATTTACAAATGCACAATATATTTGATGTACTCAGATCTTTAACATCCTTAAATAACATTACAACTGTTGAAAATGAAAACTGGTTTGTGACTATCACACAAAAGACAGAACACATTGAATTCAGTGAATAAATCCATATGCAGTATCAAATGTATGACCATTAAGATATACAAAGTTTTAAAGAAGAAATATAACTTACTTTCTCTTTGGCACATAACCAACAAATATTTCATTTATAAAGATTTCATGGAATTTGGAATAATCAGCCTTGGATTAACTGCAATCAAAATACCATAAAAAGTGAGATTTTCAGCTTAGGACCAGTGATAAAACCTAACGATGTTTACATTTTGATTATATGTACAAGGGATGGGCATTTGAAGTGATTTTTGAAATCGCTTAGTTGTGACATTATCATGATGTCATCAGTAATAACATTAAAAAAAAATAGAGTCTCCAAAGAAAATTATAAAACATGTTTTATGTTTTTTTTCATAATGTGTTTGTTCCAACAAGTGGCTAATCCAGAGGATCAGAAGGGTTCTCAGTGGGCCACATGACTCATTTATATATATACATATATATATATATAGATAGATAGATAGATAGATAGATAGATAGATAGATAGATAGATAGATAGATAGATAGATAGATAGATAGATAGAAACAAAATGCTGAGTTGTGTCGCAGCATCATGGTTGATTCACTCCTCAGAGATCAGCCTGACATGCAGTGATGAGTGGAGATATTTCAGCTCCACAAACAGCAACAATGCACAGCTCGATGTGCAGACCACAAACCTCCTTAAACGTTTGAGAATCCGTTGTGACACAGAAGCAGAGGTGATGAGGTAAACTAAGGAGGAGAGGAGGAGGATAGAAGCTGCCAGGGCAGAGCCAGACGTTACTCTGAGTCAGGTACTATCCAGATAATATCAGACGGTTTACATCTGCCTGTTGCTGGTTTAAGTTTTTTTGTTGATGTTTAAACAACAGGAGTCCCTGCTATCTTAAAACTAAGTCTTCCTGTTTTGTTCAACTGTGCAGTAATAAATATTAATCACTCCATAAACAAACAGTGTGACGTCAATAAGAATGGTCCATAGAAAATAGATGGATGGATGAATGATTCAGAAAGCTATCCAGGTGGTCCTCAGTTTCAGACCCAGCAGCAGCTGCAGGTCCATCATGATGTCCAGATGAGGTGAAGTTATTCAGTTTATATTTAATCGTCTACAGCTGGTTCAAACAGAATGATCTGAGTAACACTGACATTAATTTTATTCTATTGCATGTTCTGCTATAAGCTGGTTAAGATAATCTTGTATGTAAGCTTATATGCGGTCTGTCCTCCATGTTCTTTTTCTTGAGGCTGCAAGAACGAGAAAAAAGTTTTAACTGGTCTGGTCATTTCATCCTCTACAATAAGCTTCGTCTGTGACTGGGTGGGGATAACTGCAGGGTGGGAGGTGGTCTGTGTTTTTATGTGCATGAACAACTGACCCGGTGATATTCATATTTAATAAGAAACTTTGTCCATAGCAGGACAGGTCGGAGCATGCAGCAGTGTCCATGTCGTTATTTTCATAATTTCGCACCACCTCAATCAGCTGTTAATAAGGCCTCAAAAAAGGCCAAAAGCCAGTCCAACAAGGCTCACAGATCTTCAGAATCTGTGTGCTAGATGAGCTGTGTGTGTTTATTGCTAAAGCTTGAAGCAAAACATTCACAGCAAAACAGGGAGTTTCCTCACAGCGACTTTCTCTGTTCCAACGTTCCCCTCCCTCCCCCTCTCAGCCAGGCTGAGAGCACTTGTATGGAAAGTTGGCCACAGTTTTCCTGCTGCTCTCTCCTGCTCTACCCCTCCACTTTTCTCTACTCCGGTAGTCTCCACTACTTCTGACTGTTGAGCACTTGCGATATATACATATATATATATATGATAGAAATCTAAAGATGTAACCAGGCCAAATACTTCTGTGGGTCCCAAGACTTCAATAAAGGCTTCCACGTTTAAATTTCCAATTAAAAGCCATGAAATTAATTCAGAAGACAAATGAGGTGATTTAGCACTGAATGATTGCATACTTACCTTGTACTTAAGATGGTTATACAGCATCTGTAGTTGCAACTTCATTTTTTGCTCACAAATTCATCATTTTTACCAAGCAGAAAAATGACAGACGGATCCTGGAATTCATTCTCTGCTGAGTTCATCTGGATAATACACAGACAGCAGTGAAGACAGAGGGCGACACAGACCTTAAGCATGTTTTTGGTTTCTCCATAGTGAGGCAGCTCCAGAAAGCAGGACAGGGAAGCCCTCTACAACACGTGAAGCTACAAGGTGGGGGAAAAAGGAGTAAATGGAGGCAGAGCCATGTCCACAATTAATTTTTTATTCTGTGTTCTCAGTTGAAGTCTCTGTCTGTCAGTTAGCCAGGGACGCAAAATCAACATCCAGAAACAGCCTAAAGGCAAACATGGAAGAGAAACACATTTAAAGTGACATTACTGTATTTATACAGGAATATTAGGACATTGTAGAACTTAAAGGTTTCCAGTCTTGATAATATACATATTTTTTAGATGAAATATGGTGTTACTAAAGAACCCAAGCAGCAACTCTCATTTTAAATTTATTTTATCTGTGCAACGTTGGACACTCTGCTTTAAAAGGCAAGCCATAGCAAAGACAACAGACTTTTTTGTTTACATTCTGTAAAGGAGCACTACTTGGCAGATTTTCCAAGTGAGGCACCCTAAAACATTCGACCTGTGATCTGACCTCACTCCAGTAAAAGTCAGTTCCATGTTGATCGTCTTATCTTGTATTAGCTTTCTCTTTTTCGTTTCCTTGCTTCCTCTGATAATGTCCTCCTCTGTTTGTTGATGAATCAGCCACAGTGGGCATTTAAAACGGCCAGCATGTTGATCACAGAGGCTGTTGTGTAAGTGAAACTCAGCTGTAATATGGTTCAGTGCATTGGAATGAAAAGTTGTAGAGTGCAGTTTCTGAGCTCCAGCTCCAGATATTTACATAATAAATGTCATTGTGCCATCAAAATCAGTCGAACACATGTTTTTGAGGTCAGAAACTGTTATAGTCCTACTTTAAAAAAAAAAGCTATTCATTAAAGTTTAAATAGATTTTTATTTAACAGAGTGATCATCTCATTTATCTGTAAAACACATAGCAGGAAAACCATTTGTACTAGGTGATGAGACTCAAATTCTAATGTGTAATTTATTGTTTCTTAATAATTCAATTTGAAAAAAATAAATAAATAAAATAAAACAACAACACTGACAAAAAACTTGTATACACCCCCCAAAATGCAGGTTGAATCCTCTAAATTTCATAATTGTTTTTCAGAAAATTGGAAAGTCTAAAATTCGTACGGAACTGCCTTGTTATTGTAGAAGCAGAGACTGGTTTAATGTCATTCGATTAAAATATTGTAAAATTACTCTAGTAAGCGGAGCATCATCCTTGGATACAGACTCTCAGTCGGGTGATGGTGGAGACGTTTCAGGTTTTGAGACAGATGCTGGTATATCTGAAAGCTTCCTTTACTGATGTGTCATTTACATCATACTAAAACAGAGATGACTGGTTTATTTGTATCAGTGCCACGTCACCAATTTATTACACAAAAACCATAAAAATGTTGGAAAGTACAAGTGTTGGCTGATCAGATTCCTTCAGGTGCTGTTCAGTATAAAGCCTGAAGACCTGCATGTTGTAATGATTATATGAGGACTATAAAATTATGTGGATCAGTGCCTTATACTACTGCATTAAACTGTGACTTTTACAAGTGTCTGGGTAGTTTCTTTACCTTATAAGTAATGGTTCTAATAAGCTGTTAACTCTTATGCCTTGGAGACTTTTTTTCTTAAATACAAGACAGAACAAGGCAGCATAAGTATAGCATCCAAAGCAAATTAGTACAAACATGTTTCTTTATCTTTTCAGCTGCTCTGGATTTATAGTAAGCCAAATACAGTGAGAAAGAAAAATCATTGGTCAGATCATAAAGAGTTGACACTGCATGCACATTATCAGGGAGGTTAAATCCCTCAAGATTCCCTTTATTGTTGAACAAATCCAGCGGGTCAGTCGTAACAGAGCCCAAAATCTCAATGTTGAAGTAGAAGAAAAAAAAAAAAGAAAACAAACTGACAAATATCTTGCACACTACATTGGCATTTCTGTTTTTGTTTTAAAAATATGCTATATAAATCAAGAAAATTGGGTCACTGGCCAGTAAGAACAGCTGTTTCTTTTTTTTTTTTTTCAAGAAATGACAAAAGCTCTCCATCTATGGAGTCTTATAATACTTGGCTGTAATGGAGCTTTTTTCTGCTTCACAATCATACGGCCTCCCTGAAGGCTGAAAAATTATGATACCACTGTTTGAACAAAGAAAATTCCATAAACTTACACCATTATTTTTCGGTCAACCTTGAAACCACAAATATCCAACTAGCACAGCTTAAAGGTGTATCTTAGTATATAAGAATTCTTGATTTCTGGTAGCAAAGAAGGGCATTTAAAATGCCAAGTGCATTTATGAAAGGTCCGTAGCCATAAACATTAACATGTTTTCATTTCTGATTGGCTCCGGTGGTAATAACCTCCTTACACATGGACAAAATTTTGTACCATATGAGCCTTTTAAGGCATTACTCATTCCAAACGATGCTCTAGCACCTAGCAAACAAATCTGGTGCTGCAGTTTTTAAAGCTCAGAGGGTTTGTCCACTCAGAGACACCATAATGAAAATAGTGGCACAAATACACCATTGACATTTGATTATTTTTTTTTTTTTTTTTACAATGCTGTTTATTTAATACTATAAGCCACTGAAAAAGTTGTCCTCACATATTTCTTATTTCAATTTTGATGTTTGAACTTGTGAATCTTCAATAGCTGTCATATTTCAGCCATCTTTACAGTGGCCATATATATGAGTGTTTCACAGTTAAAAAGTAGGTGGCAGCTGTATAATATGTTGGGGCTAGAGGATAAAAGGTTTCTGGCAGCCGATTTCCACTGGGTCCGTGTGGACCATGTTCCAGCTGAGCCACAATTTCGTTACAGTCTCTGCGGTAGGTTAATTCACACTGGGAACGTGTCAGACAGGGGAGCGTCTACAAGTGCAACCAGCTTTGCTAGATCCATGAGATCCCCAAAAACTTTTCCACTTCCAGGATAAACGTCTCGTCATCCATGACGAAAAAAAATTGATGAGACCTCTGACTGATTAATGACGTAATGTTTACATAGTTCAGACAGGAAAAATCAGCACCGGTGCTTTTATTTTGAAATTTACTGGAGGCTTTTACCCTGCTCCCATGTCTTTTTTCCTGTCTGGTCCTATTGGAATTGATGAGTTTGGTTCGTTCTGGATGCATGCTTCATTAAAAATAGACTTGGTGCGTATGTTTAGTGGAGAGCTGCAACAAGGCACTTCTGTATGGCAAGCCAACAGGGTCAGAAATTGAGGCTTGTTTAATGCATTCGAGAAGACAATGCTGTAAAAAAAAATGGTGTTTGAATGTAAGGATGTCATTAAAAAATTAAAAATTAGAAACATGCTAGCGTCTTATCTTAGAGTGGCATAAAATAAAACGTTTTCATTGGTTCTTGAATGCCGCATTTTATATGTCATTTGCAAACATGCAAGCATGTTATGCTGGCATAAAAAAAAAAAAAAAAAAAAACGTTTTTGGCAGAATAAGTGGTTTTGAGACATTATGAATGGCCTTTAAACTGCAGCAATGTGCTGCAAAGAAGAGCTTCTGGGACACACACCATGACCCGCCCGGTATGAAACCACTGACTAAAACAGCCACGAATAGAACTGGAGGCCTCTGCACAGCTGGAACACAGCGCATACACACCCAGTGGAAATTAACTTTGGGGGTTTTCGCTCTAATTTTTCTCCAGTCTTTTTCAGGTCATTTGCACTTACTCATTTAATTGGTTTTTGTGTGACCTTGCAGAATTCATGGTAAGGCCAAACAAATATAAAGTCGATTCATGTTTAAATGTTTGGACAATTTGTAAGTACTCTATGTATTTCACTATGATGAGATCAGAACACTCATCTGCCCATTGTTTTTGCACGGTGTGGGAACTCAGTGGGTTGGCTTTCACATCCAGCCAATAAAATCTACATATCATCAGGTCTTTGCTCAGAATTAACTACCACACTGATGCTGCTGAAAACAGTTCACAGAGAGAGTTGATCCATGTGTGGGAAAACAAAAGACTTAACTCAATTTCTGCTGTGGAAAAATATTTGCTGGGCCTGACTTGCAAGAGGGGGTCTTCACTCACACTTGTAAGGGATTTGAGTGGGTGTGTAGCTGCTTTATCCACTCTGGGGCTGGCTTGTGGCAGAGTGTGATTGAAGTAGAATGACTGATAGTTTGATTTGAGAAATACCTGAGGAGCTGAGAAAAGCACCATATTCAGTAGGCGTTGCAGCCTTTGGGATTGATGTTGTGTGTTGATTCAAGCAGCCTCCTGCAAAAGCAGCTGGCTTGGAGCTTTTTCATTACACTGAGTGTAGTTGATTGCATTTCCTCCACCACTTTCTGAAGTGTCTAAATGGAGCCACCATACAGTATTCATCGCCTCCTAGCCATTACTCTGTGCTGCTACATAAGTCACCATGAAGCCTGTCAATTTAAGCCAGATGGAAAAAAGTTACAGATTTGAACATTTTGGACAAATCACATGTACTTTTATATTTTAAGCTTTAAATATCTCCCTGCTGAAATATCACGTAATGACAGGGCTAGGGTCTCTTTCATCTCTAGTTTCTGGACTGGACTCAATCTGTCATCAACATTTAGATGCCAGTGCCAGAGGAGCAAAGAAAAAGACATGTAATCACAATTTAAAGGCAGTGGGGAAATAAAAAGCCCGTTTCTGCTGATGTGGGTTTTGGGTCGCGTGAGAGAAGTGTAAACACATTAAAGTGTCACTCTCTGAGTCGCTATACTTAATGAAAAATCAGCTAATCAGATGTAATAGGCATCAAAGTGTGAACATGGATAGAAGGGGTCAGGATGTGCTATGTTGGCTAAACTTAGGATGTTTTAGTAGGAATACCAGCTGAAAAATAAAAGAATATCTAACCCGGAACAGGAATATCCTTAAGCTTTTTTATTCTGTCAACTGCCTCCAACTAAATACACCAAAATATGACCCAACATGGTAAGTTTACTTACTCAGAGAACATCTGAGCTCCTCTCTGTCCAACTTTAATATTGAAGTATCGGACAGAGAGGAAGCCCCGTAGCGAGTCTTTGCTTTGCTTTACAGATTTATGTATGAGCGCACAGTGTACACTGTTAAAATAAACATGCAGTGTATCATAAAAAAGGCATAGATGTACACAGAGAATACATGAAAAAGCACAAGTACTGTTTTACATTATGGTCATTGAGAAGAAGCCACATACTGTACAACACCTGAAAAAAAAAATCATGGAGGAAAGAAATCAGTATTATTTACGTGAAACCAATCTTTTAATATATATATTTGAAACTTTGGATTTTTGATTTTTTTTTTTTTTTTTTTGCAATGCACTGCAGAGAAGCATGGTGATAGACAGTGACTTGCTAAAAAATTTAAAACATCATTATTCATGATCTGTTGTGCACTGAATGACCAAGGCCGATTAAATCAATCTTGAATCACAAACTAATAAATGCAGAGAACAGTGGATAAAATTTAACTAGTCACTCAGAATTTTTTTCAAAAGCCAAAATATTGCTATCAAGGTTAACCTCTTTTATGCAGTCACATAAACAGATACTTCATGCCTCTTGAGCACAAAGTTAAGGATTTATTATGTTTATTTCTCTTTGCATGCAGGTGATTTTAACTTTTCATTTTTACTGCTCCTTAGGAGAATGACATAATCATTATCTGCAGAAATAATTTAATATAAAATAACTATGAAAATATTTTCCAAAAAGCTTACTGATATTCTCAAAGATATTGAAGGACACATGATAATAGTAGCAGAAAAATTATACTTTGCACAGGTATGTGCATCTGAAAAAACTAGACCCTACAACAAATATCACCAAATGGCAGATCTCTGTGCGTACCAAGTGATGGTTCTGTCTGGACTGGTAATCAGTAGAGTGCTGTTTTATCAATGTCTGTTAAGGGCTGGGATATACTTGTTGTGTATGCAAACTTGCAAATCAAGTGTGCATCGTCTGTGTATAGACTTTCTGCAGCATGACAGCAGCATGATGCAGCCAAAACGTTCAATATTGGAGGTCAGCACTATGACCGGTACACAGCCCTTGGACTCATAATAGTGTAAAAGGCCAATCTTCCGGCACATTGTATTTTTGGAGCATTTCTGTAACCAAGAATTTGCCAATCTGTTTCCTTCTGCCAACGGGGAGAAAAATCATAAAGATGCCGTTAGTTGCGAACAAAGTCCGAAAGCCATTCTACAAAAATATCCGCTGTTGTGTTTACCTCTGACCTTGTGTTCATGCTGTTGTTCATATGAGCACCTCTAGCATTCAAATAAATATTGCAACTAGAGCAAGTGACCTTGCGTTCTAATGTATGCTAGGAGTGCGTGACAGCCATATTATGTATGCAGACATGTTGCTAACACCAAGTATATCTCAAAAAGAGTAAACAAAGAGTGCAGAATGCATGAGCCATTGGTAAGTCCACAGACGTCACAGATAATGTCAAACTTTTGGTCTATGTGAGATCTTTTCACAAAGAAAATAAGGATCTGTGAGGACTTTCTGGGCGTGAGACCGCTTGAGATACACAACAGAAGAGAAGAGGACATATATGAGGCTATTAAGAAAGGGGGACTTATCCAAAACAGCTGATCTCAGTCACGACAGATGGTGCACCAGTCATGGTAAGAAGAAGGGGGCTGGAACACAACACGTCTCATTGATACCACTGTAAAATCATCCATCACACTGTTCTGTGTGCCTCCCTAAGTTCCACGAAGTAATTAGTACAATGATAAAACTTATTAACTTCCTGCATTCATCATCGTCCCATCAACATCGTCTGCTGAGATATTTTCTGAGGAAGTTGAAACTTATGCAAAACAACCTCCTTCTGCACAACAATGTAAGATGGCTAAGCAAAGGGAATTGTTTAGCTTGCTTCTGGTCCGATCAGTAAGAAATGTAAGTTGTAAGCTGTGAGTCATCTGGCTCCCTGAGCCACCACCTTACTGCAGTGGATGAGTTTACACATCCTGAAGATTCTATGAGCTATGTTGTCTGGGGCTTTATGCCCCTGGTAGGGTCACCCATGGCAAACAGGTCTCTAGGGAAGGGACAAGACAGACCCTTATGATGAATAAAAACAATGGATCCAGGTTTTCCTTGTCCAAACGTGGGTCCCCGGGCCCTCCCTCTGGAGCCAGGCATGGAGGTGGGGCTCGGAGGGGAGAGCCTGGTAGCCGTGCCTTTGCCAATGGGGCCCAGGCAGGCTCAGATCGAAGGGGTGACATGGCAGAGCTTCAACCATGTCCCGGGTCATGCGGGGGACATTGAGGGGACTGCGTTCCATGCCTCTATTGTTTAGGCAGCCAGCTGGAGCTGTGGCCGTAAGATCGTTAGTACCTGTTGCAGCGGAAATCCCTGAACTTGTTGGTAGACACCAGGAGTGAGGGATGCTGTCAATCTGAAGAAGGAGTCCTATCAGGCCTTTACGGCCTGTGGGACTCCGAAGGCCGCTGATGGATATTGGCACGTTAAACAGAATGTGGCTTTGGCAGTCGTTGAGGCAAAAACTCGGGCATGGGAAGAGTTTGGAGAGATCATAGAGAGTGACTTTTGGATGGCTTTGAGGAAATTCTGGTCCACTATTTGTAGGCTCAGGAGGGGGCAGCAGTGCTCCATCAACACTGTGTACAGTGGGGATGGGGGCTGCTGACCTTGACTTTGGAAATTGTGGGTCAGTTGAGGGAATACTTCAAAGACCTTTTCAGTTCCATCGACAAGTCTTCCTATGAGGAAGCAGAAGCAGAGTGGGGGGACCCTGGCATGGGCTCTCTTATCACTGGGGCTGAGGTCGCTGAGGTGATTAAAAAACTCCTCGGTGGCAGGGCTGCAGAGGTGGATGAGGTTTGCCCAGAATTCCTTAAGGCTCTGGATGCTGTAGGGTTGTCTTGGTTAACACACCTCTGCGGCATTGCATAGACATCGGGGACAGTTACCCTGGACTGGCAGACTGGGCTGGTGGTCTCCCTCTTCAAAAAGGGGGACTCACTGCTCAGTCTCCCTGGTAAGGTGTATTTAGGGGTCCTGGAGAGGAGAGCCTGTTGGATAGTCAAACCTCAGATTTAGGAAGAGTAGTGTGGTTTTTCGTCCCGGTCGTGGAACAGTGGACCAGCTCCACACCCTCTTCAGGGTCTTGGAGGGAGCATGGGACTTCGCTTAACCAGTCTGCATGTGCTTTGTGCACTTGGAGAAGGCGTTCGACCGTGTTCCCCAGAGACTTCCTGTTGTGCAGTGCTCTGGGACTATGGCATGCTGGACCCCCTTGTATGAGTTGTCCGGTCCCTGTACATCATATCAGATTAGTTTCCAATGAGGGCTTGACTTTGCCAAGGCTGCCCTTTGTCACTGATTTTGATAATAACCTTTATGGGTCGAATTTCTAGGTGCAGCTGAGATGTTGAAGGGATCGGCTTTGGTGGCCTCAGAACTGGGTCTCTGCTTTTTTCAGATGATGTGGTTCTGTTGGCTTCATAGTGCCTTGATCTTCAGCTCTCACTGAGGCGATTTACAACCAAGGGTGTAGCAGCCGAGATGAGAATCAGCATTGGTCTGTCAAGGTGAAGAATTAGCTGAGCCAAAAGGCTCAGAGTAGAGTTGCTGGGGGTAGAGTTTATTTTACTTTTTGATTTTTACTTTGATTAGGTTTCTCTGTTTCTGTGAATACCTTCTTAAATGCATGAGAATGGCACTATCCACATTCATTTTTTTATTAGTTGTAATGCAGGCCTAAAGTTCACTCTGTTAGCCACATGTGAACGCAAAAAATAAATATTACTGAAATGAAGGATAAATATATAGTGTTAATTTGTTTGACATGAACAGGCCATGGGATGCATTGGATATGAGGTTCAGACTTTGCTATGGAAGAAATTCTAGTAACTGGAAACCATTGGAATTTTAATTGATTACCTTTGCCCTTTCAACTGGAAAAGCATGTAGAGATATATAACAAGCAGCTTGTCTTTGCATAGTTAAAATATTTCTAAAGATCAGCCATTTGAAAGAATTATTATTAATAATGAGTTTCCTATGCTGCAATCTTTTAATGTACCCATCAAGTGAGGCATTGCAGTTTGCGGTTTTAATGTGTGAGAACTACCACAAAGCATCCCCGGTGAGAGCATTGTGTTAACAACAATAAACCTACTCAGAAGCTTCCAGTAGTGTTGGACCAGTTTGGTATTAAATTCAGGTCTGTCTATAATTTGGAACACCTGCAGTGTTTAGGTTTTTTTTTCCTTAAATGAATAGAAATAACTTTTAACTTTGAAAGCATTATACAAAAGGTTTCAGAGAGGGCTCACTTTTCATGAAAAGTTCTCTCCATAATGCATCTCTAACTCTATGGCAGAATATGAGGACCACATTAAAAAAATATTTTTTCACAGGCTTCAAGAATAAAGTCGGAATATTACAAGAATAAAGTTATATGTTAACCAGTTCTTTTAGAAGAGGAACACTGCAAAAATGAGGGCATTGGAGTATTTTGTGAAGTTGTACTTCAGCACAGGTTTCACAAACCAGAAGAAACTTATTCTTTTGGCATATCAGCACCACATTATCAATAGTATCAGGACTTTGAAAAGAATCTGCAAGAAAATGAATCTATTCCACAAAAAGAGGCAGGTGGAATTGAAGGTGCTCCCTTTGTGGGGTGGAAATAGCTGAAAATGAAGTAATTGCAACTTTATTCTCATAAAAGTATGACTTTATTCTCGTAATTTTTTTTTCTCATAATAATATGACTTTTCTTGTAGAATTATAACTGTTTTTGTAGTATTACAACTTCATATTCTCAAAGCTTGTGAAAAAAAATTCTTAATGTGACCCTAATACATTAAGCAAAACATTAGTCATACTAACAGTGCATTCACTTAAAATGCAGATTAAACTCGTCTTTATCTTTACCTCTGATTTGATGGTAACCACCAAAAATACCATTACCTTAGCCACAATTATTTATGCCATTCACATAACATTATTATTTTAAGACATAACATAGTTTTTAAGATTTTAACACAGATCCAAAAAGGTCACGTGTGTGGCTGATTCCTAAACTCTGTGTTCCTAGTGTCTGAAGTCACCGTCTTCCTTTACAGATGCTCATGTTAGAAACAAGACACAACACTGCGAAACAATGAAAATGGGATCAGTCAAAATCATCAACCATGTGAATACTAAATTTACATACACATAAAGTGAATTACACAGGATGCATGTTTAATGCTTTCACATTTTCTGTTGTGGAAATGTGTTTCCCAAGAAAATGTGCAGGTGTGGCTTTAAAAAGAAATTCATAAAAACTGCAAATTAAATGAGAATTGGCTTAGTGGGAGCTGAGGTTGGTCAAGCTGATAATGGGTGCATGCTGTCGAAGTGATAAGTAACAAGTAAGTCAGGGCAGAGTCTAGTGCAGATGACCATCACAATCATTTATTCCTGACAGGCTCAAATGCAACACAGCTGCTGCAGCCAAAGCAGGTAGGAAATATGATAAAAAGTGTACAAATTAATAAGCGAATCAATATCACTGCCATGTCATTAAAGCAAAATTTACAGTTGTATATTTTATTGAAAGAGTGTGGTGCAGGTGTATTCTTTAGGTACATTGTGGTACATAAGAAAGATTTATTGATCCTGATTCTGTCAGCTGCAGCACTAGCTGACTTAAATCTTCATCAACCTCTTCAAGACAACTTTTTTTTACATATTGACGAGTTTGATACTCTGCACACACTTACAATGTAGGTAGTACAAGAAATGCCAGCTGACTCATTTAGTCGGGAGGCTTTGCTAGTATGGGGACCTAATTTGCCATTAAGTAAGTTCGCTTTCCAGCAGAAGTTTCCAGGGTGATACAGCCTGGGAAAAACTGAACCAGCTTCAGGAAATCCAGAGTTTAACCTAAAGTTGCCTGAATGAGCTAATCCTGCTTCATAGTGAAGGGAAAAACTTTATCCTTTGCTAGGCATGTAAAATACCAAAACGTCTACCATGCCCTTGGTTTGGTGGGAGTTCTTTAAGGACCAGCAAGAACACAGATGGGCACATAATCGTTCATTTTGTATTTTTCAAAACTGAATATTAAGTTAGGCTTTTATTCCCAGAAACAAAGTGAAGCACTTTGAACATCTTATACATAGTGTCTTATACATTAAATTTACCTTGCCTTGATTTTTTTTCTTATAAGGAAATATCACAATAAAAGAGGCCTTTAAAATATATCCAGACAAACTTCAATCTTAAAATGTTCAGCTCTTTGACCTTTCTATTTTTATGTTTATAGATTGGTTTTAAATTTTGTATATTTGATATTATGCTTGCTTTCGAGCCAACAAAGAAATAGTTTCACATTTTATTTAATTTCATTGCTGATATTACAATAGCAAGTGCAGCGACTAATGAACTAAGGAAATATAAAGAAAAAGGGACACAGTTCTACTTTAGATGGGACAGCATTGTTAATAAGTGGAGGTATAATGCAACGCCTAAAGCAAACCTGTGCCCATGTGAAGGAGGAGCCTCAGGGTTTAAAGGATGAACATAACATCTTACACCAGTTTTAATTCTGTGTTTACATCCTAAATGTACCATTAGATCTTTGTTGCATGTATTAAGAGAATAGTCAACTCTTGAATACAGATGCATCCTGGGCAGAGCAACTCCTTATTTCTCCCATCATTTTCTTTTAATTTTTAAAGACATATTTAGGTCTTTTTCTGAATAATATTTTAATATTTACCATCTTATATTTCTTGGCTCATATGTCTTTGTTTTTCTACCAATTCCTGAGGGAAATAGTTGGCTGTTTTGCTCAGCATTAAACTTTTTCTGCTGATTTGGTGACCCCCAACCCAGTTTTGGAAGTCTAGCACTAGCTTCACAAACCTGTCAATAAATATCTTACTAGCTCGAAAGGAGCTGACAGAACTGCCTCTTCTCCGACACAGTCCTGAGGAAGATGATGTACAGTTCATTCAGCGGCTTGTTATTACCTGCTTCTCTCTGCTATTTGGTACAAGCAGCATGAAAAATAAGCATCCATTTCATTTCAGTGTCAAATTGTTATAGTAACATCTTTGGCCACCCCATCAATAACCCACTTCCCTCTGATTTAACATTTATTGCCCTTGTAATTAAACAAATGCGCTAATAAATTAATTACTGTCACACATGGGAAGTTGGCTCAATTCATGTCTCAAAAGACAAAAGGGAAAGTGAGAGATACATAAAGAATAAAAGAAAATTAGATGCCTCCCACATTGCTGCATATCATCCTGATGAACTCTGGATATTATTATCCCATCATACTATGGAGCACTGACAGTTCTCTATTAGTTATTATCCTAGCGTTACGAGCCATAGATGGTGGTAATTGGAGATTCACTGTTGACTGCTATGAAAAGCTGAGATTTTCTTTTTACTCATTCAACATTCTATATAATGAGAAGTTTTACTTGAACACTCTCAAGTCTCTCTCCATTTTATTTGAAATAAAGAAGGGTGGAAATTATTTTAATTGACAACTTCAGCGGGGTAGTGACTAAAGGAGATGTTTTGAATTTATTTAAATCATAAAAAAAACATGATCTAACTTACTGAAAGGCTGATTATACTGTTGCTTTGTTTTGGGATAAGCTCACAGTAGCTGCATGAAAACTTGATTCGAGAGTTTGGCCTTAAATAGTACCAACAAGGACTGAGCTGTCTGATGTTTACTGGTAATTACTGTGATTTAGCTGTCCCAGGGTGTGCTGGCTGCAGTAAGTAAGCCGGCCCCTGCTGACATATTCAACTGACAGGGCAAATATATACTTCCTCTCATCAGTCAATCCCTTCATCCTTGTTCTAATGTCTTCTGGGACAGCAGAGGGTGGATTTTGCCTGATATTAGCCAAGACCCAGGTCTGCCCGCTAGGGGGATTTGTGAGGGTAAACCTCTTGCTTTGATGTCTCCTTGAATACCCTGGCTTGACACAGTAAAACAGGGGATAGCAGGAAGCTGAAAGGACAGATCCAGAAGAGATGCCCTTCTGATTTTGGTGGCAAGAACAGGAGTATCTGTTTAACAGCAGTCATGATAGGAAGCAATATATTCATATTTGTGTTTGCTTTATGAGCCTAAAGCTGCAATAACTCAATCTGTAATTTCTCAGAAACCACACACCGCCTCTCAGAGAGGAAATCAAGTTAACAGTTCATATATAGTAAATTGAGATGGGAACCTGCTTAGTCCCAAATGATCTTTATGATGAATTGCAAACACTTGTTTTTCAGTGCAGCATAATGAGCTTCCCCTTTATTTAAAAAAAATAAACAAACAAAAGCAACATGGCTGCCGGACAGCCGTGTAATTGGAAGGAGCTGTCATCTCAGGTAAGACGGCCTAGCATGTGGCTGTGTTGGACGTGGCATGACGATAAAGAGACGAAGCTAATTGTCCTCTTGCAAATACATATGAAAAGAATCTCTCAAGACCTGTAAAAATATTTCCCACTCCTTTCTTTTCCTCAGAGCGTATCTCACCGATATTAAAAGGCCTAAGGGAGATGTGATAGTGGCACATTAAGAGGAAAGCAGTAAAACTCATGACTGGTTTCTCTATAAAACAGTTTGCAGGCAGAGCTGGCGAGCTATGACGAGTCCGGGAAGCAAAATGATCTGAGAACTCCCAGGAATTTATTTAATCTTACAGATTATCTCAGATAAGCTAAAGTGAACTAAAGAAGTGTGATTTCCCTTAACGTCCTGCGACAGCAGCATGTATGAGTTTTCAACCTGGAGGAGAAATCCATATCTTCTTTTTGATCTGCATCGTTAGTCAGTGATAAAGCAGAGCAGCCATGAAGTTAATGCTCCACATTGACTTGAAACACAAACACTGTGACTATGAACATTTTTTTTTTTTTGAGTCCACTCTTAAGGATCGAGGGCAAACTGGCCAATGTGAGGGAACACTCTTACAGGTCAGGGCAGCTTGACAAGGTTTGATTAATCGCCGTGGGAAACCTGATCGAGAACAGGAGTGACTAATGACCCGTGTATGGCTGCTGATTTAATCAATCAAGAAAAGGCTTTAACCTTGCCAATACTAGGGTAAAACACTGCCACACACTCACATGCACACACACAGATTTTAACCAGCAGTCGTTTTTAAATATTTTGTTCCCATACAAGGCTATTCTTATAAATTTTTCTGACATCTTTCATACTGGACAAAAAGGCAAAAATGATCTGGAAAGGTGTGAGAAGAAAATGAATACATGGTGTGGAGAAGTGTGGGCAACTAATCCACTTTTCTCACCAATTAAAGCTGTTATTTTATGAGAACTGATTAACCTCCTTACGATTTGTTACACTCCTCCATATGTATAAAAGGTAAGACAAGACCATTTACTCTGCAAGCTATTAGTACTTATAAAACAGGACATAAAGGGCTTCAAGACCTTTTTGGTGCTGTTATCTACTTTAATGAAGTCAGAGAGGTTTAAGTGCAAGTCTGGAGGCGTACTTTAATGTCTATACTGTCACAATAAGCAATGCATTAAATGATAAAACACAAAGCAGTATAAACTGTTTTATGACTATGATGTTGACATAAATAATGCATTATTTTGTAAGCTCACAGCCAACACTGGGCTTTTAAAATCCCATTATCAATTTCTTGCTGTGATCAGAAAAACTCACATTTTCATAGCTGAACAAAAACGACAAGGAGCCTGACATCTTTACGTTAATTAACAGTAATTCAAAAGTAAATCAAATGACTGTTTCAGAAGCAAACAATATCAACATAGATCTGGGGGGGTGGATCCCAAGATCCATACATAATGTTAATTTTGTTTTCTTGGGGAAATTTTACACATTGCAAATAACACTGTTGGTTTCAACAACTGTTTCAAAGTTTTATGTTACATTAGGTGGTGGGTGGGTTTTTATGAACCTCCATGGTGATAAATGCAGATGGTTACATGGAAGTACTCCCTTATGATTGGTCAATTTGGGATTATGAGTTTCCAGATTTCTGGATTTTCTGTAGTAACCGCCATTTTTAAAAAATAACACCCAATGGATCAAGTTGATGAGAGGCTGATCGAATTATTTCTTTGTTTTCTTTCACAAGCTAATAAAGAAACTGAACCCTACTGGACGCCATTGTTGTTTTAAAACAGAAAATACCTACCGAACTGAAGCGAACCATCAAAATAACTCCGGTCTGGTGAGTTTACCGGCAGATACCACCCCTGCTGCCACCTCCAGATTAGGAGGAGAAACTGCAACATGACACCAAAATGACACGAATGTGAGAGCTCGAATGTGAGAGCAAACTCACCAGTGTCAGCTACGCCATAACCACCCGTATGCAGACGGCACGCGGTTATAAATCCAGTTTTACAAGGAGAAATGTTTTATGTTTGAAAACTAGGGCTGTCAAACGATTAAAACTTTTAATTCGCTTAATCATGGTGGAACACATAAAAAAATTTGAAACACCTTGCTTACGGTTTGCCAAAAGTGTTAAATCTAAAATTCCAACCTCAACAAATGTGTGCCTGATGTTGAGTTAGAGTTGCTTCGGTGAAACGAAAATTCCTATCTGCTGTGTCTGCAAATGGCAGCATTTTTACTGATTGTTCCTTTTTTTTTTTTTTTTCCAATCTTATTAAAAGTTTTTCAAGCAAAGCGACATATAGAAGTATCAAATGGCTTGGAAAAAAAGAAGACATGTACAGCAATATGTTAACCCGTCCCACCCACCCATAAGCCCACCCAGGTCAGGTTGGAGCTTGATTGAAAAGAAAGGGGTGCGTGTGGGAGGTGGGGAGTAAATAGATGAATGGGGTGTGTGTGTGTGGATCTCTTGGTAGAGGCACTTAGTGAAAACCTCAGATTTTCAGGTTTTAGGTTATAGAGAACTTCATTAGCCCAGCGATTATATGATGGAGGGCGGGTGGTCCTCCACTCAAGTTAAATCAGCCAACAAGCCAGCAAATTTGAGAGCAACAGGGAGGGCAGTGTTAAGAGGGGAGCCAAAAACAGCTGATATTGAGTTAACAGGAATAACCAGGCTATAGGCTCTACCTGTGGAGTCAAAAATACTCTGCCACAAGACCGTCAATATAGAGCATGATCAAAACATTCAATGAGTATCAGGGGACTGAGTACATATTATAGAGGCATCACTCACTGTGGGGTCAATTCTGGCTAATTTAGTATAGTGGGTTCTGGGGAGAATTTTACATTGAATAAGGCCACGACGGGCACAGATGGAGGAGGTGTGGAATAGGTTTAAAGAAGGTCCATTGCTGATCCGTCAACACAGTGGACAGATTATTCTACCATGTGGTCCTGATTAAATTTAGAGGCACAGAGGTAGTCAACCAGAGACAGTTGTACAACAATGAAGTTCATTTCTTTTAGGGTCAACGGCTAGTAAGGCACCTTCTGTGTGATGATGCCCTTATTGTACCAGGTTTTGAATGTTGGATCTATCTTAGAGGGTCTGAAGGCATGGTTTTTGAAAAGTGGGGAGAGAATAGAAGGGCCCTGAAGGCCGAAGTTCTTCCTGAGCTGACTCCATATTTTCAATGAGGCAGACACAATTAGGTTTGTCCTCAGAAGGGTCACAGGGAGGGTGATTGTTCCACCTGTGTTTTTTTTAATTCTCAAACTTCCCATCTAAAGGGCTGACAGGACTTTTTCATCCTGCTTTATTCACATGCGCACATTACGTATATGCAACAACTTCTTGTTCTTCTTTTCTTGGTAGTGGACACTCACAGATTGGGTGCATTACCACCACCAACTGGTAGGGAGTGTGGACCAGAACGCCAGAGAAGATCACGGAGTGGTTAAGAATTTAATATATCAAATGGGTCATCCTGCAGCCATCCTTTAAACGTAAGACTTAGAAACTTTCAGAACTAGAAGCAGTAGCCATGAAAAGGGTAGTCTCGGCTTCTCTGCTTAAGCTGCTACACCTGCAACCCGACACCAGATAAGCAGGAGACAATGGATGGATGGGTGAAAGTGGTTTGTGGGAGATTCATTTGACCGCAGTAACAAGGTACCTACATCCAAAATCAGCATCCCAAACCGATAGAAGGCAAAATTCTGCATAACTTTGCTGTTCATGCATTTAAAAAAAAGTGCAATTTTATTTGAAAGATTAATATCTTTGCGTTAACACATTAATTTTGACAGCTATAATAAAGTTATCAACTGTAGCAGTTAACAATTAACTTAGATTAAAGATCAACATGCTCCTTGCCTGACTCAGTCATCACCTGGAACGACGCTGCCCCCACTGGCCCTCCTTTATCAAACCAATAAGGAAATGAGTGTACATTCTGCATCAGTTACGCATGTAATTTGGTCTGTTTTCAGGGAGCTTAGCTACCCATTGCTTGATGCAGAAGATGGAACAAAACCACTGGAAATCGCAGGGGCAGTGATGAGCAAAATAGGACATTTGCGACTAGCAAAAGAAACACATACAGAGACAAAGAGAAGAATCTGGATTGGAAAAAGAAGCAGAAGAATAATGAAGACGAGTGCAACAACTGTAGAAATTACGCAAGCTTATGAAGAAAGACTTAATGCGAATGATTAGGCTGATTTGGGGCATGATAAAAAAACTAAATAGCCAAACGGTGTCCGAAACTGCTTGCGGGAAAGAACTCTGAACTCAGCACTGTCGACTAGTGGAGGAACTGACTCAACAACCATGGCAACGCAGAAGACGCATGGAAGTATGATAGCAACGTATGACGTTTGAAACGGACGTCGCTACTTACATACGTAACGGAGCATAAATGGGCCTTTAGGCGGGGAAAGCTCATTTGTTTTGTGGCTTTGGCGATAACACCCAGAGAACAATTATGCATGAATAAATAATGCATGTAAAGCTTGAAACAATAAACTCAAGCACCGAAAAACAACAAGATAGAAAGCAGGTTTTATGTTTTATTCCAAAAACCTCAAAATAAGTTTCAAGTTCAAGAAAGTAGAATAAGCTTAGACACAATGCAAAGCATCATATACAGACGGATAAAATACATTTTATATATTGCAGACAAGCCATGGTGGGTCTTACATATGTACAGTATGTATGTAAACTTTTATGTACAATCTTTTTTACACATATAAAAAGCCTTGTTTCTATTTTTCTTTGTATATATATTTATATTTTTATATATAGATTTTTATATATAGATTTTTCATATACTCCCCACTAGCATTTGTACTACAATAATGAAAAAGAAAAAACATTTACATATATGTCAATCCATTTTTCTCTTTTTATATTACAAATGTATCTTCATAAAAATATATCTCTGTACAAAAAAAGGTTTTTATTCATAACATATTCTCTTTAATTAGAGACACTTTCCCTCTGCGGTTGCTTTGTCAGTACACAGTCTGCTCAAGTTTGTCCACTTTTTTTTTTTTTTTTTTACAGCTTACCCTTTTGGTGTGCAGCAAGATGAGTAATCTTTGCCTTTCGCTGTTTACTTGATCCCAAGTGTGAGTTATCGGTTGAGTTTTAGTACTGCGTAGAGGCTAGATGAGAGATCTACTGGACTGGCTTGAAAACAAAGACTAAAATATGAAACCTTCTCATCATCTTGTTACCATGACAAACAGGAATATTAGGATATCTCTCTGTAAGTTTGGTATTTTATACTCTGGATAAATTCTGTCTTTATTTAAGGGAAAGCTCACTCTCGCAACATATAAACCATTACTACATAAAACAGCGGGGACAAAGTGGGATTAGATATTAAACAGTACGGATAACACCTGAAATGGAAGGAAATACATTCAGTTTTTGTTTTGTTTTTAATAAATGACTCGAGTGATTTGAAAAATAAATCCTCCTTGAGTTAATTTTCATTTCTAGAATTAAAGTCATCTAACTTTGCAAACTTTTCAGGTGTCAACTTTTCCTTTTTTCCTCCATGCTGTAGTCCACCAGGCTGAAACAGACTGAAGAGTGAAGGCGAACTGCACAGCGTGAGTGTGGTTTTGTTGTAGCCATCAATATGAGGTGACAGTGAAAGATGGGAGATTATAAATGATAGTTGCTGCAGAGTGTGTCACAGCATAACTGATGGATTACATGGTTTTTCAGCACATGTACATCATGGCCTGTGCTGAAAAGTGAGAGCTGTAGCTGTAGAAAGAAGTAGGAAGCTTTTGGTCTAGTCCCCTGACTGAGAGGAAACTCACTGAGCTCTAAACCATAGCTGGAGTGTGTTTCATTACAAGAAGAGATGGTGAGCGGGAGAAGACTCAAAGCTGTGTGGGGCTGATAACAAAAATGAACCAAGAATGAGCAGAGTTTTTAGCCTTAAAATATGCAAAGAGAACCAGGAAGTAGCCAGCTGCTATCAACAGAGACTCAGTTCTCACTCTTAGAGTGCAGCAAAACTCACTGATCTTCATTTTTATATTACTGTACTTGTACTTTGGAAGTTTCTGGGCCAAGCCAGATGACTTTAATAAAAATATCTCCATAGATTTAGCTCCTACAAAGTGAAAACGGATTTTTTACTAAATTAACAGTGAGAATTTTATAAGAATGTCTCAATATCAATTAGAAACTTCTCTAACTAGTGGAACAAAATGAAGCAGCATGAAGAATGGATTGAACAGCTGATCTTAATTTTAAAATTTTAGTCTTTCTCAGAATTTTTTTGGTTGGAAAGGCAGCATTTAAACTCTTAGTAAAAATATAACACAAATACTCTATGCCAAATATGTAGGCAAGCACATAGTGCTGGAGTTTAAAGTTGTGTCTTTAAAAACAAAAATGCAGTTTAATGAATACAATGTTGATTTAGGGAAAGCAGAAATAGATGGTTAGTCTGACATGATCCTAACAATTTCCCCTGCAAGATAACAAAAAAAAAAAAAAAAAAAAGTCACAGCTTCCTGTCTCTTCAGCACTGAAGGTGTGTTTATGTATGTGTTCGTGTTGAGTTACTCATGAAAAAGAAAAAAAAGCTCCAATTTCCGATATCTGACATAAAAGGGTGACCTCAAACCTTGATAAAGAAATGTTTGGGATTCATTAACAAGACACAGCTGCAAAGCCATATCTTGGTTTCATGAGGTTATAACAAGGCACTATAATGAACATAAAGTGCTTATTGGAGACTGGAGGAGGTAAAAACATGAAAAAAGATAAGAGTTTGGCCCTTTCTCAGTTACTTTAGAATGAGCCCTTTTTATCAAAAACAATCCTTTGCTTGAAATTCAGCTGCTGTTCGTCCAGATGTAAAGCTAAATTTCATCACAGAATTAGTTCCTTGTATACAGATTGGGGGGGCAGAGTGACCTCTTGCATCCACTACTCACATTTATTTTTTTTAGTACTCAACCCATTTTAATAAAATGTTGGCAAACATGTGTTAAACGTTGCCATGGGAGTAATGAATTAAGCGGAAAGCCACTCCAAAGTGGCCTTAACAGAAACTAACTGGAATGTAATGAAGCCATAATTTCTGCTGCAATATTTGGGAGCTATTTCAGAATCAAAATAAATTAAATGTACCGTGCAACAGCTACACAAAAACTATGGGAACTTGGTTGCCATGTCTTCTGGATTTTGTGTGAGTGTAACTGCTCCTTCTCCCTGTGAAATCTCCAGGGTAATTCAATCGTTTCCTTTTCCATCAATTCAACAGCAGAACAGGCGAGGGCCAATATTCCATCGGTACGTTCGAGATAAACGACAGCTTTAAAAGTAATAAAATTGTAAAAGCAATTACCGACCCACAGCGAAAATGATTGAAGGAGCAATGTAGCGACTGGTTTCAGGGGCCTAGATTTTTTTAAAGAAGTTATGTACTGTAGGTGATTTTAAAGACTTCATTAAAAGACCTGTTGCTGTAGAAGCTGACTGAAAACTATGTTGCATAACATATACATGTAAGCATCACCTAAAACTCATGCAAGTTGATCTTTACCACCAAAAAGAACAAGCACAAGGTTTGTTAGGATGTTTCCCACTGTTATCTTTAGACTCAAACATTACATGCTGAAATTGAGGCTGGGTCTGGTTAGTGATGGCAAAATGAGTTCAGAGATTGACAATGAAGCGCAGCTAAATTAAAGCAAATTGCATGTGATGGCTGATTTTGCTCTGTTGAAATTTCAAGCACTATTCACCCCCGTTCGGCTTTGTCAGAATACACAGGTCTGGGAATAGTAAGCAGTAAATAGCTGGGAGCAGGGGGCACTCATCCCTCTCATACACACACTTCAGACAGGTCATAAAAGCATCAACATTTTGAATCCTCTTATCTCATCACACATATCCTTCACCAGTAAAGGTAAATTCCCGCTGATGTATCGAATGACGTCTCCATCCTGTGTTGCAGATTCAAAGCAATTTCTTTCTGTAATCACTCCCCAGCTGCCATGGATATGAGGAGTGTTTGCATTAGAGGCATAAACAATTTTTCATTTATCATTTCCGATTTAATGCGGTGGAGTAATCAGTATGGCAGCTACTCCCCTGCTGTCACAGCCCTAAGGAAGCCCCATGCAACGTTTTTATGTCAAGTGCAGACACAAAAAAAATGCTATTCATTTTCAAAACGAAGGCGCTGTTAGAAGTTAACTTGGGGGGAAAAAAAAGAGACCTGAATGTAATCCATAGGGAACACAACACTGACTCATCCATTCTTCAGACTCAAGCACCTTCATTTGAACATTTCGAGAGTTGGAACATAACCACATTTTGATCTTTGTTTACCTGAGGCCAAGTGGAAAGAGCTACTACTACTGCAAATAAGTAGCAAAGAAATCTCATATGAACCAACTTCAGTCAGAAGAAACATGAAAGTGGCTCCAGCATTTGACAGAGAAGCCAAAGCGGAGACTCTTACTTCAGATTTGCAGTCTTTCCGAGCCCCATGTTGGTGCTACAGCTTTGCTCTGAATTCCAGATATGAAAGAAAAAAGGTGAAATGTGATGTGGTCCCAAAGAGTTTATATGTCCATGAAAATGCATCATAGTTGTCATCCCCACTTTAAGTCAATGTCGTCTTCTTTTCAAAAGCATTTCTCCATATTTGGTTTGTTACATCTGGCTAATGAATTACAATGATGGGTCTGTATCACTATCTTTACTAAGCAAACGATTAAGTTTACTGGTTTCAGAACCTTCAAATAAAGTGATACTCCTCAACCCAGTCCATAGATCTTACTGTAAAATGAAACACTTTGTGTGTTTGGTTGAATCTCTGGGGCCAAAAAAAGACATTACACGTTTTGGGGGCATTGCAAATTGCAGCCACAGATGTGCAGCACAGAAACACACACACACATGCACTCTGTCTCACTCCCATGTCCACGTGAACTCGCTCTACACTTTATCTCGGTGCTTTTTTCAGCAGCTCCAGCTTCCTTTTAACCCCTGCTCCGGACATCTCCGCCTCGGTGAACAGAATTTCTTCCAAGCTACAAAAAGAACTGAGCTCAGAATGTGGCGATGGAGGCCGTGTCGCCATCGTGACCTTTGAAATGCGCTGAATTTTTAATTCATCCTCAGGAACAAATTCTGGGCTGCCGGTTAAAAGCTTTTGGCAGCTTCAAGAGCAGACGGTAGGGGGGAGGGGAGCACAGTTCCCAATTACTTGTCACAGGATGCAAGCAGCATAATAATACAGGAAAGAAAAAAAAAAAAATAAAGACAATTAAAAAAAAAAAGAAAAAAAAAAGAGGAGGATGAAATTAATCAGTCCAGAGTGTCTCTCTCTGACTCATGCAGGCCAACATGGGGTTGTCCACCACACAGTCAACTTGCGCAGAGATCTCTGTTAGCTACAGGTACATTTCAGGACTTACAGAGGACCATTAAATTCCCTTTGGGGTTAGTTGCGGGGCGGTGAGAAAAGTCAATGTGGTGTTTCCCACCAGCAGAACTCCTGCCAGCTGCAGGTTCACGCTGAAGCTTTTTTCTCTGAATATGGAAAACGATTAAGAAACCATGTAAAGTTACAAAAAGCCTTTTCTTGTTGACCTTTGATGAAGTTTATTTCTTCACATGGTTTCTGTTCTTGCCTCCTGAAGGTAAAAGCTTTTGCCACTGGCGATGTTTCTTAAATGCATTTCACCAAAAAAAAAGATCTTTATCTTGCCCTCTTGCTCGAAGACTACAGATGTCCTCTGTTGGCGGGCAGGCGAGGATGTGATGCATCTCTCCTTCCCTAACTGAATCAGGGATGGAAGATAGAATGAGTGTGTAGGAAGACAGACATGGAAGAAAGGGCATGTAGAAAAAAATTGAGCAAATTAGAAAGTGTGGTAAAAAAGGAAATAAGTAACCAGGAATCAAATGAATGGGGATGATGAAGGAAATCAGAAAACAGAGATCAGTTTTAATATTTTAAGTAATATTTCAAAAAACATTTTGATTTCTTTAAAAATATATAAATAAATAAATGAAATACTGTAAATCTGAAATATCACAGCAAAAGAAAACCAATACCAGATAGTTCTATCTTTGTGGGAAAAGAAAAGGGCCAGTAATGGTGTAAAACAGGGATCCTCAATCCTGGTCCTTGAGGACAGGTTTTAGAAGTTTCCTTGCTACAACACACCTGACTCAAATCAAGGAAAATTAGCAGAGTAATGCAGAGCTTGACATCCTGCTCTCCACAAGTCTGAGTCTGACTCAGGTGCGTTGCAGTAGGGGGACTTGTAAACTCTGCAGGGAACTTGCCATCGAGGACCAGTTTTTGGTGTAAAAGGTTCAGTTTGTGACCAATTCTCACCTCTGGAAGAGGCAGTGGCTATACAGCTGTGCACACTGTGCTGACCGTGAACTCCGTCTCATTGGCCATGATATCAGTGGGCTGGATGTTGCGGTCATACATGGGGTTCTCAAATGTAGCACGTCCATTAGTGTTCTCATGGCCCACGTAACCATTGAAGGGAACTTTGGGTCTTCTTCTAAAATGAAATTAATCAATATTTTGAGTCACAAGACATGGACAAGACTTAATTTACTATTTAGCAAATAAAAGTATCATGGATTTGGCTACAGTAAATTGTACTATTAAAAAAAATCCATTCAAATGAGTTCAAACTAACACATGCACATGATGTGACAATGTGAAATATACTAGTCTCACCTGTGTTTGTAGAGGTACAGAGCAAAGCCTGCGATAATCATGGCTATGAAAGGCACTAGAATGGCTGCTGCCACTGAACTGCTGTTGGAGGCAAAGTTGTAGCCTGGGTTGTCTCTGCTGGGATCTAAACTTTCTGCAGGAAGAAGGGACAAACAATTAAACCGTTACTGAAGTGTTTGACTTCAACAACAGCCATTATATTTAAAATCTCATCATTATAATTCAAATAAAAGTGTAATGATCTTCATCACCTTCTGCTAGGAAAAACAGAAGATGTATAAGGGTAATTATATGAGAACTCATCAAAAGAAATAATCTGCAGTGACTGAAGCAGAAACAGTCCAGTTAAACACAATAGACTGAGCAGCTTAAAATTACTTTTCTAAGTTTACTTCCATGTGTTAATTTCATTTTTCCTCCTGGGAATGTCAAATTCCATTATCCCAACAATGACTCTTAATTACTGCCATCAAAGGCCGGCAGCTATTAACTCATTTTAGATGCGTCCTCTAATTTATGGGGGTGTGTGTCTGAAAAAGCAACAGTGGAGGAGTGACAGCCCACCTGTTTGCCACAGACTACCAAAAAAAAAAAAAAGCTCCAATAAATGGATGAGTGACAAACAAGAAGGAATTCAATTAGTGGGTGTTGTGGTGTTTGCCAATCAACCGCCTTCTGCACAAGCACGAACACACAAACAGATGCACGAAACTGCAAGAGCAGTTACACCAACGCAGAGTTAAAACAAAACATGAAATGTTGACAAATTAAGTAGGAATATTTCCAAGTTGCCTCATCCACCTTCCAGACTCACATCTGTTGTTTCTTACCCCTACTTAAACACACATACACATTCATACCTTGGCATCAGCCCCAGCCCTCTGTATTGGTAAAAAGCTCAGTGTGCTGCAACAGAGGGGGGATGGGAGGGTGCACCTGCTGTTCAAGCACCTTTCTCATTACAGCAGATTTTCATATCCACTTTCGCTGTGCATACAAATGCTTAATCTGCATCAACACAGTTTACCTTCATGTTGAATTCAAAATTCTTGCATCTGATTTTGCATCTGCACTTTAGTTTGTGACAGCTAAACAGCATTCACATAACAAGACAGAAGCAGAGCCGTACTGTCATCATTTTCTAGCCATTTACATCATGAATCTCCAACTCCATCTCTCGAGAGCTACTGTCCTGCAAGTTTTAGATGTTTCCCTGCTGCAACACACCTAATAATAATAATAATGGATTAGATTTATATAGCGCTTTTCAAGGCACCCAAAGCGCTTTACATTGTGTGAATCCATTATTCATCCACTCCTCACTCATACCTGGTGATGGTAAGCTACGTGTGTAGCCACAGCTGCCCTGGGGCAAGCTGACGGAAACGTGGCTGCCAGTCTGCGCCTACGGCCTCTCCGACCATCACCGAACATTCATCCACACATTCATACACCAGCGATGCCAACACTGGAGGCAAGGAGGGTTAAGTGTCTTGCCCAAGGACACAACGACAGATGACTGCGGGAGCGGGAATCGAACCGCCAACCTTCCGATCATTGGACGACCTGCTCTACCGCCTGAGCCACTGCCGCCCATTCACACCTGATTCATAAATAGGCTTGTGCAGGACTTGACAAGCATTTCGGGAGATCCATTTCATTTGAGTCAGGTGTGTTGCAGCAGGGAAACAGGGAAACTTCATGCTTTGCTGCTATGAGGATGCTTCCAGCTTTGCTCTCCTTTCTGCTTGCATTTTTCTTCTTTTTTTTCTTTTTTCCTATCTTTACCGGCAAGAACTTCAGGAACAAGGACTCCTGGTCACTTATAAATCACTGGAACGAATATATTTTTTGATAAATTTAGTTGATTGCCATCGGAGAACTAGTGGAATGGAGTCTCCTAACCCTGATGTATTAATACGTGAAGGCATGTCGAATGTGGAACCTCCCGCTACAGACCTGGCTGATACACTTCCTTGGATGTGTTCAAATGACACTGGAGTAGCTGGGAAGATCCCAAACCAGACCATCAGACTGATCTCTCCTACTGGAACAGTGTAGGTGCCAGACCAAAGTCATCAACCCCAGCCAGAACCTGGTCTGATGTTGTTCGTCGCAGAGGTAAATCTAGCAGGAAATTTAAAGCTCCAGCACTCACTCCACCACCTGAAGTCTCACTGCATAATAAATATGATGTGTTGCTTCATATTAAAATGAATGATGATGAATGTAATGCAAGGATCTATAAAAACTCAAGAAATAGCCCTAAAACTCAGCCCAGGGCTAACCAGACCGGGAGGAGAGGGCAAAATTCCACAAACAGGAGGACTAAAGAAGCTATCGGCGCCTCCACACAAAAACAAACAGACACAATTCTGATTGGGGACTCTATAACACAGCATGTGAGGATGGCAAAGATGGAAAATCTAACACTTTTTGATACATCAGTCAGGGAACTGACAGAGATCTTGCCGACAATTCTGTCTTCACATCCAGATGGTATGAAGATTATTGTCCACACAGGGTCTTTTGATATTCTGAGGACGAAAACTGGCTCCGAGATCCTGAAGAAAGACTTTTCTCTGCTGTTGGAGAGACTGTGTCAGTTTGGAGCACACCATGTTTACATTTCAGGACCCATTCCCACGGAGGGTAAAGGAATTGAACTTTTCAGTAGGCTTCTTGGCCTGAACACATGGTTATCAAACGCATGTATCACCCATGGGATAAAGTTCATTGACAACTTCAATATCTTTTGGAACTGTAAGGAGCGATTCAGACCTGATGTTGTGCATCCAAATCTAACTGGATGCAGATTACTTGGTGCACACTTGCGTCATGCTGTTGGGAGGGCAAACCCAAACATGAGTGTACAGATAAGAGCGAAGGACACAGCAGAGAGGCGATCAACTCCCAGCTCTCCCCCCTCACCAGACCCTCTTCTCCACATCACCCAAGGTCTTCAAAGGATGTCTCTATCCCGGTCTGAACCCCAGCGACCACCATCTACCAAGAAATACTGGGCTCCCGCTCCTCCACCTCCTCATCCTCCTCTTAGATCATCTGTCCTGGCAGAGCAGGACACGGGAGGATGTGCAGGAGGTTCAGAGAGCAGCAGCAGAATTCACAACAAAGATAACATGCCATGATGTGTTCAGGGTCCTTGCTGTAGTTCTGCTACTACTGACAGCTGTTCTGAGATCAAGCCTGGACCCAGTAGGATTCCTGTGTTATTAAAATAAGGAACCGAACACGGCCAGTTTGTGGGGTGAATCGATCTAATCTGTTAACTGTACCTTGTATAACTCAGAATACAACAGAGACTAGTGTAAACTTCATAAAGCTAGCTGTACTTAATGTTAGATCTCTGTCCAACAAGTCACTGTTAGTTAATGACTTCATCATTTCTCACAGTTTAGAGTTTCTTTTTCTGACAGAAACATGGTTAACAGAAGACACAAGCGCTACCGTTGTTAAAGAAACAGCACCCCCTCATTTTAGTTTTATGAATAAATGTCGAAACGGGAGGAAAGGGGGAGGAGAAGCTGCCTTATTTAAAGATTCATTCCGGTGTAAAGAGATTTCATTTGCTGATTTTATTTCTTTTGAATAGCTAAGTTTTATTTTAAGGGGCATTCCTAAAATCCAATTTCTAATCATCTACAGACGTCCAGGACACTGTAAATTTTATTGATGAATTTTCTGAATTGTTGTCGGTTATCTCTGATTTTAACTATTTCATCTTAACTGGGGATTTTAACATTCACATAGATACTGTAACATGACGGATGGTAATGTCAAGGAATTTTCTTCCATATTTTGACATGTTTGGTTTGTGGCAACATGTAAAAGAACTGACCCACATTCGAGGTCACATTCTGGACCTGGTTATTTCAAAGGGTGTTGATATTTCTTCTGTTGTGGTCACTGACTTGGCCTTGTCTGACCATTTTTGTATTTTGTTGATTTACTGATCACTCAGAATGTTCAACCAACCTGCTTCTCCGTTAGAAAGAGGTACATTAAAGAAAGAACAAGTGCTAAGTTTGTGGAGGCCATAGCTATGTTACCAACAACCAGTGCAGAATCAGTTGATGGACTCCTGGATAATTTCAATATGAAAATCTTGAATGTAATGGATGCTGTTGCACCGATTAGAATCAAGAGCAACTTCAGCAAACAGAAAACACCATGGAGAAACACCACTGTGGTTACCAGCCTAAAAAGAGAATGCAGAAAAACTGAGCAGAAATGGCGGAAAAATAAACTTCAAATTCACTCTGAGCTGTACAAACAAAGCCTCCGTAACTATAACAATGAGCTGTGCAAGGCCAGAGAGCTGCATTTATCTGAAATGATTAACAGGAATGTCAACAATTCTCGCACTCTGTTTACTATGATTGAAAAACTTACAATAAGATAAGCCCAGAGCTCCTTTCCACTGAGAAATGCAGCCAAAAAATTAAAACAATTAGGTAAAATATTAATTCCACACAGTCACACAAGAAAACTAGTCTGTGTCTAAAACCTGGAAACAATTCTGATGTTCTGTCACAATTTAAAATGGTTGATTTAAAAATCCTACAAGAAACAGTTTTGCATTTGAAATCAACAACATGCACTCTGGACATGATACCATCCGACTTTTTAAAAACAGTTTTTACCTCAGTAGAAAGTGAACTTCTACTGATAGTTAACAGCTCACTGGCATCAGGCATTTTTCCCAAGTCACTAAAGATAGCTGCTATTAAGCCACTCCTAAAGAAAAGGATTCTAGATGCCTCTGTAATGAACAACTATAGACTTGTCTCTAACCTCTCTTTTATTTCCAAGATTATTGAAAAAGTTGTATTTCACCAGCTTCATGACTTTTTAAATGAAAGTGGAAATCTTGATAAATTTCAGTCCGGCTTCTGACCTCATCACAGCACTGAAACAGCTCTGGTCAAAGTGTTAAATGACATTAGGTTGAATACTGATTCTGGTCAAATATCAGTCCTGGTTCTGTAGGATCTCAGTGCTGTGTTTCATACTGTAGATCACAGACTCCTGTTACACAGGCTGGGAAACTGGGTTGGTTTTTTACTGGAGAGGTCCTTAACTGGTTCAGGTCCTATTTAGAAGGTCGGAGTTATTTTGTTATGATCGGCAGCTATGAATCCGAGCGAGTGGCCATGACTTGTGGAGTCCCCCAGGGGTCAGTCCTTGGACCTCTTCTGTTCAACTTGTATATGCTCCCTTTGGGTCAAATATTACAGAACTATAGCATTAGTTATCAAAGTTATGCAGATGATACACAGTTTATGTGTCTCTGTCACCAGATGACTTCAGTCCAATAGACTTAATGTGTCAGTGTCTGGAGCAAATAAACACCTGGATGAGGGAGGATTTCCTACAATTAAATGAAGACAAAACTGAGATTATTCTCTTTGGTAGCAAAGAGAAGAGGGTCAGCAATGACCTGGAGACTCAGGCTCTTAAAACCACCAACCAAGTTTGTAACCTTGGAGTGTTGATAGACTCAGACCTGACTTTCAGCAGCCACATCAAAGCTGTCACTAAGACAGCTTTTTACCAGCTCAGAAACATCAACAGAATTAAAAGTTTAGTCTCCCAGAAAGACCAAGAGAAACTCATCCATGCATTCATCTCCAGTAGACTGGATTACTGTAATGGTCTTTTAACAGGACTTCATAAAAAAGAGCATTAAACATCTGCAGCTCATCCAAAACCCTGCTGCTAGAGTTTTAACCAGGACTAAGAGATCTGAACACATCACACCAGTTTTGAAATCTTTACACTGGCTTCCAGTCAGTCACAGAATAGATTTTAAAACCCTTCTGATTGTTTACAAATCCCAGAATGGTTTAGGCCCAGAATACATCTGTGATATGTTCAGAGAATATAAACCTAGCAGAGCTCTTAGATCCAAAGACTCTGGTCAACTAGTCCAGACCAGAGTCCAGACTAAACATGGAGAAGCAGCATTTAGCTGTTATGCTGCAAACAAGTGGAACAAACTACCAGTGGAGATTAAACTTTCACCAAATGTAGACATTTTTAAATCCAGGTTAAAAACATTTCTTTTCTCATGCGCCTCTGATATCTGCATGTTAACTTTTTTTTTTTTTTTTTTTTTACTTATCTTGCTTTTAATCATTTTAATGTAATTTATTATTTTATTGTGATTATGTGTTGATGCCTTTTACTATTTCCAAATATCTGTAATGCCATTATTTTATGTAAAGCACTTTGAATTATCCTGTACATGAAATGTGCTATACAAATTAACTGCCTTGCCTTGCCTAAAAACCTGCAGGACAGTAGCTCTCGATTACTGGAGTTGGAAATCCCTGGTTTACAAGAATTAAGAGTATAATACCTCCCTTGCACACTCTGGTGCAAATAAGATGCAAACTGCAGCAGACTTTGGATCCGTTTTAAACTGAATATAAAGCACAAATAAACTGTGCAGCATAAAGAAAATTAGTGACAGGTGAAACCTATTATAGCTACATTAAACAACTTTAAAACTAACCCAGATGGATTGCATGTTTCTGTGTCCACTCACTCTGAAATTTATTATTAATAAGCTTTACCGATTTGTAGAATATGTTTAAAAACGTATGAACATAGTTTCTTTCCTTTGTCACAAACATCTCAACTGGATCTCACGGTTTCTGTCAGCAGTGTCACTGTGTTCAACCTTGGTATGTCAAGTGTCCTGAGATGATGATCTGGCTGAATTTGGAAGTAGTTATGAAGCAAATTTTTATTGAAGCAAACTTAGATTTTTCTTGAAGATGTGCTGTGTTAGATTAATAAAGGATGTGTCAATTCAACACAAAAATCACAATGGGGATTAAATTACAAGAACATATGGACAAACACGGGTAAATAAAAGAAAACAAAAAAACAAAAAAAAAAACAAACAAAAACAAAACAAATATATCTTACAGAGAATATTAGGATTAGTCATACATTCTGTAAAACTGTTCTACCATTTCTAACAGTAAGTATATGCCAAATCCAGTGGTGCACAAAGCACCAGGCTTAAGGATATTACACTTCACAAGCAATTATTTTCTATTACAGGAGTCCAGGCAAGGTTAAAACCACCGGTGTACTATCTTCCCCAGGAAGCCACTTGTTCAGAGGTCTCCATAGAGGAGCAGCTCACTTACCCAATCTCTGGAGACCGAATTGGCCAAAGCCTTTTCCTCTAACAAAGCCCTGGTACACAAAGGAATTGGATGAAGAGATGTAGGACACCTGTGGAGAGAGAGCAGTGGAGGAGAGACACTTTATGTGTCACTTCAAGGCTTTACAAAAGGGCGTATCATCAAAGTGTCAGCATGTGGTGCATGCAAAAAATGAAATATCATGTCAAAAGATGCTGAGAGGTGCTCTTATGGCTGACATTTCGGGTGACGTTTTTCTGCTTAACGGCACATACATAAATGCACTTCACCACGCTGCACACACACAAGGATGTCACCCAAGAACAACACTCCAATTTGCACAGGAAAACCCTTAAAATGTGTGTGTGCACATCTTTTGAAACAGCACATAAAAGTGAACACAGAAGCACACAACCATGTGCACTGTGACCTGCTTTTTTTAATTAAATCAGGAGTGTGTGCATTAAAGGTGCCTAGGGTTGGGGGATAATATGGGTGAGTGGAGCGAAGGGGGTCTGTCGACTCCTGATTACCAAGCAATGATTTAACTGACATTTTAATTAAAGAGAAAACTCTTGGTGGGCTCTCCATCTCCCAAGAGTGACAAGGTTAGTGTGTGTGTGTGTGTGTGGTTATGTGTGTTTGTGTGTATTTCACAATGAAGATGTGTGTGTAATATAACATCTTTTCAGGGGCAAAGAAGGTGCTGTAATGGATCTGACTCTGGACTTGCACTCACATGTCCGTCCAGGGCCCAGTTGTCAATTTTGAACTTGTTGACAAAGATCTCCACAGGACCTCTGATCTGATGGACCTGCAGCAGCAGCTGGGCTTCCTCCCTCTTATAAGTACCTACAAAAATAAATAAATAAATAAGGCTTTTCAGTTTGCTGGGCACAACATCCACCCTACCTTTTTCCCACCTGAAAATAGATACAGCATGTGACACTTCAGGACTTTAAAATGTGAGTTTAACGCATCCTCAGCACTGTGCTTGTTCACCACTACAGCCAAGTTACTGTAACCCTTTTGTGGTGATAAAGCTTAACATATCTACATCTTGACACCACCACTTCTGTTACAAACAATTGCATGTCCTGGGTCCAAAAAAACATGGTCTCTTTTGCCATATGGTTGGTTGCAAATTAGACTCATTCTGAATGCACTGCAGACCGTGTTACTACGAGATATTCTGCAGTTAAGAAAGTGAGTTATTTTAGATGGTGAGAAATGTACTCTTCTAGTGGTCCTATTCGGAGTAGCTTTTAGTTTTAGTTCAACTGTTTGTCCAAACCAAGAGTGCTCGGACTGTTCACTACTGCAGAAAGACACCGACTAGTCATAGGTAGCCTACTTCCTACCTAAAAGAACCACCCAGAACAATTTATAGTGGGGTGTGGATGTAAGTAAATTGCTCCAAAAAATAAAGGGAACACAAATGTAATCATTGCCATGTAACTCAGTCAGTCACACTTCTGGGATATCAATCTGTCCAGTTAGGAATTAACATCTGCGATTATACAAATGGAGCAGACAACAGGTGGAAATGAGAGGCAATTATAAAGACAACCCTTATAAAGGAATGGTCCTGCTGGTGGTGGCCACAGACCATTTCCCTGTCTTTATCCTTACTGGCTGATTTTTGGTCACATTTGCCAGTGCCCTCACCAGCAGAGGTGACATGATGTGGGGTCTGCAACCCTCCGAAGTTGATAAGGTAGTGCAGCTAATCCATGATGGCACATCTGTAGCAAGAAGGTTTGCTGTGTGTCCCAGCACAGTGTCGAGAGGATGGAGGTACCAGTACTCTCAGATCCAACACTTTGCAGGCTGATTGGCATTTGCCAGAGAACACCAGGATTGTCAGATTTGTAATTGGCACCCTGTGCTCTTCACGGATGAATGCAGGTTCACACTAACATGTGACAGATGTGAAAGAGTCTGAAGACATCGTGGCGAGCGTTCTGCTGCCTGCAACATCCTCCAGCATGACTGTCTTGACAGTGGATCAGCGATGGTCTGGGGAAACATGTCCTTGGAGGGCTGAGGCCTCCATGTGCTAGCAAGCGGTACCCTGACTACCATTAGGTAGCTGGATGAGATCCTCAGACCCATTTCAGAATTTGGGCTGCTGCAGTGGAATCTGGATTCCTTCTGATGTATGACAATGCTCGACCTTATGTGGATGGAGTGTCTCAGCAGTTCTTGCATGATGAAGGCACTGATGCTATGGACTGGCCCGCCCGTTCACCAGACCGGAATACAATCGAGCAACTCTGTGGCATCATGCCTCATTCCATCCACCACCACCACGTCACACCAGGGGTTGACTGATGCCCTGATCCAGGTCTGGGAGGAGATTTTACAGAAGTACATCTGTTGTCTCATCAGGAGCATGTCTAGATGTTGTAGGGCAGGGGTGGCCAACGTCGGTCCTTGAGAGCCACAATCCTGCAGGTTTTCCAAATTTCCCTGCTCCAGCACACCTGACTCA
This sequence comes from Melanotaenia boesemani, assembly GCF_017639745.1. Classification (NCBI taxonomy): domain Eukaryota; kingdom Metazoa; phylum Chordata; class Actinopteri; order Atheriniformes; family Melanotaeniidae; genus Melanotaenia; species Melanotaenia boesemani. The sequence goes on along the minus strand of NC_055698.1, from coordinate 10,883,978 downwards.
AATTAAATGGATCCAACAGCCTATAAGGATCTGCACAATGACTCATTAGTTTAAGTCAGGTGTGCTGAACCAGGGAAATTTGGAAAACCTGCAGGATTGTGGCTCACGAGGACCGACGTTGGTCACCCCTGTTGTAGAAAGTGTATACAGGCACATGGAGGCCACACACACTACTAAACCTCATTTTGAATTGTCTTGAGGAATATACATAGAAGTTTGGTCAGGCTGTGATCCGATCCTTCTACTTTTATTTTGAGTATGATTCTGAATCCAGACCTCCATGGGATTTAGATTTCCATTGATGATTTTATGTTATTTTGTTCTCAATGCATTCCACTATGTAATGAAAGAAATATTTTCAACTAGAATTGTTCATTCATCAATATCTAAGATGTGGTATTTAAATGTTCCTTTTTTTGTATTGAGCAGTGTATATACACAAACAAAACTGGGGGCATTGGGGAAACTGTAGCCCTTAAACATATGAATGACTAAAAGGAACTATTATGGGTAGTTTTCTTGTTAATACAACAATAAAATTTCTTAAAAGTCCTTTTCCATCTGGCACCGGACAAGAGGTAGAGCAGGCCCCCAGCTCAGACTTCATCCAGCAAACATTTCACTTTGAGGCAGCGGTGTTAATCACCACTCCACTGTGCTGCTCTACAGCTGGTTATGGAACAGAGAAAAGAATTTGATTAAAAAAATAACATTCATACATATGAGGTCTGCTAAATGAAGGATTTTTTTTTTATTAATTTTACAGTTAAGTTCAGCTTGTTTATTGTCTAAATACAAAATTCAGTATAAATAAAAGGCTTAACTTTTAAAGTGTGGCTACTGAAAATATTCTCAGTACACAGTGATGAAGACTGATAGCACCCAGGTACAGACGAGTGAGGTATCCCGGCTGTTAATGGTAAGAAAAAAAAGTCTCTTGATGATCACAGCTGCACAATGATTACTGAAACCACCAGAGTCTGTCCCCACTTAAACTTATTAGAAAGACATCTGCTTGGATTCAAATAAACACTGAGGGTTTTCTGACATGACAATGGTCAAGAAAAGTGCATTTTTGAAAGTCTGGACTATAATTTTCCTTTTAGAATACAAACCTGCCAGTTTAAGTTCAACTCCACTGTGGTCGATGAGTGTCCCGTTAACCCTGTTGCTAAAGGGTTCGAAGGCAGTGATGCTCAACATAGCTGGCTGCTTCTTTCCCAGGTACTCATAGGACCCCCTCCACAAGGAATTCTTAGCAAACACACCACCAGGGACTGAAAGAGCCAAGATTGTTAACACAAAAAACTCAGCTAAAAAGACAATTTAGCAAGACTGTCATGAATCACTGAAATGAGAGAAATTAAAGAGACAGTGCAGATATAAATGCTGGGGTTGTTGCTGTTATTGCTGTATTTTCTAATCAAACAATATATTAAGAATTAATGAGCAAACTTAGATTAAATATTGTAAATAACAGTTTAATATGGGTTTGTAATATAGATGCAAACAAGTCCATTTCATTATTGTGATATTAAATTATTTTTTATGAGGAACAATCCATCTTTAATTTAAGAAGTACCCATCTTACCTGGCAATTTGGAGGGTGGCTCCTGCACCGTCCCCACTGGGCTCTTCCCACTTGGACGATTATCAGCTAGAATGAAAAATGTACAAGATGAACAGAAAGCTTCAGTATGTAAACCAGTAAAGAAAAACAACTGAAAAACTCCCAATTATTTACTTCAAATATGTCCCCATAATCAATTCCTATCTTGAGGTGGCCGGAGTGAAGGCTGTCTGTGACAGGATTTGACTTCTCCCCTGGAAGTATGCAGCTGCATTTAAGAAAATTTGCCAGCTTCAATAGAGACACTTTAATAATGCCTTACAGCTCACATGGGGACGCAGGACTACATCACAGTAGTAAACATACGCCCACGCAGGTAAACATAGGGAAGAGGGCTTTACTCACCATCGCAAACAAAGACAGGTATACTGTTTGTAGTTTACGAGCAGAAAAACGTCTCAGATGAAGGAACACAGAGACACACAAAACACATGAACACACTCTGCCATAGCCTTATGTTTTATTAGCTGCCAGTACCCTGAGCTGCCCTTCCATCACCATGCCCACAGGCACTGTTAATGTCCTGAATGTGCTATGGCCAGTTCTCTTCCTAGCTTTCACTCTTAATGGCATGGACTTAAAAATACCCATCACCCTGTGTATTTCAGCAGCAGCTTGATAAGGAATCCGTCACATGGATATCCACCTCTATTTCATCTTTCTCATCCAGCCATTAGCATTCCTCTTTCCTAGATAATTGTGGATCAATTACTCCATTTTTTTTTCTCTCTTTCCCATATGTACTTAGGCCAGTGATTTGGGGTGTCTTAATGGCAGTCTATTTGTCTGCTACACCTTGTTAACAATGCCTTTCCATTTATAAGAGGTACTTCTGCTAAGCTAATCAATGGGAAGCATTGGCCTAATCAAGTTTTGCGCCCTTGTTAATGTTTCAAAGCTTGTAGATTTGTGTGTCTGTGCACGGGTGTGTGGGCTTTCAGGCAGTCTAATTGCATGATGGATGGGCCATACTACTCTGACATGTGTCTGAGAATAAGCAAGTGTTAACAGAGCAATTCATCAACATTAGCCGAATCCCCAGTTTCCCCAACCCGAGTCACCACCGTGAAGACAGCACAGTGACTGGTTCAATAAACACTGATGATAGAAACTTTGTGCACTTTTTAAATACAGTGGCCAACAGTTCAATTTTCCAAAAGGCATATAGTTAAAGAGAAAAAGTGTATTTAATAATCTTAATTAATTAAGATTATTCATATATTTATTCAATTTATTTCCATCCTCACTGTTTCTACATTGAAGCAACATGAAGAGGCATATGACTAAACCTAGCTACTCTCTTCCACTATTTTCCTTTTTGGGGAATACTCCAGTTTTTTAGTGCTTTTACAGCTACTACAACGCTTTCAGTTTTGTTAAGAGGAGGGGTTGCTATGCTTTTTTTTTATTGATCATGCTTTTTTTCCTTAATGGTGTAATTCTTGATTCCAGAATTTGTTGCTACTTCTCAAATGTTCCCATAATTCCTACAGTCCCCAAACCTTGATTGATCCAGCTTTGTGATAAACAGTGTGCACCTTTTTTTTCTCTAAATACACCTGTGCTTATTGATGCAAAAGCTCTGTTTAAAATTCATTGGTACATAATACTTGTTCTTCTTGCTAGGCAGGAGCCGAGGCAGAGATGGGTAATCACTGCTCTTTGTCAGATTTTCAGCCAAATGAAAAATGCTAACTTAAATTTCGTTCAGCTCAGTGGAAAGTTGGAGTATGGGCAAAAGAAGCTGTAACATTTTGGTACAAATCACGATTACTTTCGTTAAGATGGCAACATACTCGTTCTGTAAACATTTGTTCTCAAAAAGTGTAAATCATAATCATGTTTATGAACAAACAATATATCTAAAAAGCTAATAGAAAACAGAAACTTTGGTGGAAGCTTTTAGGAAGCTCTAATTTAGCTTTCAGCTTTTTTGCATTTTAAAAACATACAAACAAAGAACAATGTTCTAGCTAAAATGTTAAAAAGAAAGTTTAATCTTTATGGCTTTTGGAGAAAAGCTGCTGCATAAGGTCATTTGGTAGTTGTACATCTATATGAGCCCAGTTTGAGCTGGTCATGTGAAAGATTTTTTTTTTTGTCAAAGCTAAAGAGGTGTGTGAGTGTTTATGTTTTCACATTTATTCCCATATTATCTTATCAATATTCCACCTACCTGCACATAGTGGTGGTTTCCCAGACCAGCTACCATCAGACCTGCAGGTCCTGTGCTCTGATCCTCCAGCCAAGTAGAAGCCAGGCTGACATGTATAGATCAGTGTGTAGCCAAGGGACGGCAGTTCAATGGCTCTCACATCAGACTGGGCTGGCAGCTCTGGCTGGCTGCAGTGGTGGGCTGGAGAGAGAGGGAGAGGTATTCAAGCAACCAAAAGGACAAGAACAGAAGATTAAATGAGGAGGAATCAGCACGAGAGGAGAAACAGATGTATAAGGTGCAGGAAAAAGAGGAGACTAAATATACGCTGACTGTTTTTACCAATGCACTCAGGTTGAAATCCGCTCCAGGTGAGGTTGGGCAGACAGGTGCGTGAAATGGAGCCCTGCAGTAGGTAGCCCTTTCTGCAGCTGAAGAACACAGTGCTGCTAATCTGTAACAGAACACACATGATGATGAGGACTGGAAAGTGGTGCTGCACAAAAAGATGAGCATGTTTTATGCACTAAATAGAAAGTTTAATGGTTTTTCTTTGGAATTTGATGTTTTTTTATGTTGTTTTTTTTTTTCAAAATATAAAACATGTAAACTTTGTCATTCTTTAAAGCTGTAAGTGTACCATCATTATTAGTAAGAATTTGTGGAGCATGGAAGGTTAATAAGGTTTTATAAAAACCTCAATGTATTACTGCAGTACTATTATTATTATTATATTTATTATAAACAAATATGATTGTGTCAATTATACAGCTGAAAAAAATGAATTGCTCATCATTTTACTGTCATATCTGAGCAGTTTAAATGCTGTATTCATTTTTCTTTTATTCATCAAATCATCATTAAAAATGGGTCATACTTTCAAGTGTTTCTTTGTATTGAGGAAAAAAAAATAAACATCATCAAATACTTTTTTACTCATCACTGTGTTACTGGTAACAAATGATGTTTGTACTAAAGAGTCTCACACAATCATGTCATGAATTTAATAATGATTCCATACAAAGAAAACATCTGAAGTGCTGTTTGGCATCTTGAGAAAACGCTGAACTTTCTCATATCCTCAGTACTGTAGTAATCATTGATTCAACCTTGTAGTCCATGTGGGTAAGAGAAGGCTAAGGGAAATATATGTTGCACTTCAGATGAAAAAGAAAAATGCCCTTTTGAGATTTAATTGAACTTTTGTTCAATTTATAAACTCAATTTCCTATGTGACAAGCATTTTCACACCTGGTAGCCTTGGCTGTTGTTCTGATTTCCAAAAAGAGGAGTGCCAGGATCTCCACAAGTAGTGTGGGTAGGATCTGAAACAAACACACACACAAACACACACAGATCTCTTCAATATTATCCTCCAATTAGAGCATTTTAGGCAAGTTTGATTTTTGCATTCTTTTCTTTTGCAAAGTACCATCAAGCAAATGTCTTATTTGTTTATAAATAAACATCTTCAGCATGAAAATGAGCCAAACATGTCACCATTACTGAGTGACAAGAAAAAAAAGTCCTGCAGCAGCAGTGTGCTTTGTCCCTTCACAGAGCTCCGAGCTCCCTGCATTTCCTGAAATGCTTAAAACAACAAGTTTAGCAAGTACTTTAAAACCTCTGCAGAAGTGCTCCCAGGAGGATTAGTACTGTTCTAAAGGCAATATGCTCACAGTAGCTCATGGTAAGTATTCTTCAGATTTATATCTGAAAAAGTTTACTACACCACATCCTTGCTTTACATCTAGGGCATACAACATAAAAAATGTACATCATTTATCATTTATACATAACATGAATGACCACTGGACTCAAATCAATAAAAGGGTGGATGGCAATAACCAATCACACATAACAGATATGCAAACAAATAATCAGATATGTGTAAAAATGCATACAGACATTATTAGCCAAACCATAGGGTGTTTTTTGTGTTTTCTAATGTCTCTGTTTCTGTGCTCAGAGCAGATTGGAACAATAAATTCTTCCCCGTCAATCTGCAAATCCTTCTACTTTGTAGCTGTTCAGCAAGAATATGCTTCTATCTGTCTTTCCTTAAAACAAATGCAGTGATTAAATGAAATATTTTAGACTTTCGTTCTTAAAATTGATATACTGCATTATCTTGTGTTTCCTTCAAATGACCACATTAACCAGGAAAAGTTGTAACACCAACATCTTAACTCCCGAACCTGAGAGTGAAAATTAATGAGTGAAATTGTCATTTACAAGGGTTTTATTGGACAGTAAAAGTGTAAAACAGAGCAAGGAGCTGATGCTTTTTGTCCTACTTACTTAGGACATGTTACATTGGTCTCGGTAGGATGGTGTGACCAGTGGTTACACTTTGCAAATATTCAACATATTCAATGTTTAATAGATGGAATCTCATATAATCTCAAATTTAACCGAATGTTTTTATGTCTGCTGTGGGTTAAGTGGGTTACAAATAATGCATCATGATTTATGTTTACAAAAACTGAGTCAAAGGATTTCGCACGTGCATATTTCATAAGTATTCAAATACCAAAACAATCCCTGGGGAAGGAAATTAGATTTTATCTTCCATTTGTCTCTGATGACTTAGGGGACATGCGTGAGTGTTTGTATGTGTAGCAAACATTTATACCTTATACACCTTAAACGGGATTATTCTTCCAGCTTAAATTGTGCTTTAGGGATTTTTATGGCAGCATAGTGATTGACATTTGTTATGGCAAAGTTCCAAAGTACCTGGATGAAGGCTGCTACTGGGCTAGGTGCATTTTGCAAACACTGCTTACAGTGCATGCAGGTAGCAAATAGTAAGAGAATCCAATTTCAACTGCTTTCAAGTTGCGGGTAAATTTGTGAGTGCCTACGTGATCACACATGGGCCACACAATGTTTGTTTCAACTAAATAAACATGTTGAAATAAACAGGATGAGAATAGTTGGTATTGGAAATGGGCCCTGGGTTTTGTTTGATTGAAAGGCATTTCCATTTACGTTTCATGTGATGGAGAAAGACAGAGCCCATGTTCACCCGGAAACGGCTTTGATCAATTACACAAGTCAAAAGTGAAAATGAGAATCGATATAAGTTGCTAGGTCAAATGGGTTTTTGAATGCTTTAAATCTTGGCTGCAAATGGTAATCATGGCTAGAAAGAGCAGAGTCCAACATTCATCCAAAGTGGTAAGCAATTCTTACAATGACACTAGTGTTGTACATTTAGAATGTTGTGTTTTTATTTAATCTATCCACATGACTGATTCTGCCTACAACCACACAATTACCACTTCATTCAACCATTTGATACAGCAGACTATAAAGGGAGCAGTAAACCAGCAGCTTACCAATGCACGAAGGTTGTGTACCACTCCAGGTGCCATCATACTGGCAGTATCTCCTGGCCGAGCCAACCAAGATGAGAGGAGGGTTGCAGGAGAAGGAGACAGACGAGAGATAGGTAAAACCTCGGTCCTCCCTTCTCCCCTGAGCTGGAATACCTGGATCTCCACAGAACACAGCTGGAAAGAGGCAAAGAAGAAGGAAGAAGGAAAAGAGACAGATATAACATGAGATGACCTGCAACACATGTTGGGTTTTAATTGGATTCTTCAGTGGATACGACACATCCCACAGAGGATATATACGTTATACATACTTGGGTAAAATAATGTCAGACACAAATCATTAAGTGTAATGTAATTGGGCATTTTGGCTAGATGCCACTTACGGAAGCACTGTGGTTTCTCTCCGCTCCAGTTACCGTTGCCCTGGCATGTTAACACAGTGGGAAGGGACAGCTGGTAGCCTTGGTTGCAGGAGTAGCTTATACTCGAGCCCCAGGTAAAGTCTGTACCAACAACTTGTCCATTAGGAATGGTGGGTGGTGGACCACAAACAATTGCTACAAGGCAGCAGAGAGACATGAAGTATTAGACGAGGTCAAATGTTCCTGTCTATGGCACAAACACAGAGCAAAATCTGTGTCAGAAATTAAATGGAAATAATTATTTAACCGCTCACTTTGCATATATTGCCATGAACGTCACTCAGCACAATTATACCTTTACAGAGTGGCCTGGTGCCATTCCAGGTACGATCCTTGGTGCAGATGAGAGAGGACGCCCTGTCAGCATCCATGTTAAACCCAGGAGAACACTGGAAACTGATTGTGTGGTTGTAGGTGAAGTCGTTTCCAAATCTCACCCCGTTGGCTGGCACTCCGGGATCACCACAGTTGATTACTGCAGTCACAAAACGGGATAAAAGATTTACAGTAAACACATTTCAATGCAGAAAAGACTCATTTAAAGAGCAGCTCATCTCACAAACTTAAATAATGCTGATCTACATTAACAATCACTGTTACATTTGCTTTTATGGAAAACCTTTTAAATGTGTTTGCTTAAATGTACTTTGTAGTTGACAGACTATAATCCTTTCACTTAAAAGTTTCTATGTGTCATTGTTCTCTATTTCCTGTAGTGCTTTAAGGAAGAAAAGACACTTCATCTTATGATGAGAATCCCTCTGCAGGTGCCCCACAAAGCTCCAAAAAGAACCACATTTCTCACTGACTACTTTTACATCCTGCAAGGTGTGATTAGGTAACACACCGCGTGACTCAGCTGCTCTGCAGCTCAGCTTTGCTGTGAATGGCTACGAAAGAAAATCCAGCACACATGAGAACTAAAGGGAAGTTGCCTTGGGACAATAAAGCATTGTTAAATGTGTACATGCAGCATGTTCAAGCACAACTCTAAGCAGGGTGAGAAAACTAGGCCTCTCAGAGGTGCTGTGTCTTCCCTTGACTGAGCAAGTACTTACATTTCCCATCAAGCTGGTAAGATCATGCTACTGGAATCACAATGACTTTCCTGACATGTCATCCCAGTAACAATACCAAAATGACTAAATAATATAGAAAAGCTTGGTCTGTACATCACAACATCACTTGTAAAACAGCCTAATACTACAAATATCAGCTGACTGAATAACTGGAAGTTTCCCTTCTAATAATAATCTTTGTCCAGAAAACGTATTTTTATTAGAGCAAAAATCATTACTTTTCCCTAGTTCAATTTAAATTTATTAAACAGACTTAAGAGAGAGAGAAACAAACAGAAAAACCCAGAAAATATCAAATCATGCTCAGTGTCCATGTGTGTTTCTTTTGCAGAAGGTGATCTGTCAAAGAGGTGCGACGTGTCCTCTTTCAGTCCTGTGGATGACTGAGCTCTGAAATCCATAAAGATTCCGCTTAAGGTTTTATATTTTTAAGCGAGAGGAAACTGACTGACCTCTATTTGCTCGGGTCTTCTGGCTTTGTACAGCAGCTGTGTGCCTTTTGTGTCACATGACAAAGGGCTGTCAGGCCTGTGCCCTTTAGATGGACAATGACTTGAAACCATTTCTTCCAACTCAGCCAGAGACCCACATGACACAGTCACCATTCAATGCACTCAAACATGACTTCCAAAAGCTTTCTAAAAGAAAGCTTTTTCAGCTGGAGTATGACACAGCTTAAAAGTGTGAACGAAAAAGAGATGTTAATTACCCGAGCACTCCGGCATGTTGCCTGTCCAGGTTCCGTTGACAGTGCAGTGTCTGGTGAGCAATCCGGTGGAGTAGTAGCCCTCCCTGCAGCTGTAAGTGATGGATCTGGAGAAAGTCAGGCCGTCGTGAATGAGGATCCGGGAATTTCGTGGAGTTCCTGGATTTCCACAGGAAATCACTGAAAAGAAAGAAAAAGAGATGGCAGCACAGAGCGTTAGAGAGCATTCATTCACTGGATAAAGCCCTCATCTTCAGAGGTGAAGGTGCTTTATTGGGAGGTGGGTTTGTTTGCAGGACTCTGCTGAAAACATTCTTTATCAAAGTTTTTTTCTTTTTTCTTTTTGAAAGATAAAACACACAAACCTTCATTCTTGATGAAAAATATTTTCATGCTTACATTCATCAGATTTCACACATTTTTCCACATAATCTTCTCTTCATTTAACCAAAAAGCCTGAAACCTACATGTAAAAATATACCAATTATCTCATAACATCTAGTCAGTGATTAGTAGAAGGAAAACTGCCAACAATAAATTTTATTTATCCCTTTTTTTTGTGTCCAAACAGGTAATCTTGAAAATGAATTATGTAGATTGGTTTACTTAAACCTAAATTGTTTAAAATCACATTGTTGTCTCATGTGTTCTAGTCTTCATACACTCATCACCACCACCCTCATGATCCACTGTGTCCTTGTTCATAAGTAACTCTGCTTTGATGGACAGACACTTTGCTCAGAAAATCCCTTGGTGTCTGTCCAGCCGCCAGCGATGGTTCTGTTCATTACAGTCTCCAGCTTGCCCCAGGCCCTCAGAGCCCCGGGGGCATTGCCCTCCCGTAATGACCAGATGTAGCCTGGCCCTTGAAGTCTGTGCCAACTGAGAACAGGTGGACAACCTCAGCATGTGGGCATGCCACACACAGGGAAAAGTGGGTTGTGAGGAGAGGGGCAGTGATGCTCTGTGGGTGTGTGGATGGTGTTTAAGAGGACACAGGAGAATGCATCTTGAAGGAACAAACAGTATAATGGTTGAAGGAAGAAAAGGTTCGTCTCATCATGAGTAGAAAGAAGAGGGTGAGAAAAGATACAAACAGAGCTACCAAGTGGAAAAAACTACTCAATGGCTCGATCAAAAGAAAGAATTTGAAAGATTTTACTAATCATAAACTTAATATGAATTCCAATGTCAAAAGAAAAACTGACAGAAAACAAACACAAACACATGCAAACACAAATAAACTGAATGTGTAGAGGAGCTACAACACACACTGTGGCAAGCAACCAAATTTCATATCTCAATATTTTTTACCTGAATCAGGACAAACTATATATATTTCACTATAATTTTTTGTCAAGTAACCAAACAGACTCTTCTAATTTACAGTTTCCAGTGCTCATTGCGCTTTCATTAAGGATCTGCAGCACATGTGAATTAAAACAGTTGACGGAAAATAAAATAGCTGTTTATTAAATTAAATGCTCCTGAAACAAATGAATGAAAAATACTTTTCAATGACTGTAACAAAAATACAATTGTGCAAAATGCAAAAAGAAAAGATACTTTTAACTCAAAACAAGCTTTCTCAATGTAATCGACATTCCCTCGTTCTTGATATATTTGAAAGTCTCGAAGTATTGGTCAACCCTACCAAAGTTAAATTAAAACATTTCTGTTTCACTATCATCGTTTAAGAGTATCAATGCAATTTACCTTCACTGCATTCAAGATGTTTGACCAAAGCAAAAAGCAGAACTGCAATATTATTATTATTCTTTTGCTGTTCACACAAATTAATTTTTTCAGATGTCTGCAACAAAAATGTAATTTATGATGTTCAGTGGAAGACATATTTAATGATCTTTTGCTTAACAAATGTAAAAACATATGCAACAGATCTTTTCCTCAAACTGACTGGTTTATTAGTCGAGCTGCCATCCACAGCAGGCTGCAGTTTTCAGTCCACTTTGGCATGCTGGCAGGAAGAGACTGAACTATCATTTCTGTGGTTGGTGGGCGATCAACTCTACTACATCTGCCTCTATATTGTGGCGGCCATTATCTGGCTTTATTTGTTATTAATATCATGTTTCCCTAAAAATAATCTTTGTTTCCAAATGTCTTTAAAATGAATTCCGAGTCAGAAACTGAAATAAATGGGAAAGCAAGTTTAAAGCTTTTTAGCTTTTTCTTTGACTTTTCTGGAAAGAATCCCAATATGGGAGATGTATGTCACTTTCTGTGTTTGAGATTGGGTCTTCAGCTTGACATGCCCTGAATAGTCACTGAATATATAGAAAAAAAAAACGTAAATAAATCTTTGACATTCAAAGTGCTCAACAAAAGCACAGAGCCACAGGAGAGATGCAGAACTCAAGCGACTGCTGAACACTGAGGTAAATGTCACAATTTAACAGAGTAAAAACATATTACTTACCATGACACTCAGGTTGTGTGCCCAACCAGGTCCCATTGGCCAGGCAAGTTCTCTCTGGTGAACCTTTTAGTACATAACCAGGCTCACAGCTAAAGCGGACAACACTGCCCACTGTAAACTCTTCTCCCAGACGGATACCGTGCACAGGAACACCTGGATCTCCACAAAGCCCGCTAGATTCCCCTGAAAGAACAAAACAAAAACATAAATCCACTTGTGAATGTGACAATTTTAGAATATGAACATGCATCAGAAACTCTGCAAAGTGATTTTTTCATTGCATGTGAGCACAATAATTGTGTAATCTGAACAGAAATATTGACTGCTGTTCCTTACAATTTTCTTTTTCCCTAAGGAGGATCTCGTTTCTAAAACTCATTCAATTTCTTTTCATTCAACTCGCTGAAAATGTACAATACGATGTAGCTTTTTCATTTCATTGCCCAAACATAAACGTTACAGCTTTCTTCAATAATTCAACATCCTCAAATGAAAACAACCACACAAAACATTTAGTGCTGTATGCAGCGCCCTGGCTGCTGATTTTACAAGGCAATGGTCAACATAACTTTAATAGGTGCATAGCTAAGAAAGTCAGCCAAATCTTTATAAAAAGATTGAGTTTACTGCCTGCACAGAGAACACTAGCAATCCACAGGATGTAGGTGAATGTCATGAATTATGACATTAAACTGTCACTGGGTTACTTTATTGTCGGACAGCTTGCTTTATTGTGTGTGTCTTAGTTTGTGCGTCTCTGCCACTGTGTGTTTATGCATTTTTCTGTTATGCATTTGCACATATGGGGATCCCCACAGTCTTTTGCATGTCTGATTATCATCTGTGCTCCGAAGCAAATTGCTGTTAGAAGAAAAGGAGTATGGGTGGTGTGGGGGGTAGGCAATGTCTTTATACTGCTTCATAACCCAGCTGAGGTATGGGTGTTGATGTTCCTCAGCCTAATGTGAGCAGATTAAAACAGTTTTATTGAGGACACTCTTTGCCCTTGATGCCCGTAGAGCAGACCGGCAACTCCATCTTTGGTCCACCTACTTTGCTCATTACCCGCTAACAGCTGCCACCCAAAATCTTTATTTGCTGGCCTGGCGTAACGGGGACATCAGTGTGACTGGGAGGTGCTATTACATCTGAATTAATTAAGTATTAAAGGCAGAAATGTGGGAAAATGATAAGAATATAACTCTGTATTTAAATAACAGAACACTGTATAATTTAAGAATATCTGGAATATCTAATAAGTATTTGGTCTCTGAGGATATATTTTGGTCGAGTGTTTGGAACCATCACTCTGGGTGACCAACCAATCTGGGTGTAGTTTTCCATACCAGAACAGTGTGGTGGTGAGCTGCTCCACTGCCCGTCCAGCTGGCACATTCGTGTGGTGTTGCCGATGATGGTACGCTGGCCCATGCAACTGTAGCGAATGACTGAGCCCACCGTTCTACGGTCACCTGAGACTTGTGTGTATGGAGGCACACTGGGTCGATCACAGAGAACCACTGTCCAATAGGAGAAAAGAAATCTTAAATATCAGCTTCTTAAAATGTGATTATTTCCTAGTCTTTGTTATAAATTTACAACTGAGTATAGAAAAAGCATCACCTAAAAGAAAAAATAAGGTTACTTACACAGGCATTTGGGTAGGGAACGGTCCCAGGTGCCATCCCCTTGGCAGGAGATAGAGCTGGTACCCAGCAGGTAATAGCCTGGGTTACAGCGATACGACACAGTAGTCTGGAAACTGTAGCGATGTGGCCCGCTGGGCAGTACCTGCCTGATGCTGTTCTCTACATGGCCTGGCTCTGTGCAGTTCACAACTGCAGAGACGAATGTAGGAGAGGAAGGGAGACAGAGAGGAAAGCAGCATATTGTAACCACGGAAGATTAAAAGATTCCCCTCCCCATCCATTCAACTTATCCAGCATCCATCTAGTCACCCAAATCCAAATGAGGTAGGAGGCACGCACAGGAAATAAACATTTGCTTCATTAGAGGCAGTCTCCTGTTGGCTGTTGTGGCGCAGAGATGGTGATGGATGGAGAGCTCACAGAAAAAAGAGGCACCATGTCAGTTTAGCAACAGATGGAGAGAGTTAGGGAAAGGGCGAGAATGTGAAATGAGTAAAGATGGGGGGGGGGTGTTCACAGTCTGTGAGGAAGAGGCCCTGTTGGTGGAGAATATATCAGCATTCTAACCGCATGTCAGCCAAAGACTGCTATCAACACCAATCCATCTTTTCTATCTCAAATACATGACACGAACAATGGCCTCAGCAAAATCAACAAAGTCAGAGTTGCTGTCGAGCCTTTACTGTTAACCACAACTGTATGTATGCAGGGATGCCAAAGAGCTAATGGCTTCTAAAATACTGTCTGTAAGTGACCACGTAGTCATTATGCCCCAGTTGCCAGTCTCATCCTTATAAAAGTATCTTTGCTCCAGCCAAAATGAACCCACTGTATGCTAATGTGCCTAAAAGCTTGCTCATTTCCATGCTCCCAAGCTGGCAAGCAATGCTAAAACACCCCCCAAATACCTATTATAATGCATTTCTTCCAGTACAGCACTGACCTATGGTGCCATCATTCACAACTTACTGCATAATAACAGTACAAAGCCTATTTGGAGAAATGGAGCTGCTTCAGCAAGAGACCTTCCAAGCTCAGAATTCAGCTTATAACATCTATGTTCAGGCAACACAGGCTCAAAAGGATTCCAACAGTCACAGAAAATGACTGACCGCCTGGTAAATTCCTGTGTGGCCTTGTGTGAAGAAAGAAAGGAAGCAAAAGGATGAAAGAAAAATGAAGAATAAAGGTGAGAAGAGAAGAGTGGCTGAAGCTATTCATTTCTGTTCAACTCAGAAGTGGGCAACCTGTCACCCTCTCCTGCTGACGTCCTGTCGAGTTAAGTGCAGGATCAGAGGGCTTTTTTTTTTTCTTCTTCTCAGAACTGCTTCTTTTACCTTCCATCACTAAACGATAAGTAAACACACAAGATTTGTCCAGAGGCTTGTGTTGCTGCAACTCAAATTGGTGATTAGAGAGGGACAGAAGGCTGGCTGTGCTGGCAGTGTTCTCATATTCCCTGAATTATTGATGAAACCTACAGACTTTATGGTTAAAATCTGGACTCTGGAGATCATTACCTCTGTCTGACTGACTCTTTCCCCGCCCTCACCTCTCTTGCTTTCTGCATATATTCCTTTTCCTGTCACTTATTAGAAGAATAGCCAATACACAGGTTTAGTTGAGAAAAGATGAGATGGATGAAGTTGTTGTCATCACAATACAGTTTTCCCACTTAAGGAGAAAGAGCAAGGCAGGCACTTTACTAAATGTGTCACAATAGCTGTAATTAATGTAATAAATCTCATTGACAAAAAGACCTCTAAACTACTTATGCCGTCACATCAACAGTGAGGCTAATGGCCATCAAAACAGATGCTCATCCACATGCAGACAAGCGCAAGCAGTCTTCACATAAAATGCATCCGAGAGTCGAAACAAGGCCAATGCTAATATGATGTCACTGCAGAGCGGAGAGATTTAAGGCGTATGTCTCAGAGAAAATCTTGCCTGCTTATGCATGCAGCAGCCAAATGTACTCTTTTTTTTAATAACTGAAGAAGGATGCCTGTGAGACTTGTAACTTCTCCATCTCTTCACAAATGTTTAAGAAAAAAAAATTCTTCCTCATTTAAAACAAATTCATAAGTCAATGAGTTGCTGGCTGTCTGTGCCTTGTCACATTCAGGGCCCATCCTTGCGAGGCACCCTTTTCTGTTCCTGTCATACAGCCTTTAGTCTGAAGCCACTTAGACACAGACATGACTGCTGCGATACATCGCTTGTTACAAAAACACTGTCAAATTAAATGTCTTTGCCTCAGTCATTCAAAGCAGAGCAGAGCACTTCTTATTCTGAGCAACACCCAAAATGCAGGTCTCCACGGGCCTACTGCCTTTCATTCAGCCTCAAGGATCCTGTGATTGTCTTTGGCCGTCTCTGCACTGATGTTAGCTAACTTTGTTTCCTTAAAGCCTAAGTGTATAACATAGGTAGTTAGGATGAGAGGAAATATCATCACATGTAAATATTATCTGGAGCGTCCAGAGACCATTAGATGTAATTCTGTGGTGATTAAATAAGCCAGGCTCCTCTTTGGGTTTTCATTTCAATTTCTCCCCAGAATGAGTCGGATGTGCTTCATCTACACTCTTTCTCTAATTAGAAACACCTGTAGGCACAACAGAAGTGACCTTGCAAAATATAGTAGGTCATTTATTAGCCACACACAAATGAGTGAGAACTCAAAACAGAGTCATACCCCCTCAGACAACTCTGCAGAAATTAGCTCAATATTTGGTAATGTTTCCACTTTTTGGATAAGATTTGGAAGAAGCCCTTTTCACAGCATGATATCATTGCTCTCTCTCTCTCTCTCTCTCTCTTTCTATATATCTCTTAACACTTACTTTTACACTTGGGGAGGGCTTTGCTCCACTGCCCGTTGGCCTGGCACATCGACTTAACAGCCCCCTGCAGAACATATCCCGTATTGCAGACAAAACGCACAACATCGTTCAGGTTGAACTGGGTTCCCTGGGTCACACCGAAAGTAGGGTTGCCTGGGTGGCCGCATGTGATGGCTGAGAGATTCATAGTCAAGAGAATGTCCCAATTACACATTCATAGAGTACTTTGTTGAATTAATGATGCTTACAGGAACAATGCCATTTAAATAAAGTCTGCATTAGAAAGGTATAAAAAGTTGGTTATAAACAAAGATGCTGAAAAAAGTACCAGATCTGCTGTTTTTATCGTTAGCAAGTTAATCCTCTTCTAATGCAAGTTGTATCACAGAATAAGGTCTTGTGTTTTATCGATAACCTGATCAATAGATCTCTAGACAATCTACATCAGTGATCACAAATCATTTACAAAAACACAAGAAAGCTTAAAGAAAGTAGCTTTCTGAGGGGCGACTAGAATGCTTAGAAATGTTCTCAGTAGAAAATCTGGGTGTGAATAACTACTTATTATCTACACCTGCAACAACTGATAATTCCACCCACAGTTTTACTAATGATTTGTTTTGCGAGGGTACTTACGAACACAGACAGGAGTACGTCCTGACCAGCGGTGATCCTGGTCACAGATTCGCACTGACATTCCAATGAGACGAAATCCTGGGTTACATTGGTACATAACGCTGCCTCGATAGTTATAATTCTCTCCAATGATTTGTCCATTCACTATAGGCTCTGGAGTGCCACAGTGGCCAGCTGTGTGAGGAAGAAGACTCAGATGTTTTAACTATGTGTTAAGAAAAAACATGACTTAAATTCATGAAGTTTTAAACACATTTATGTTCCGAGGTTCCCCTACCTAGACACTGGACTTGCGATCCACTCCAAAGCCCATTAGACATACACTCCCGCACTCGAGAACCAACCAAAGTATATCCTGTGTTGCAGGAGAAAATGGCTGTGGCTCCATACACAGTCAGTGTTCCAATCTTGTTACCATTTGGAGGAGTCCCGAGGTCCCCACAGGAAATGACTGACATTTGAAAACAAAAAATTATATTCTTAAATTATCAAGTATGATGCAATGGTTAAACTTTATTGCCATTAGATGAGCAATATCTGAAAATTAGACAGAGGTTTGTCAACATTTCTGTGTAAATAAGGCAACTGCCTTATTATCAAGTAACAGAGAAAACCAATCCCACTTACTGTCACAGACAGGACGAGGGTCTGGATAGTTCCACGTGCCGTTTGTCTGGCAGCGAATGATCCTCTGACCCCTGTAGTAATATCCTGGGTCACATATGAGCATCATTATAGCATCATATTGGTTCTGAGTGCCATAAATTAGTCTCCATCTCCCATGTTCCACTGCAGAGTGGCCGATGTCATGGCAGGTAACGGCTGGAAGGCAAAACAACACCAAATTAGTAAGTCGACTATTTGAATACGCCTGAGTTTTAAAAAATAGCTTGTACTATCTGTTTGTGACTGGAAACCATGATGTCATTGTATATACATTAAGATCCAATAGTCTGAACTGGTTTTACACATATCTGCAAACAATTTCATACTTTTTTAAATGAATATCTTCAAGGTACAAGCCAGATCTAATTGGAGGGTATCCACATATAAATAGGATAACTTTGGATTTACAGCTCTGCCACATTTTACCATCTTAAAGGTGATGCTTTGGATTGTGAGCTTTTTGAAGCCTTGTCCATACTTTTTCATCATTCAGGAACAGGGCGGTCTTATGTGTTCATCGAAAGAATGTTGTTACAGAACTAGTTGTAGACTTCATGGCAAAATCTAATCAAGTGTTTTTATTTCGAAGGCTTACTAATGGTCTTCACCTTGCAGTGAAACCTCTGTGTTTGCTCTTGTGAGTCTTCTTTTTATGGCAGACTTGGTTGATGATGTATTTACCCAACTGAATGGGACTTCAGATGTCTTTACCATTAAAGGAATCCTGCAAATGTCCACTACTGTTATCTATGAATTCCCAGGCTTTTTTTATAACTTTGTACCAAACTGTGCTTGCTGCAGTTTCAAATAGATTCATTTTCTTTTTGAGCAACAGATGGCCACTTTCAACTGCTTTTAGAGTTTTTATAACATCATGCTGTGGGTTCACAGCAACAGCTTTTTGGTTAAAAGTCACACAGTCATCTACAGCCTTTTTACACTACTTTGGCTAATTAAAAAATAAAAAAGGAATATCCACATCTGTCCATGAAATAATGTTTGAATCAAAAGTCCAAATATGTTTTAGTCCATTTAAAAAAAAGTACATTCACGTAATGTACATAATTATTTTGTAATTTACAAGACTGTATGTGGATAGACAGGTTAAATAACAAAAATCATGTCTACGTCTAAATATTTGCAGGCCTGTAATACTTCTGATCAGACTTGTTTCTTAAACAATGCTCCTAAACTTTGAGAGAAGATACTCACGAACACATCTGGGTGGGGCCTCAATAGAGCTCCACCTTCCAGATTCCTGACAGATCAGTGAGGTTGTGATAGGCCCGGCAAGCCGAAACCCAGGATTACACTGGTAGGTGGCCCTGGCTCCCAGAGAGAAGTCCTGGCCAACAATGCTGCCATTAACAGGGGGAACTGGCATCCCACAGGACATAACTAGAAAAGAGAGGAGGAAGTGGCAGATACAAGATGCTTAAAGCATGGGTAGCAAAATATATATTAAAAATACATCTTAGCATTGAAAACCAAGCCCACAACAATCCAAAGGACTGCATGGATGTGCAGTAAACATCAGTTTGGGCCACCATCTGCACAAAAGTGAACAATCAAGCCAACACATAAGACATGCAATTCAAATGGAGATTACTTCTGGTGTAGAACTGCATGTCAACAGTGGCTACCCTGCTGTTTCTGTTAACAAGACTGGTTAGAAACTAGACTGTTGAAGTGGAGTTTTACATTCCAGGCTTTTGTGATTGAAAATAGAAGACATGAGACAATTCACAGAACTGGTTCCCCAAAAAAGATGGTAAATCAGCTTCAGTTCCTTGTAAAGTTGTTTTTGTATTATTTGACAAAATAATAATAATAATAATAAAAAGCATTTGAATTAGGCATATTTATCCTCCTAGCCCAGACCTCATTTATATTTTATACCTTATTTTGAGTCATTTAAAACTTATCATGAATTATTCCATTTTAAGAGGGCAACTGTTAAACCAATTATCATTTCCAAAAATCGTGCACTGAGAAGATTTAGTCAAGGTAAACCAAATGGCACCAATTTCAGATGAATCTTTAAAATAATTTTAAAAAGTGGCAATGGGAGCTTTCTTTGTGACCTTAGGCTGAGTAGCTGTCATACACGGCCTGAGCTGAATGCACACTTTTATCCAAAGCAAATAGGGTTATGCTAATTTTTTGTTCCCCAACCACTTTAAATTGAAGGCACAGCTGTAAAAAATGTCATCTTTATCTTTTTTTGTGACTTTTTCTTTTCAGCTTTGACTCGATTTAATGCAGTCTGTAGGTTTCCTTTATTATTTTTTATTGATTGGCTTGTATGAACACAGTTATTAGAAATTGGACTAATGTTGATTTGTTTTAATTAAATCACAATAAAGTGCCCTGAGATGACTTTGTTCTGAATTGGTGCTAAACAAATAAAGCTGAACTGACAACTTGAATGATACACTGAACAAATTACAGAGATAATACTGACATGATTATACCAAACATAAGGAATTTTGCTCTTTTTTCTGAATGATTTCTCTAACACCAGTTCAAGTAAGTAAGTAAGTAAGTAAGTAAGTAAATAAATAAATATTCATCTTTACTCTTGAGCATTTGCTACGAGTGGGTCCTCACCTTGACAAAGTGGCACTGGTGCATTCCACTGGTAGATTCCTTGTATATTCCGGGTGCATGTGGCGCTGCTCTGACCAATAAGCCGGAAGCCCTGGTCACAGCTAAATCGCAAGGTGCTGCCTAACTTAGTGCCTGTTAGACTGTGCACTGTGCCATTTACAGGGTTGTTTGGAGGGCTGCAATAGGCCGCTGTGCAAAAGAGAAAAATAAACACATAAATATGCAAACCAACAGAACAGAGTGCAAAAGTCTAGAAAACCAGTAATGATGCAAGGCAATGCAAGTTGTTATGGAGAGGTGAAGAATTAATGCACATTCAATGGTGCAGAGCTTTAGATCTCTATTGCATCTTCTTGAGGAAAAGGACATATTAATACAGGCTCAACAATGCAATCTCTTTAAGGCAAACACTGCTTTGTCGAAGCAAGAAAATTGATTATGGGAAACTAATGTTCTGCAAAGCAAAATGGGAGTTTGTCAGGGGAAGATCATAAACGTGATGGATACATAATAGGAGGAACAAAATATCTGTTTTTGGTTAAATTGGTAGCAGCTATAATCATTTATCATCACAAATGATGCCGGGAATGGATCCACAGTTTCCAAAGAAGATTCACAAGCATTAACAGAGTTTTGCAGAACTCAGAACAACTACAAGTCAAACGGCGTCTTTAACAACTCACACGTGCAAATGGAAGTTTAAGTTAGTGGGATATACATATACACATATATGAAAACTCCAGAACTTAGGGGCTACTGCCTTGTAAGTTTCATAAGTTTCCCCGTTTTAACACACCTCGCTCAAATTAATGGGTCGATGTGCAGAACTCAACAAAAAGCTGTTGGAGCCATTAAATTTTAATCAAACTTGCTGGAGCATGGAAAGCACTCAAAACCTGTAGCACAGTGGCTCTCAAGGACCTGAGTTTGTGATCCCTGCTCATAGCATAAAATCTTGAATCAACAGCAATGACATGAACTCTGCATTAATGATGTCTTGCTACCTCATATAAATTGTTGCAATGAGACAGAATTTGATAGTTTTCAAGTGAGCAGGCACATTTTTGTCATACTAGACAGAATAAAATGCTACAAAATGAATGAATGAAATGAATGAATGCTTTTTCATGGCCCAAGAGTACAATATTCTGTAACAAATAACAGTCACCACACCAAAACCTTTCTTTAAAAAATAGAAAACTTAAAAAAAATCTTAAAAAGGTAACATGGAAGTCAATATGGGAATTAAAAAAAGTGAGTGATGTGCGTCATAAAACTGACTTAAGGCAGAATGTGAATTTGAGGTTGATTATAAAAGATGTTGGATTTGAGATGCTAGATATGTGATGATCCACAGCCAATCCAATTTAGGCTTTGACAGCACGTCATCTAAAGGTTGATGATCCACTTGTTTAAGAAACAGACCACGCACAGGGCTTCAATTACAATCACAAAACTACTCTGTGAAATGATGGTCGGTGTAACTGCAGGTTTCTAAACCACCTTTAGTTACATGCTCTTCTCTTCTAACTGTGACCAACTCATTTGCCCTTCTGTTTTCCCATGTTCCATTTTCATCTTTTGCCCATAGTAAGACAGTACATCACTTGCCTGTCTGCAAATCAGCCCTGTAACTTATATAGAATAAATCAAACCTACAAAGGAGAGATAACAAACAAGCAGGGAGAGGAGCAGGGACTGGAAAGACTCAGGCTGACTCTAAGCTGACTGAACTGATGGAAAAGATGAACATTTCTAAATGGCGTGATGGAAACAGTGAGACAAGTTCAGAACAGAGTAAGAGAATAGAAAAAAACAGGGATGGAAGATAGTAAGAGAAAATGCCTGCATGTTGTTAATGGAAGACCTGCCCTTGGAGAAAAAATAAATTAATTGATCAGGAAATATAGCTGAATACTTCAATGTGCCTTTGCCATCTGTTTATTCCTTCCCACCAAGGTACAGCAGCACATATTGACCATTGCAAATTTTGGGTTCTCTGGGGGTCACTTAATCCGCCATGTTAAAATCCATCAATGCTTTAAAAAAAGACGGGAAAAAAAGCAAAGTAAAAGAGGTAGAAAGAAATGGTAAGTTCTACAACAGAACATGTGGTTGGGGTGACAGAAAGCTCCACAGAGAGGAGGAGAGAGACAATTTGTCAATCTGGCTGAGTGGTGTTGATACAGAATGGAGGGAGCCTTTTAAATATTTACACAGTCATAATTCACAGCGAATTATACAGGTGTCGTATACCAACAGATCCTTCATGGAAGCAGGACAAAACAGAGGAATAATAAGCAACAAGGAACAGGGTTTACTAATTCCCAGCCCTTGCCACACAGCGAGATGTGGGACAGATGCCTGCTGCCCCCATTAGGCTCTTATAGAGATGGGTCATATTTCTGGCTGTCTGAGCCACAGTTGGCAGCCCAGATGTTGGTCATGTTGAAAAAGTACCTCCACTGATGAGAGCGAACTTGCAACAAGGTCCCAAAATAACAAGTAAAACATCATTTTCACACAGTGAATCAATCACAGTGCAAATTACCCACTGGGGTGAATAAATGCTTGTGGATTACTGGTCCTTATAACTCACCTGAGTAGCGTATGCGAAAGCCTTTGTGGCTGGTAGTGTGATCAAAGGACCAGTGCAGGTAGACTTTGTTACTAGAGCTGGTGATGCTCAGTGGACTGGAATAGTTACCACTGAGGGTAATTAGGAGAGGACTTTGTCTAGATGGACCTAGAGGAAGATATAGGAAAAAAGAGATAAAACAACTTATTAAAAAGACATCATTAATGATAGTTCTTTAACTTTGAAAGTAATGAAGCACATCTAGCCTTTATGTAAACTAAAGAAGGCCCTTTATCTTTATAATAAAGATACTTGGATCTAAGGATTTCTATCAGATGCTTAACTGCCTGTGTTGCATATATTTTCTAAACATACAAAATTTCATACGAGCAGGGTTATGAAGCAAGTAGTTGCTAGACTCCAAATTCTGTGAAAAAAAAAAAAAAATGTCAGGCCATAACTGGCTTGGCTGACTTAAGGTGAGCAAATGTCTGCTTCTCTCCACTCGGCAGAAGATAAAAAGCACTAATCAGCATCACAAGTGTATACAACCACCATTTTCTCTGAGCTGCCTGGCAGAGTTGCTGACTGTGCCTCTAATCACATGCAAATGTACAAGGCAGATGTAGATGTTCTGTCACCATAAAAGGGGGGTTGTGTTTGATTTTTACTTAGTGGAGGCAGATAGCTTTGTTATGGACAGTAATGTTAGCTGTCTGGTTCATTTAGCCTTTAAATGTAGATTTCTGTGAAAGTCTTTGGACAGGAAATTGGGGATTTTATTGTAAATGACCATGTAACAAAATATGAGTAGTAGTCAGCATCCAAACCAACAATTCTATATATTATAATATATATATAATATATACATATTCACTTATTCAGCAGCTAAATTGACCCACCATCAAAGACCTCAAGCTCATCAAACTGACGGCTGGTCTGGAAATGTTCAATAGTGAAGGTTATGTTGTAGCCTGGCTCTACTTTGACCACCCAGGAGCAAGACTCAAAATGAGGGAAACCACTGCCAGGTGACTGGCTCATAATGACGCCGGTGGAAGAAGTCAGCACCTCATTCATGGGGCAACTCACTGGTGAGAGAAAAACAAAGCAGAGAAACAAGATAAAGTGTTATTTTAAAGTATCGCAATGATCCATTTACGTTTTGTGTTATTTTATAATTGCAGATCACCTCTCCTGGTTGTTCATTCATTTTAGTGGATTCAATTTAACTTGAAGTCTAAATTGGATTGGTTTGATCCATATTGTTTCTGGAGGAAAGCTCAATGTGACTAAAAGCATGGCTAAGCTAATTGTCATTCTGGTCCAAATGCTGTCACAGGAAACAAAGGCATGCATGGAAAAGCAGTCCACAAAACAGGTTATATATTACATAGCATCACTGAGTTGGCATGATCATATACACCCTTTGTTGGCCAATTTCACTGTGTGACATGCTAACTTAGCAAGTAACTGATAATTGCCTTGAAACCCTGTTGCTGTGGTGAATGGATGCACCACATCCATCTGTTCATCTTGTTTTCCATCATTGGGATTCTTTTAGGACATCATTTTGTAGGACACATCAATGCCGCAATGAGGTGCCAGTAGTGTCTGAATTATTAAGCATGACATGATGCACTTTTCTTTTGAGTTTTTGTTGGATCATTGTGAAGCCAAGCTCTTAATCTGCTACAGCTGCATGCATGCAGAATGGAGTCCCTCAGACACTAGGTGCAACAGGACTGAATGCAATATGTTATACAGCACCCACAATGCAACAGCTACATAGTTGTCTCTTGTTTTTGCTGGTCCCATCCAAGTGCTGAGGTAGTGAAAAACTCCTATCCACTGCACAAACAGCATATTCTCCATTATTTTTCTAGCCCAGGCATTTCAGCACATTTCTTGTAAATTTTTAACATGGCTGTTCCAATCGCCTCTCAAAATCATTAAAAAGAGGAAAAAATCCTCAAAGCCTATTCTGCTATGCATAATGGCACTCAATGGTTTAAAGATCCAAGTTAATGCTACTTAAAATCCACCCAACAGCTAGTTAAAAGAGCCTTAACAAGACTGACTTAACATTGTTTGCCTGCAACTAGAAGCTTTGCTACCATAACAAATTAAATCAGTACAAAACACACAAACACACATTCCATGCTTTAAATGTGAGGAAAACAACTTCAGAGTGCAAATAACTGGGTGTGCATTTAAGTATTTAAAACAATGCTGAAACTTTAGGTGTAAATGACAAATACAGGTAATTGCCAGTCCTTTCTTACAGTGTAGAAATACTGAACACTGCATCGGTTTCAAGCAGCAACTCCTTCATGAGCAGCAGGTGCTTTTTTGTGCACGAGTGAGCATCTGCATTAGTATAGAAAATGCTCACGCGACGTCACTGCAACTTTGTCCACCATGTTGGAGGGGGACCCAGCTACTGTTTCCATTGACACTTTCATGTGTCTCAACAGTAAACTATGCTAATAACATGATTAAAACACCGACAAGAAACATCATAAACTCACAAGGGAGCTAAAAAGTAATGAAGCAGAAACGCAAATTACTAACTAGGTTCCTACACCTGTCAAGGACATTTACACTATATGTATGTGTATATGTATATGTAATATAATATAATATATATATATATATATATATATATATATATATATATATATATATATATATATATATATATATATATATATACAGTATATATATATATATATATTCTTTTTATTTATTTATTTTTGCTTTGTTTGTTGCATTGAATTTAGTTGAAAATCTCATAACTAAATGTCACCTTAAGTTGGAAAAAAAAAAAAAAAAAAAAAACATAAAATGTTTCTAAATGTCAGCACAGGTTAGACAACGGATTTTACCCAAGTATTAAAGTGTTTGCATGTGAGCGGGACTGAGCTTCAGTAGTATTCTGATCTACTTTGATTCCAAAGAGATTAAAGGGGTCGGTGACATCATTTACAGCCTCATACACCTCTAGGGTCTGAGTCAAAAGGTTTGAATCTATCAATGACAGTAAAGCTTATTTGCCCCTTGAAGTAACAGATGAAATTTAAGAGTCAAGTTCATTAAACAATCAGTTGGCTGAGGTGTGTTGTCAGTGACCTTTCACAGAGCTTCAGCTTGTATTCAGAATTACTTTCAGCTTGTCTTGGAGAAGATGAAAGGACAAGCAGGGGCACTTATTATCAAACCAATTTATTTTGAAATTTGGGAATTACTCTTTTAAGGACTGAGTCAAGAAAGAATGTGGGATCAACATAATATAGTAGATCTCTAAAGAAAATTCACTTTAATCAGATGAAAGGAATAACTAGCTGCAGGGAATCAACAAATCCTCACTTCTTTTTGTGTGTAAACTGTTCATAGTATGTAAGAGCCTAATGATAAATAATATTTAGTGGAGGGTATTTGTGCTAACAAGCACTGATGTACACAAGTCTGCCTCCATACACATATTTATGCACTACTCATGTGCAAATATGGTTGTATATAAATGCACTGCTGTGTTGGTATTTAATTACCAAGAGCTGAAGGGTAACAATGAGCTGACTGAAAGGAATGGGTGACAATATAAGCATTTGTCAGGATCAAGACCTTACAACTCTGATAACTCAAGTATGACAATTAAAATGTGAAAAGGGGGGCAGCTGTAATCCATTCTGGAGAAAGACTAAAACAAGAAAGCAGGGTCAGGGAAGAAAAAAAATCTATGCAAGAATGAAGGGACAGACAAAGAGGCAGGGGGATGAAGAAAGCCACTGTAAGCTCGGAAACTACTGTGATGGGTGATTAAGCAGGTTTTAGCCAGACATTTCTTTGGTGGGATAAGCTCAGGGATTTTGGATCATCAGCACTCATTGTGTTTTCTTAAACAGAATGAAGCAACACTTTGTACTGAAGCTACTGCTGTGTGTGTGCATCCATGATTCTCCAAATCCCCGTACTCTCAGCAGACGGTAAATGTGGTTAAAGGTATTGAGTCCAACATGAGTCTGTATAATCAAATAAAATCTAATCGAATATTAAAATAACCAACCAGTTGCTCAAATGGGAGGAA
Source organism: Melanotaenia boesemani (assembly GCF_017639745.1). Taxonomy (NCBI): domain Eukaryota; kingdom Metazoa; phylum Chordata; class Actinopteri; order Atheriniformes; family Melanotaeniidae; genus Melanotaenia; species Melanotaenia boesemani. The sequence continues at coordinate 10,857,127 of NC_055698.1, read as the reverse complement.
GTGCAGGAGAGACCAAACGCATCTGAATGACTTGCTACTGACTGGATTAAACGTAAAAAGCAAGAATAACTGCAGGTCTGTTCATACTTGAGTTATATTGGCAACTTGTTTTTATGCCTGTAGACCATTTTTGGGGGGAAAGAAAAAAGTCAAAAAGACAGAAACGGTTTCCATCAACACCCAGATCTGTCTGTGCTTTTGAGAATCTGCAGCACTGCGTTTTGAACCAACTACAGACAATGACAAGAAAAAGGAGAACGGGAAACAATGGGTACATGTGTTATGCAACAACAGATGTCTGATGCTAGTGAGTCAGTAGGGAGAAGGGAGCGAATGCAGAGGATGAGGGGGGATACCGGCACAGAAGACGACGCAGCACTGCAGAACCGGCTGTGGTTTCAGTGCTGCTGTCTGGACGACCGTCACAGAATGACAACATGCACTGGTGTGCAGTCCAGACACAAGCTAGACAAGTGTGGATGGATATACAGTGTATACATGAGCGTGTGATGTGTGGGATTGAGTGTGTTTGTGTGTGGCGGCAGAGGCCTCTAGACGGGCAGGAAGGGTTATGCCTGTCAGAGCTGGAAGTGGTGATTTGATAGGTGTAGCTGCAGCCAACATGTCCCCTGAATTTCAATGAGCTGTGCACTTTGTCTATTTGCTGCTCTCCAACTAAGTGCCTCCCAGTCTCTCTTTCTCACCTTGCCGTTAAACTGTAGCCCTAGTCTTACCTACTCGCCACTCGTCAGCTCACGTAGCTGTGATTCAGGCTTTGAGACAAATTTTGCATTTGCCTCTCTGAGTCCTGCTTATTCAAAGTTCACTCAAACTGCTTTCCTTCATGTTTTTAAAGCATCGTCTCTTCCTATCCATTCTAGTTCTCTTCCTTCACAATCGGAAACTCTCGCTCAACCCCTCCTCTTCTCTAGCTTTTGTTATCTGGCCTCTTTATCCCCCCAGTGTGTGTGTATGAAAGTGAAGTGACAGGGAGTCAAGAGAAAGAGGAAAAAAAGCGGTGCATGCGGGAAGTGTTTGTCCTCAGTATGAAATGTTTCTCAGCATAAAAATGATGCTTGCACTTGTATATATGCAGGTGCGGAAATACAAGTTATAGAATATAGGAAGATGTAGGAAAAATGTACAAAGGGATTTGTGCACCTATTAAATCACCTCAGAATAAAGAAGATTTCAGTCTCATCTGTTCTACTTCTCACTGGGTGTCCCAAGTACAGCACTTTGTTCCAGGTCTAGCCTTTATATTATGTGTCCTGCTCCGTTTTGTTGCCCTCATCCTTTTCATCTATTTCTTTTTTTTATCTCTCTCCTTTTTCACCTCATGCTGAGAGGATTTGCATATTCTCACAACTTAGTGCTCTAAATTACTAGCATTTATCAACCTAAACTTACTCTGCCTCACTCACTGCATAATCCATAAACAAGATGAGACACAAAATGTTGAAAATGTGAAGCACACTTTTAAAAAAAATAGATGCAGTTATAATATTTTGAAGTACAAAGAAACAGAGGGACCCCTGCATGCACCCTGTCTTTTGCCTACAGCAAACCTGTTACACACAACAGAGTAATAAGATGAGGCTGTATGTGAGGAGTACAGGAATCCTCTGGGAGGATGATATCTCAGCGTAACAACAACACAGCAACCACCCTCAGCCTCATGGGAACCAAGTACCATCCATAGAGATGGAAAGGGTACCAAAATGATGTGTGGTTGTTGCTCCATGTCTACAGGCAAAGAGAGCACCCATGGGAGGCAGAAATATGGGAAAACACAACCTAATGCTTGAGTCTCTAATTAAAGAAAAAGACAAAAGCCTGCTGAAAATAAACTCATAGGACCCCTCTTGGCAGATGAAGGCAGTGTTTACCTGTCTTGTAATACAATAATCAGCCACAAGGTTAAAACCACAAGCTTAAAATTGTCAGCCTTCCCTCCACAACCATCCTGAATAGCTTTGGCGAAGTGTTATTGTCATTTGAGGGTTCATGGAGTTATAAAACAATAGTGTTTCACAGTAACATCCATGTGAATGTGAGGAAATGTTTTTTTCAGAAGAATGATGCATTTTAATGAGATGACCAGAGCTACTTGTCTGTAGACTTAATGTGGCAGATGATCTCTTTCTGTTGGCAAGGGAAGGCAGGTTTATTTGTACAGCAAATTTCAAGTACAAAACAACTCTAAGTGCTTTACATAAGACATTAAAAGCATTAGAGTAAGGTGCAAAATAAACATTGAATAGGAGAATTAAAACAAACTAAGAAGATAAAAGGGATGAAAAACAAAAATATTAAAACCGACTAAAACAAATAAAAGATATTATTATTTTTTTCCACACTATAAGTGTCATGATCTATGTTGGTTTTGGTGTTTTATGGTCTTTTCATGTTTAGTTCTGTTTTGCTTTCTGCATCCTGTCATTAGTAACTTTGGTTTGATTTGGCTCATTCATGCCACCTGTTCCCCATGAGTCCTTGTGTGTGTATATATATATATATATATATATATATCCATCCATCCATCCATCCATTATCTTGACCGCTTATTCCATTTCGGGTCGCGGGTGAGCTGGAGCCCATCCCAGCATTTTAACAGGTGAGAGGCAGGGTACACCCTGGACAGGTCACCAGTCTGTCGCAGGGCCAACACAGATAGAGACAAACAACCATTCACACACACACTCACTCCTACGGAGAATTTAGAGTGTCCAATTAACCTAATATATATATATATATACCCTATATATGATTAGGGTAATCATCATCATAACCTCCATCACTGTCAATGTTAATTAAAAGCAGTGGTAAATAAAGATGTTTTAAGGTTTGACTCCAGATTTGACTTCAGATTTTCTGGTAGTTTGTTCCAGATAATAGGAGCATAAAAACTAAACACTGTCCTATCTTTATTTAGTTTTATCTCTCGGATTGGAAAACAAACTTGACCCAGATAATCTTGGGGGTCTGTGGCTCATTTGGCTTCAGCAGATCAGATGTATATTTGGACTAGAACCATGCAGTGCCTTGTGCACTAGCAGCAACATTTTAAAATAAAAAAAATATTAAATTTTTTGGCACACAGGAAGCCAGAACTGGAGGCCAATAGGAGGCCCATACTGAAGCCTTGGAGAACGCCTCAGGTCATCATTGTTTGAGTAGATGTAGTTACCAACTGATGCAAAGTAGTCCTTGTCTTTCAACTACAACTCAAACCAGTTCAGAACTTTTGCCACTATCTCTGTTTAAATTGATGTGGTTTAAGACTTTGACAAGGGCAGCTTCAGTGTCGTGGTGTGATTGAAATCCTGACAAGAAAAATCAAAACAATGTTCAAAGCAAAAGATCTGTAACTCTGATGATGTCCTCCAAAGTTTTCTGGGTAATGATGGAACATTTTTAAGATGCATTTTAATGCACTGGGACAGTCATACGAATAGAGTATCCTTGTGCAAGATACAAAACCCCACGATCCCCAAAATCTGTAAACAATTTATTAATGATTTAAACACATTCTTATAAGATCATACAGATTTCTGTTTAGCTGGCAAATGTACCCATGTCCATGAACAAATCACACACTAACACAGTGCAAATAGTGACAACCTTTGACCTACAAGCATAAATTAAATATTCAACAATTCACTGTTATTTAACTTAAATGCATTCGAAAGTTCTTACAAAGTATTTCAATAGCGCATAAATAGACAGAGATGAAAAAAGAAAAAAAATACAAGATACTAAATGGAAAATAGAATAAAAAAGTGCTCTCTGCTCAGATTCAGGTGCCAAGGTGCCTTGAATACAAAAACTCAAGAGATACCACTGGTGCTTTTTTGAAGTCGTACACAAACACTCACCATCACAAGAAGGCGGAGGCCCCTCGAATTCGAGGTGTGTGCCTAATCGACAGGTCAGGATGCTGTTTCCACTTAACTGGTAGCCTGGAAGACATCTGTAGCGCACTATGTCCCCTGAACACAGACATGGAGAAAAAGGCGGTGCATTAAATTACAGATCAGGAACGTTGACAACAACGAGGTTAGCTGATACAGGTTGAAAAAGTCAAACATTAACCACTGCCTCGTTGTCAGAATGCATATCTGACATACAGGACATAGCGGGCAATTACAATTTATTGTGTGTCTCAGTAAAAGAAAAAGTCAACAGATATAATACATTCCCACTGGGGGTCCTGAAGAAAAAGCACTTCGCCAGTGTCGGTACCTTTGTGTGTGTCTGAATAATAAGCCTTAGAGTTATGAAAATAAAAAGATAAGAAGTGATCTTTATTGTGTGCTACATGAGATAATGGGAATATGAGCACTGGCCCCACATCCCACTAGGTTTCTGGCTTTCTGATTATGTTGTCATATTTATTCTTACATTCTGGGCCCTAAAAGAATCCCTGGATAATGCACTGTATGTTGTAGTGAGCCTGGATTCAGCACCACCGGCTCAGGGCATGTGTAGTAAAGTTAACCTGAGGCAATGTAAACTGTCAATGCCAGAATGTAATTTGACTGTGATATTAATGGTTTCAAATGCTACAATTTTCCAAGTCACAATGGGACCAACGTGCACTGTGAGAAAGACAGCAGTGTTTACATAGCAGTCATATTGTGTCTATGAACATGCGCCTTCTTGTGACAGCATTTCCACCTACCTATTTTAAATTCTTTGCTTGCCATCAGGATCTCTGCATTTGGAATGATGGGGGGAGGCAGGCAGTACTGCAATCTGTAAGCTTTATTCAGAGCATCAAAGACAAGAGAGGTGTCAAACACAGACTAAACAGAAAGTGAATTATCTGAGAGAAATACAGATCAAGCAGGCTCATTTAAATACCTTGATAGCTGATACGAAACAACCCGCCCTTCTCGGTGTTACTACGAAACCGTATCAGCACCTGATTGGATGTGCTGCTGGGTGGGTCATTGGGCTCTCCATCAGTGAACACACCTAGTTTTCTCGCTGTCTCTTGTGGACCATCCCTACAGGGGAGAAATGTCATAGGTTATTTCTAACTTCAAAAACAACAACACATTGGAGACAACAGCCTTTGCTCATGAACCCATTTATTTTCAGAAAACACCTTGAGGCTCCATGTTGCTAGCCAAACTGAGCCACATGCCAGATTATTGTCAAGAAGCTTTAAGCAGCAAAGTATAATCAAGCTGCTCTTACTTCATCAAACCCAAAGCAATTACTCTGGCATGCTCTAGGCGATTATGTTAGAATAAGGTAGAAATTAATGATAAGCGTGGAATGACAGGTCTGGATCGTACTGCTCTTGCTAACAGACATTCAAAGGGAGTGTCTCTGGAAGCTGTGGCCCTGCCTTGGCAGTCCCCTGGTGTGGGGATGGCCGATTAAGCCAGCTCCCAGATTCCTGCCACAACCATTCAGCTTAAAAACCATCTGTCTTTGGCTGTCAGACTGGGCATGGGAGATTACAAGCAGCTCTGGAAACGGCTGGCTAGGGACTGCTGCCTGACAGCACTCTAGCCAAGCCGCCATTACGGGGACCATTTCCTTGGCTCAGTAGTTCAGTGGGTGGATGCACAGCAGTTGTAAATGGAAAGTGGGGAACGTGATAGCCCTCCTCCTGTCTCTGCGGGAACTTGTTGGGGAAAATCATATAGGCTTTCATTTATAACAAGAAAGAAAATAAAATGATAAAAAATGTCATTTTGTCTTACTACAACAAGGTTGGCTTAAAGTGTTGATTAAAGTTCTGTTTGCAGCCCAAACACTGAAATTCAGATGTCAAGACCACACAGTGTGGACTTTTCGTGTGGTCATCAAGCTGCCAGGATGGCTGGCAGTCACATCTTCGTTTTCACTGAGGGCTGGGACTTTTGGAGCCTGTCTCAGAGAGAGAAGATCAACTGGGACTGGCAATCATCATGGATGCAAAATCCTGTCTCTGGTGGTACATATGGCAGGTCCAACCATGCATTATAGAGGTGATGAAAGGAAGCTTTACCCACAGATCTTCAGACAGCCATAAAGGCCTATACCCATCACCTAAATGTCCTGACAGATGCATGTGTGTGCACACACAAAGACAAATTATTCAGTTTATTATATTTTATACATATATATTAAAAAAGAGCGAATGGAAGACACCACAAGCCACCAACTTTAATGTTACCATTTTGTAACCGGCATATGTAATGGTGCTGATATTAATTTGATTATTGGTAGAGAACTTAAATACAAATAAGAACAGTATTTAATCAATGTAATGCTTATGCACTGCTGCCTGAGAGGGCATCATTTCTTACCAGACAGTAATAAAATCATGTGGCCCGTGAACCTGAAGGAGGGTGAAGTTCAGTTTGATACCAAACCCAGGGGCCACTGTGATCAGCCAGGAGCAGTCAGATGAGCTTGGGTATTCCTCTGGGTATCCTGGGGAGAATATTGTGCCATTGTCTGATGTGATGTTACCACCACAAGGCACTAAAAGATGGAGGAAGAGAAGAAACAGAGAAAGACTATGTATATCAAGAGGCCACGAATACAACAGGACACATACATAAATCAACTGTAATCAGTAGAAAAGGGGGATTTTTCACTCCCCTCCTCTTCTGCTTCCCTTCTCGGTGCATCTTCCCTTCTCTGCTTCACTCTTCGTCTATTGCCCAAGCACTTGTCTGAGCTAAAGATTAGCCAGTAAAGCCTGTTAGTAAGTGGGGAGTTGGATGGAGTGTTTTGCAAAGATAAGGCGTCAACCCTTTCCCATTGAGGCAGAAGAGAGGGACTGCAGAGATGAGACCGGGTTGTCAATGTGCACTGGGCTCTTGAGGTGCGTGCATATGTACAGTCGGTGTATTTAAGGAACAGATACGTAAGAATGTGTTAACTCTGAGTGAGAGGAAAGGTTATGACAATATGTACATGTCTACATTGCAGTCACTCAAACCCCCAAGGCCACACAAGCTCAACGCATACAAGCTAAAGAAAAAAAATAATAAAAAAAAACAAAAAAATAAACAAATAAATTATTAGGGAAAAAGGCTGCAGTACCCAGCCCTCAAAACAACATGCATAAAAAATTGAGTGTGTTTCCTCAGAAAGTAATAGATTTAAGCCCCGGTGCCCCACATATCCACCATTGTGGATCAGGGGAAATTAAGAGAGTGTAGTAATCACAGCAGTGCAGGCATCTCAAGCAACCCAGTGAGGGTATGCAGCTTACAGGCACACCCTTGAATGCCTGATAGACCCAAAGCAGATATCACGTGTTTTATTCCCCTATTTCTCTCTCAGGTCAGATGTGTGTGTATGCGTGTTCATGCTCATGTTACACTTCTGCCTGCTTTAGCCTCGTGGTCGACTACCCCAACTGCTGCTGTCTCACCTGTTAAATGAGCTATTGATCAGGCCCATTGATTAAACCCTCGACACTCTATGGAGCTGCACCTCTGGCTAACACATTGACTGGCAAGATACTTAAGTCACAAGTGTGAACAAGGATGTTGCTTCAAGCATTAAATGAGAATAGAAAACATAAAATTATATATATACACTACCGTTCAAAGGTTTGGGGTCACTTCCCTATTGAATCCCATGGCAAAGTGACCCCAAACTTTTGAAAGGTATACATATAAATATATATATATATACACAAACAGATGGATGGATGGATATCCCAATAAATCCTTACTCTATTATTACTTCCGCACACCAGGTCATTGCATTAAACTCCATGCATGTTTACTTACAGTCAGAAGTATCAGGCTACACTTTGCATGGTGTAAAAGTCAAATACACAGATGTTAATGGGTGTCCACATTTCATGCCAAAGTTGACGTAAGGATACACAGTGCAGTGTAGTGTCAGGAAAAGTCACCTGGCATGAATAATATATTAGGCTGATGCTGTTCCCTAAATACTTTATGCTGCATCTGAGCCGTAAGGAGCAGCACAATCAGAATAGTGTAAATTATTACAGAAATAAGCTGTGCTATTAAAATACAGGTGCTTTTGGAAATTGTATTGGGACAAAAGGGACTGTCAAATAAAAACAATACTACTGAAAATGAAGTAATTATTTTGTCTTTGGAAATAAACTTTTTGAATCAAACTTGGCATCCACAAAAAGAAAATAGCTGTAGGATAATAAACTATCTCCTGCTCTCTCTGCTTTTTCACTCTGTTGCTCCTTCACTCACTTCCATTTATCTCCCTGCTACCCCATTCAAAGTTCCAGTGTCACGGCCATCACCTCCCTCTGTAATTTTGCCTGCCTTATTGAATAATCGACAGCTGGAGCGTGAGAATGTGTGTCAAGGACAAGGCAAAAGAAAAGAACATCCATTACTTTTCCTTTCTAATTTAGACCCTCTTTTATTCATCTTTTATTTGTCTTCTCTCCTCTTTAGCACAGTATTGCTTTTTACTGAAGACTGCTTTGTTTCATTAATAGAGAATAATAATTCAGTTTAATTATGTAATTCATAATTGATAATCATTATCTCCATGGCTGCAGTTTACACAAATGATGTAATAGCTCAATATGATCTTAACAGGAAGTTATCATGTAATTAGTTTAGTTCTGAATTTGTGTCTTCACCTTCAAAATTTTTTACCTCTTTTAAAATCTCATGCAACTTTACCTTCGCAGCGGGGGAATGGATGATCCCAGTTGCGAGTGGTGCCGTGCTCGCATGTGAGGATGGAATGACCCATCAGCTGATACCCAGGCAGGCACTCGAAGGAAATGGACTGGCCCACATTGTAGCCAGCCCCCACTACCACTCCGTAACGGAAGGGCTCTGGATCTGGGCATTCTTGTAGCTCATACGCTGAGGGGGGAAGAAAAGACATTCCACCTTTCATTTCAATCAGCTCTGAGGATGCTTTCAAGGCTGGCTACGCTTATAATGGCCTTGTTCTGGCTTTAAAATGTAAATGTTCTGCCCACAAACAACAACAGTGAAATAAAAAAGCTTCCTCTATTTTAATTTAGCACTTTTACTTCCATTTCAACATGTTTCTGTTACTCTTCCAACTCACCCACTCCTCTGACAGGAGAGTTTCCAGTGATAAGAAATGCCAGAGGCAGGGCTGGCTTGTACTAGCAGATGATGATGCAGTCACCAGAGGTAGAGTAGCTTGCACCGGTTCTGGATACAGAACCGGTGCAAGCAGTGAGCCCTGAAGAGCTAGGAATATAAATATGACTAAAGGAGTCGATTTCTTTGGATCATGGCTTCCTTTTGTGTGAGTTAACTCATGCATAGACTGAAAAAGGGGAGCTTTCGCAAATACAATGCTTGATTTATATGCTAATATACACATAATTATGTAAATGCTTGATTCACCTTTCGATTTGCTGGCTCATTTCTTGAATTGCTAAATATAAGCTGTGTGCCTGTTGCATATTTAGACAAGGCCAATTTATCTCATTCAGATATAAAGTGAGACCTATTACTGACACAAGGTAAAGTTATTGTTTTGGTAATCAAAAGTTTTCCATGCAGACATTTAAAGAAATGGGGAATATTGCTATATGTGCCTATTAGCTTAAAAAAGTTGTCTACAAGGATAATAAAATATTATCATGGCTTTTAGTTATTAGATCACAGCTTTGACTACAAGCTATTGAAACTGGTGGTAGTGCAGGTTGTCTTCTATCTTCCATCTGTCATATAATTAATCAAAGTATTACCCACTCCTTGTACCCCCTAAGTGGAAGGCAGCTAAAAAAATAGAAATCTCCAAGGGAAAGAAAAAGCAAAAACACTAGCCCTTTTAGGTACAAACAGTAATCCTGATGTTAAGTAAGATTATGGAGAGCATTGTCTATTGATAACTGGAGCATTACCTGTTCTAATCTAATAACAGATTTCCAACATGCTTATGGGTAAAAGCACTGCACACCTACAGCTCTGATATTTTATTTTTACTATTCAATTATTTTTTATTCTACTTCATTAATCTGAAGTTGGGAAATTCTTTCTCTGCATTTAACCCATCCTAGTTGCTAGGAGCGGTGGGCTCCCGGAGAGCAGATGGGGTTTGAGGGCCTTGCTCAAGGGCCCACAGCGGTTTTCACCTTGGTTGCCAGCCCAGGGACTTGAACTCAGGGTCTCCAAACCCAAGCCCACCTCTGTAACCACTAGGCTACCACCTTCAATTATAGACAGAAAAATATAATTGGAGCAGTTATGCTTGACTTCATTAACCATTAACTACTGTTAAGAAAAACCTAAACTGTATGGAGCAGAACAATCTGCATTATCCTGCTTTAAAAACTATTTGACCAACAGATCCCAAACATTTTTTTAATGGATGCTTCTCTGATGTCTGCCTAGATACCTTATTGTACCCTGTTGGCCTTGATACAAGCCAAAACTGTAATTAACGCTGTGATTCGACTATATATATATATATATATATATATATATATCTGCATCAACAACTACTTAAACGAAAATTTGAAAGTCTTGAACCAGTGTGTGACAGAAAGTCGACATATTATAGAGAATATATGAGTGGAATCATTTACCAAATTATATATAAAAAATAATGGTATCAAGTTCAAAGTTCAAAATGACTCATGGCAGTATCTATTAAAGCATAAATTCCAGTTATTAAATGTGTATTGATATAGAAGTACGAGTTAATGTATGTGGACGGGCATTTCCATACATTAATTTATCATCTGTCTACAAACTAAACAGCTAATGGAAATCCAAATAAAAATAAACCACAGACTGAACGAACACCAACAGTGCATAACTATACATAAAGAAATATCAGTAAAAAGTCATCATGACTGATCAGTCCTCCTAATAATAAGGCATTACTTTAAGAAGAGTATATAACCAGTTAATAACTGGATTCTTACCTTGGTACTCAAACCTGAAACCTGGTTTGTTCTGTGAATGGTCACTGTGGAAATATACTGTTGTCTCATGGGAGGTGGTGAGAAGGGATGAGGGAATATCCTGGCCGCTAAATCGACCAACCACTGCGCTAGTATCAAGGGGCCCATTTCGTATCTCAAGAAAATCATGGTTGGCCTCGGTGGAGAAGTTGAGGAATTGTATGTGGGCTCCTGGGAAAAGAATGGAAAATAATTGTGTAAAAAAACTGTGTTTAGAATTTGAAAATGAAATGTCATCCTCTTCCTGAAATACCACTAACACTTGCAGAGGGTCTCAATGCTGAATGAGCTCAATCAGGTGCATTTAAAAACAACAAATGTCATTTCCCAGTCCAGGTTTTACAGTGTGGAAATGCCAGTGTGACATGCTGAAAGAGTCTCACCGTAACCAACTGGCAGGTAGATTCTCCAGGTGCAGTCACTGTTGCTAGGGTAGTTGCCAGGGAAACCGGGACTGAGAATCATTCCTTCCATCTCCTCCCGGATTCCACCACATTGAGCTGGTAGAGTCCAGACAAAGACTTTCATTAGCATTTCCAAACAGTGATGCTCCATTAGAATAATAACACGAAAGCAGTCTGGTTCAAATTATTCCCTGTTTAGAAAAAACAAAACAAAACAAAAAAAAACTCTAGTGCTGGCTTGTACAGGATAATGTGAGTTGTCCATTTGTTTGAGTTATGGCATACTAGAGGGTGACACATTTAGTCACTTTAAACATTTAATCACAAAACCAATAAATTTAAACAATTTCAAATCCCTCTGATTTCATTCTCATTAGAGGATTTGAATGAAATAAAGTTAAGCAAAAAAGCAAATATTTGATTTCCTTTGAAATTTTTCAAAAGAAAAATACAAAATTTTATGCAACAAATGACCAAAAATAATAATAAAAAAAGACAAATTTTACTTTATAAGATCCCTGCAACTCAACACTATTTATAAATCAAACACACACATTTAAAGATAAATGACTGTATGCCATACATATTTTTTTTTTCTTTTTCTCCACTCTTACTGAACTACATACAGAACCAGTGCCTCTTTAATCCAAGCAGGAAAAGAGACATAACTAGGAAAAAGTGGTGTGGAAGAAGGGCAAAATAGCAGAATCAAACAAGATGACCACAAGAAAAGAGAACCTTACAGCAAAGAAAGAATGTTGCACATAATATTCAAAGACTTAACTGACTCTTTCAATGAATGTAAAATAAATACTCAGATTTAAACTTAAGGTTGATAATTTATTAATACACTAATTATTTATTCATAAGTAAGCATTATACAGTATTTAGATTCATGTTTCCATATTACATGTACATGTAGTTAACAAGTGCAGTGACCCCAATTATAAGTTAATGAGTTTAAGGTAAAACCTTACAGTTTTATGCTTCTAAAAGAAAAGTCTTTAATTTAAACATCATACATGGACATAAGACCATTTTCATGTGAAAGGGGTTCTATCATGAGTGGGTTTAAGGATATGCTGTTTCACACATATTTAGATAAAATAATAAGTAGATTGTTGATGAGACACTTATAAAAAGCCAGTACTGTTTTACTTTTTTGAGGCAAGTTTGCGCTTATTTCTGTATTATTGCTACAATTATTCTGCTAACTGACAGAATAAAGCTTTGAGAGTATATTTTAGTTTTAAGATATTTAGCTTTCAGGACCTCTGCCACTGCTTCTAAACAAGAACTGAAATATTTTAATAGTCATTTAAATAGTTAAAACTGATTTAGGAGGTGTTTTATGAAGAAACAAACACTCATTTTGGTGGTGTTTAAGTTAACACTCAACATAACATTTAACTCTGATTCATTTTTGGTGAGATTAATGTTAAATAAAACCAATTGTTCAAAGAAAGTCCTGAGAAAATGAGATTATTAACAACAATTACAATTTAACAGCAATACTATTAGTAACAATAATAACAAATAGTGCCAACAGCATTTAGATTTGTGAGTCCATCCTGCTGTATCCATACTTTACAGAGATCTCTGCCTGGGCTGAAGACTTCAGGAGAAATACTGGGGTCTGTACATATTCCTGACTTTATAGCTTGTAAGCAGGAAGGGAGGCATAACAGGAGAAGAAGTGGTGTGGAAGGGAGAAGAAAAATATAGGTTCAAAGTAGATGACAAAAAGGAAAGAAGCTATATTAAAACTACGAAAGGATGCTGCGCATAAAGTGAAAGAGAGAGACAGAGGTACAGAAAAAGAAAAAAAGCTAACAGAGGGAAGAAGATTAAGAAACAAATGAGACAAAAAAAATCTACATAACTCGGTGGAGGGAGAAACCACACAGAGCAAATGGAGTGCTGTACCACTGAGTTTCTGTAAGGAATACTATGGGCCAAATGTTGTCCTGTAGTAGAAAGAGCCAATGGTAATCAGGAAACTGATGATGCCTGTAAACACGATGAATCTTTCCCTGATTTCATCCAATCATTGTCTGAGATGGAACTAATTAGACAATAGTAGGTTGTTTCAATAAATACCGCTCATTTGTTAAGGTTTTTTTTTCACAGGAACAAAAGGGAGAAAGAAGCTAATGCAGTTTTCTTCAGCACACACTCTCAGTTGGTAAAAATATCTTATTCATTCAAGATGCAAAAGCTCCCAAAAAAATTCAAACGGAAATACATCCCAGTGGATACAACCTTTGATTTTCTTTTTTTAAATCTCAGAGGCGAGATAGTCTCTTGCATATAAAGTGCTTGTATTAGGAAACAGTGAAGAAAAATGTAGATGCCTTTATAACCCATACTGAATTTGTATGGTGATTAAAGCAGCTATTTTAGGGTTGACCGGAGTGTACAACATTATAAATCTGTACACTGGCACCTCATGAGACAAATGATCAGAAGGTTAAAAAAAATTCAGAGGAGAAGCAGAAGGTGGAGTCATGTGAATTCTTACACAAGTTATCTTTTACCTATGCAAAGAGGAGGAGGATAGTTCCACCGTCTGACGGTTCCAGGCATACAGGTAATGTGTGAGTTTCCCTGCAAGAAACAGCCACGCACAGACATGCAAACACATACAGACACAGAGAAAAAAGCAAAGGCAAAGAACAGGAGATGAATGAATTTGTTCTCTTCACTGTCACTCATAAGTTGCTCCAATTATCTGAACCTGCTGCTTGTCTTCACAGGACTTCGTGTGGAGACTAAATGGCTGAATCCAGTTAAAGAGCAGTCACTTTTTCTCTAAATTCCACAGTTGAGTTTTAAAGCATTAACGATAAAACAATGAAATAATGGGAAAATGTTTGATGTTTTAAAATAATACAGACTCAGTTAACATTTCTAAGAATATCTCTGTGCTCATTTTGAGGGGAAAGACCCGCTGCTGCAAATCTTATGTAGAGACCACATGCTGGTTTTAGTCTTTGAACTGTTAGAAAACTCGCTTTCACATGTCTGCCTGATCAGACTGCAGGGGTTGATCATGTTCTAAGATTTTTTCAGGCTTGAGGGATAATGTTTTAATTTCCTTTCTCCCTGTGCTACTTATAGCTTCTACTTAAACTTGGATCTGACTTACTGATTTATAGGAGGCTATTATCACTTTCTTAAATTGACAATTTTAGAAAAACAACAAGACATTTCTGCAGAGTTCAAGCAAAACGGCAAGAATGATCCTGAAAGTTTGGACTGAAAGGTGAGAGTAATAGTGAAAGTCTGGGTTCTTACAATGTCTTTTATCATTATTTTTGTTATTTCTTCGGAGCAGTAGTAGTATCCATTCTTTATACTGTGCACAAACAGCCGAAATCACATCCACAAATGGGTCAGGTTACAGCAATAATTAATAAAGGTGGTATGCTGTAATGGCTGAGGAGAATGTGAATCAATACTTGGATTTAAACTTCAGGTTAATAATTTATTAATAAGCTGATTATTTATTCATATTTAAGCATAACAATTAAGCTTAATTTTCAGTATTACATGTCCATGTTGTTTCATATGGACCTTGAATTTGCATGTAAAGTTTTATTTTATTTTAATTAACTTAATGTGAAATCTGACAGTTATGTACTTTTAGAGGAAATTATGTCTTTCATTTAAGCATAGGACATGCAAACAGTATAAAGATTTTCATGTGATGATGCTTTATATATTTTAAGGATGTGCTGTGGCATAAACGTTAAGCAGATGACTTGAAAGCCATTATAAAAAGCCATACTTGAGTTACTTCTTTTAGGCAGAATGTACATGCTTGTTTACTTAATAGTGCTTCAACAATCATTTTACTATCAGACAGGATATCTAGTTAAAAAAAAAACAAAAAAAAAAAAAAAACAGAACAAAACTCTGCCACTGCTTCAAAATATGAACTTAACTATGTCACAAGGATTGACTAATACATCGGCCAGCCAATATGTTGGGTTGATATTTGCGTGAATTTTCTGGTATCGCACCGGGAAATACACATATGCGTATCAGCATGATTTACAGTGTTGTTGGAGATGCTGCAGTCACGAGCAGAGCATGCTTTACTCCTTCCCCACTAGCATGGTGCTGGTGGAAATCCTGCTGCATTAGCTTCAAAACAATGTTAAGTTTTAAACTTAGTGAACTTTACTGAGTGCATTAAAGGAAATTTTATTTGTTCACAAATAATCTTTTACGCCATCAGCGTTTTCAGATGTCTGACAGCGAAATGATTTTACGCAGCAGCTGATCAATCATAGTGATCAGCTGATACCTTCCAGTTACCTTCCACTGATCTATAAGGTCAAATAAAAGAGTTTCAGGAGAGTAATAACTCCAATGAGTTCTAAGCCATGTTGTTTTATTCTGTGAAGTCTAGAAGTGGCTGCAGCACAAAGCTGGGGAGAGAAAAACACCGGCAGCGCTTGAGGCAAAGCCGTGCAGCAGGAGAAGAAACGTGATTTGCGCTGCCTGTGACTTTTAAATAGTTGTTTCAGCCTCATAGTAAATAGTGTAGATTGTCATGACAGTATTTTTCTTGCCTTCTTTCCATATGGTTGATATGACTGCTATGCGGAGAGAATTAAAGAATATTTCTGGCTCATAATCTCCCCTGGACGTTTCTCTGCCAGCTAACTGCAGAAACCTCTTTGACCCATTTCAGAGCACTTCTTGATTATATGGACATTTATTCCTGCACGCTTCAGTATGATGTAAAATACAACATCGATTCATCTCTGCATACCACCCCTTACAGAACGTTAGGAGTCTAAAAATAGAACAGCACAAAATCTGTGCAATGAAAATAACCACTTTTGGCCAGAATATGATTATATTTTTTATCTTCTTTATATTTTAAAACTTGTTTTAATGAAAATTCACATAGGAAAAGTCAAGGACCAGCAAGGCTTCGTGATTTTATTTGACAGTTATTGAATATGCACATTTCAAAAAGGTCTTGATTTTTCCTGTTTTAACTGCATCTAATGTTTACAACAAAGATTAAATAAAGATATGTTCATCACTCCACATTTAACCTGAAGCTAAAGTCAACAGTGTAAATTTCTGTTAGGTGCAGATGAAAGAACAGCAGCTGTTCACTCTGCGGTGGTTCTCTAAACACACGGACTGCAGCGTTTTCACCATGTTTCTTTTTTTTTTTTTTACAGACTCATAACATTGTTATTATTGTCATTTTTTAATGTAAACTGACGTAACAAAAACAGTATCGGCTCCAAATATCGGCTCAAGAAAATTGGCAGCCTGTATCGGCCATCGGCCAAGGCTGATCAATCAGTATCAGCCCTAAAAAAACAATATTGCTTAATAAATTTACAGATTGAAATTAACTGAAATCCCTAGCAATGTCATCCAGTTTATCTTGTCAGTCCCAGTCTCTTTTCTCTGAGATTTTGCTTTGTCAGTAAAATATTCCTGTGGAGAGGTAACTAAAAAGCAAAACTAATGACGGCAAACTCCAGAAAAACACTGGTATGAGATTAATGATCATTGATTAGTTAAGTATATATGAAAGCAAGAAATGTTACCTGTAGAGTATATCCAGGTTCGCAATGAAAAGACACCACATTGTTCATCTGAAGACGCTCCCCAACCTTTAGTCCATTCATAGGAACAACAGGCTCTGGGCAGTTGGTCAGAGACACCGCTGAGCAAACGAAGAATGGAGAGAAAAGGATGGCAGGCACAGAGAGATTGGAAAAAAAAGGACCATAAAATGACAAACTGCAACCAAATTTGTCATAAAATTGCAGGACATTCATGTGATTCTTAGGAGAACTAAAAGTAGGCGTTTACAAAATGTACTCCTGTCTGATTTAAGCCAAAAGCTATGACCTGTTTTTCAACTTACTTTTGTATTCCAGCCTGAATCCAGCTGCAGACACACTAATGTCAGAAAAAAAGTGCAGGTAGAGTTGATTGGAGGTGCTGTTGAGAAGAGCCGGGACTGTTGTGCCTTAGTGGGAAAATTAATAGTAGATTTTAGCAATACCGTCTCCTCCAGAGGGTAACCACAGAAAACTGAATAAGCCACTGACTTATGACTGAAAAGGTGGTCTTTTTTTCACAGTTGTTTACTTGTGTTTGTGGCTGAATGCTTTTATATACGGTGAAGGCACAAAATATTGCAAATAGATGTAGTATAGAGTATTTGGGGAAGCAGTTCCATAATATTGTAGTATATTGGATTTGGGATAGCTAAACTAAACTTTAAATATGTATTCACATCTTTTATTAAAATGGAGGAAAATATTACAATAATTCATTTTCTAATAACCCATGATGAGACCAGGCGCTTCCATGTAATCTGCTTTTAATTAAGCAATTTTACTTTTTATTTTAGTACCACTGGTTTTCCAAGTTGTAGTTTCAGATTTCTTTAAAAGAATTAGGCCATGAAGTATTTCATATTCAAGTAAATCTGCTTTTTATCCAAATTATACCCATAACCTGCAGTACCTGAGAAGCTGCCAAGCATGGTGTCAGTGTTGTCACCTCCGTCAAAGACCTCCAGCGAGTCCCAGTTCTGCTCTGTGACAAAGCTGATTACCTGGATCTGAGACGGGAGTGTGGGAGGCAGAATGAGGGGATGAAGGAGAAACACAATTAGTGAAAAGTAGGGGGGAAAAAAGGAAACTCAAGCAGAAAACAGAAAGAATAATTGGTTTTAGGGAGCAGATCAGAGGCAGTAAGGCCACAGATGCATATGGGCAGGAAACCATGTACTCCATGTACAGATAAGAGATTAACGAGGTGGAGACAGCAAAAGATGTATGTGAAAAAGATTCAGTGGAGTAATAAAAGGTGTAGTGACTTGGCTTGTATTCAGTCTCATCTAAGACTGGCATATATAATGTGCACTTAACCTCCTAGAAATATGTGACCAATCTTAGAGTGAAAAACAACCCAAAGTCAAGAATCTTCAGTCATTTTCTCTTAACTGAATAAATGCTAAACAGAAACAATAGTTTAAAGTGAGTGATATATGAAGCTATTAAAACCTTCAAGTAGAGAAACACATCTAACAAGGCAATGCTTTTAAGGACCGTCTTCCTTTTTTTTAAATTAGTGTCTTAGAAGATTATGTGTAAGTGGTGAACATTCGATTTTAAGTTATGAAAAATGTGAAAGCGATAATGGATGCTTAACATAAAAAAAAGGCAGTGTGAATCTTATTAAACTATTAACATCTGTCACTGTTTAAGAAAACACACCACATTCTGTAAGAACTGCAGTCTGAATCCTCACAATGGCTGAAAAAATAAAGCACCTAAAACCTCAATTAGCTGGTGAATTCTGAACAAAGTTAAAACGCACACTCACTCAAAATCTATGAAACTTCTAGAGTATTTGCAAATTAAACTGAATGTGCAAATGGGGCTATGCTATTGCATATTAGCTCTAAGACTGCCTACATTCACTCATGCAGCTTTCACTGTGCCGTCGCTTTTTGTTGCTACTCTTTCCAAACGTCCCTTTTGGTTCTCACTCAAACCTATTTCTCTGCCCTCTCCTCTGCCTGTGATGGTTATAGATCGGATATGAGCCAATTAAAGGGGCTGCGGGGGCTCTGATGCAGTGGGCTCCCAGGGAGACGAGGCAGATCACAGATTGATCTTCCATTAGGGGGCTGCAGCAAATGTGCCAACAAGGCACCTCACTCCTTTAAGTTCTCTTCTGGATCGTGACACTCCAATCTAATGTGTAGCTTGTATAGGGAGCAACGGTAAAAAAGACACAGAGAAAGTAAAACAATTATGGATGGGGAGGAATCTACAGCAGTGTATGGACACTGAAGAAAACTCTATGTAGCAATGTTGATGTAAACCTCTGTACAAGTGTTTCAGTAAACAGAAAAAAAAACAAAAAAAAAAAAACATGTTGTTAAATGACCATAACATTGGCAGTCACAAATGCACACATTATCTATCTGCTCTTACTTTTAGTCTTTTTCACCTTCTAATCTATTGCAGGGTTAGTGCAGAGAGCAGAATGCTAAGTGGGCCTGTGGGCCATCTTGTGTATTTGACCTGCAAGGACAGTCAGTTAAGGACGGGGGGAGCTAATAGCTGAGGGACGGCTCTGAGGTCATTAAACAGAGAGACTGAAACATGGGCCGGAAAACTTTCAGTCGGGCAGACCCACAGGGACCCAGTCCGAGGTCCACGAGGTTCCATCACACCCACATGTCAAAGAATAACAATATGCAAAGTGAAATACCTCCTTAAAAGAAAGGTAAAGTAATTTAAGAGGCAGTTACATATACATTTATTTTCAGGTTGTGCAATCTCAAGTTTCAGGTAAAGTGATCTACAAAATTACATTTTGAGCCTGTGTAAGGTCAAACGTTTAGCTGTCCTCTTGTACCCAGAGAATGTGAAATGTTAGACTTTGATATATTATGTATAACTCTGTTAATTAACCTTTGATACCCTGAAAATGTTCCACCACACAGGGGCTTGTTGTCAAACCAGAAACAGCTATAAAGGCTAAAATAAAAAGGTAAAGGTAAAAAAAATAACATTTTTATTCCCTTGAAAGTTTTTTAATCAGTCAGTTTGTAAAGAGATCGGTCATTAGGTTAATAAAAACGGATCAGCTTTAGAGAAAAATTTGCCATGCTGACCAATGGTAGGCAAATATTCCACTTTATAACTTGCCTGTTGCTTATCATTACAGTGTGTAATTTTCATATGTACAAGGCATGCAGATAAAGTACATCTTTAACACAGCCTGGCTGAAAACATAAGTCATCACCTGGTTTCAGCTAAGCAAATAGCTTAGAGCCTCCCACTGGAAAAGTACTGCAGTGATTAACATGCTTCAGATGAGTAGTTATTGAACCCTAACTGGTGCAGAGAGAAGCCTGTTATTCCTTTTAACAATCGTGCTAGAAGACACACCCTGTGGTCCTAGAAGAGAATTGACTCTTTCAGAAGGGTCACATTACTATTCTGCACCAAGATTGCAGGAGATTAAAGAAATAACTAAATCTGGATTCAGAACAGTCCAATGAATTATTCCAACCTGAGCAGATAGCAGAGAGA
Organism: Melanotaenia boesemani; assembly: GCF_017639745.1. Lineage (NCBI taxonomy): Eukaryota > Metazoa > Chordata > Actinopteri > Atheriniformes > Melanotaeniidae > Melanotaenia > Melanotaenia boesemani. The sequence continues at coordinate 10,836,698 of NC_055698.1, read as the reverse complement.
CCATCATCTCTCAGGGAGAAACATGTTGGGAAGATTCAATTTTTGAATGGTATCGGAAATCACTTTAAAATTTGGTGAAATCAAAACAAAGAAAATCAACAGTAGAATTTGCAACAATGTTTAATAGTGAAAATAATGATATCTCCACGCATTACATAAATAAAATGTAAGGTATTGGACCTTAACAGCTGTGTAGCCTTCAGAAAAGCACTTAACAGCGGAGCTAATTAAAAAAAAAAAAAGACTTTAATTTGTGGGTCGCATTAAGAATTGGACTCAGGTGAAACTAAGTGAATGAAGTGTTGCGCCCATCATCCCCGGTATCTAATGTTTAAGTCTGTATGGGAAGTGTCATGATCTGGGGTTGCTGCAGTTGGTCAGGTTGAGGATCAGCAACATTATGTGTCCAAAGAACGAGCTGAGCTGACTACCAGAATGACCACATTTTACCATCAAACAGCTCTTTTCTGATGGCACAAGCAAATTCCTTAATGATTCAGTTTCAATACACTATTGTTGAGCAGACGTAATCCTGTTTAGTTAGTCTAACATGTGTCCTAGCTATTAGAGCTTACATACTGGGACTTTTTATTGTGCGTGCCTTAAAATCTGAGAGTTTGGACTGAATTGGGGACATGTTTTTAACCTGGCTTTATGTCTGATTTAATTATAGATTAAAAAAGGATAAAAAAAAAAAACAAACAAAAAAAACTCTTATACAAACCTGGATTCCTGATCCTTCAGGAACGGTGATTTTCCACACACAGTTGAGGCTGTTGAGGTAAGGCTCAGGGAAGCCTGGTGATAAGATGGTGCCAGTGCGATAGGTCAGATTACCTCCACATGGAACTGCAGGATAAAATAGGGTTGTTTGCTAAGTCATAGCAACAATTTCATCATTGCTATATGATGCCATCTGTGGGGAGCAAACACAATCCACAAAGACCCCGCCACATAGCTCATAGGGTACAAAGACTCTGCTACTCAGATCACACTGAAGATGTACTGCAAGGCTTCTTCAGATGTAAACCCCCCTGCCTCAGCATGATGCTGGTGGTCAGAAAGTTAGGCTGATTTCAAGTGGGTATACGCTAGTAATGCCCCAAATCCAAGACTATTTCTTAAGTTAACCAAAAAAGAGAATAAAGATCTCATACAGAAAAAGTTAAAGTGCCAACTCATTAAATCCCAACTAGAATGAAAATGCACAAGATGACAACAGACATCATGCACCAAACACAATCTACCACTCCCGAGGTTTGCTTACAGTCTTCAAACAGTCTTTCCACTTGATGTGTGAAATTCACATCTGCTGTCAGCAGCTGCTTCAGCTGTATACTGTATGTGCAAATGGCGTCCTTGTAAATACTTTACACACTGATATCTCCATGTGTGTTTGTGTGTGTATGCCTGTGTGTATTTGTGACCCTATGCAGAGCCAGCTACCTGTGGGTCACATAGATGGATCTTACTGTATCCCTACAACCGACAGCTGGCAGCCTGAATCTATGTCAAGACAGGAGTTTGATACTCAAGGCATCAAGTGGGAACCAGGCAAATATCAAAGGAGAGGTGAAAAGAGATTGAGTGAAGAAACAGAGAATGAAAATGAGAGAAAGCAAAGAAGTAACCATAAATCATAAAATAAAAATGTATCCAGGCTCCTACCTATACAGCTGGGTATGGAGCTGTTCCACTGTGCCAAGGCACTGGGAACAGTTAAACATTCAATGCCACTTGATCCCTCCAGCACATAACCCGGGCTGCACTCAAAGCGGACAACAGCACCCACTGCAAAGTTGTTGCCCATACGGCGGCCATTTCGGGGCTCGGGGACTGAGCTGCACTGAGTAGCGCTGGTTCGCGGCACAGCTATGGACAGAAAAAAATACCATCGATCATTACAGGTGATAATTGATTTAGACACTTTGTGTATTACATGCAGCTGGATGGCTCAGTTGGTATGGCATCTGTCTCACCTGCAGGAGACCTGAGTCTGAATCTAGCAGGGGACATATATTAACACCTTGGGTCTACAGGCAAGACCCTTAAGGCTACTGCCTAACCATCCACCTATAAGTCGCATTGGAGAAAAGTATCTGCTAAATGACTGTTTAATTGTAAACATGCTGAATGAAGGCTTCTCAGTCTCTCCAAGTTCATAAAATTTTCTGTCACCTTACAACTAGTATGAGCTGCAACACAGCCTGAGGTTAACACTTGTTCTTCTCTGACGCTTTAAAATGCCTCTAATACTGCGTTAATCAATTATTGTTTGTTCTTCTTTTAGTTTTGGCTGTGTTTGTGTTTTTTTTTCAATGAAACATATTTTAATCATACGGAAGCGAGGAGCTGCCACCCAAATAAAAAAAAAATCGGACCTTATCACGTTATAACGTGATATGTTTATTGTAAAAACGTAAAACGTATCACGTTATAACGTGATATGTTTATTGTAAAAACGTAAAACGTATCACGTTATAACGTGATAAGTTTATTATAAGAACACAGCCTGTACTGTATGCAGATGTTGTTACGACCTATATTGGAGCAAAATACATTTCATGGAAAATATACTCATCAAGCAGAAACTTTTCAGTTCTTTTTGACAATGATTAATTGTTCTACTCTGGTTTATTGTTGTACAGAAATGTGGGACAGTTATGAGAAACACGTAGGTCACCTGCCTGCGCACAGTGAGACGGTGCGTGCCTGTGTGTGTGTCTGAATTGCCACAGAGCAGGCATCACCAACCTGGGACCTCTTGAGCCAGTGTCCTGCAGGTTTTCAGTGTGGTTTATTATTTCCAGAGAAATTCCTAATTTACTACATGGGATTAAGTTTTACTTCATTGGAGAGATTTGATGAAGCTTGGAGGACACTTGTTGACGTTGCACCCTTTAAGTAGACAGGACCACGTCTTTATGTCGGCAACTTATTTCTCCCAGTCCCAGCGGTGCATATAGCCTTTATAATTTTCATTTTTATTGTCAGGAGACAACATATTATTAACTGAAAGCAGCGCACACACTCTATTGCCACTCAGACACATGCACGCACCGTCTCACTGCGTGCAGGCCGGTGACGCACCGTGTTGCTTATAACGGTCTTGTGTGCAAGAATAAACCAGGTCTGCACCAGCCTCTTAACGACCCATTATTTGAGTCAGTTGTGCTGCAGTATGGACATACTGAAAACCTGCAGGACACTGGCTCAAGAGGTCCCAAGTTGGGGATGCCTGCTCTGTGGCAATTCAGACACACAGGCACGCACCGTCTCACTGTCCGCAGGCAGGTGACCTACGTGTTTCTCATAACTGTCCCACATTTCTGTACAACAATAAACCAGAGTAGAACAATTAATCATTGTCAAAAAGAACTGAAAAGTTTCTGCTTGATGAGCATATTTTCCATGAAATGTATTTTGCTCCAATATATGTCGTGACAACATCTGCATACAGTACAGGCTGTGTTCTTATAATAAACTTATCACGTTATAACGTGATACGTTTCACGTTATTACAATAAACTTATCACGTTATAACGTGATACGTTTCACATTTTTACAATAAAGTATCACGTTATAACGTGATACGTTTTACGTTTTTACAATAAAGTATCACGTTATAACGTGATACGTTTTACGTTTTTACAATAAACATATCACGTTATAACGTGATACGGTCCGTTTTTTTTTTATTTGGGTGACAGCTCCACGCTTCCGTATAATCAGGGAAACCTTTTCCACCTACATCTGAGAAAGCGATTCACCAGTTGAACCTCACTCCTTAAAATATCAAGTTATTATTTCATGTGATCACAGTATCTCAATAACAACAAATGATACTGAATCAGCTTCTCTTAGTTTAGATGGTCCTTTGGTTTATTGACAATACAAAAAAAAAAAAAAAACATTTATTGATTAAACCTCCAAAGCTAGCACTGCCTTTGAGTATCTGCATTAAATTTAATTTTAATAAAATGTTATGTAAAAGAAAAACAATTATTCAATATTAAAAAGTCCCTCTTTGTAGCTTTAGCTTCGTCAGCACAAGCTGTGGCTGAAGTTAAACTCTTGTAAAATCACTAAAAGTCATCTGATATTGGGAGAGGGACTGGGGGTGTATGGGTAGAGAGTGTCCAAATTAAGCTAGGCAAAAGAATATGTGTTTGTCTGAGTGTGTTAGACACTTACCCTGGTAGACCAGATGGAATCCTCTAGAGCTGGATTTGCCTTTGGAGGTAAAGCGGATCAGGATTTGGTTGGAGGTTGCTAATGGCAACGATTCACCTTAAACAGAAAACAGTTAAAAACATTTAGTCCAGATGTTTCTAGTTACAATTACCATGTCAAGTAATACCTCCTTACTCTCTAATGGTAATTCTAGTAAATATTTAGGGTACATTTTGAAAGTCCAGCAAGAAGGTGGGCAAAGAGAAGGGGAACATGCTGTAACTGAGTGAAAGTGGTTTTACTGCAGGTTTACTTTCATGTTGCTGTTCTGGATTGCAGGATTGTGCAAGAAACTGATCTGATATACACAATTAAAAAATCTAGTAGCCTGTTTAGTACATAGTGACCATCCAGCTTTATAAACAGTGAAAGACTCGTTTGGCACATTTAGCTGCCCAACTTCTGCAATTCAATATCAATGATTAAGCGTTTATATTAAATCTGTAATAGCCACAGAGAAGGATCATGTTTTGTTACAAATACCTCCCAGGAGGGTCAGACAACCACATTTGACAATAATACATTTTCTATTAACTATTCCTCATTTCTAAGTTCATGTGATGTGCTTTAGTAGACATTCGGTGTGGTATGTACTCCTTATAGCAGTGTATCCCCTGCATTACACTATTGCCTGGGACTTTAAAATGTATACAAGCTTAACTTTGTGCCACGCTCTTGTTTCAAACAAGTTCAAAAGGATTCTAACACAGGATTAATTTTTATCCTCACTCCAGATTAATTAATATAACAATTCCAAATAGTTCACACTATCCCACAATGAGCAAGTTATTATGAGAATATCTGCATTTGAATAATGTGGAATGGGCTCAAGAACCAGCAGCAGGGACCAAACTCCTAGGGATCTTATTTTGTTGGTTGTGTGTGAAACACATAAACTCAAAGTAGTTTTTCACCTGCTGGGTAAGGCTTCCCATAATCAAGCACCTGCTAATGTAAAGATCATAGTGTACTGTACAGGTAAGATCTGAGGGTCACCCGACCAAACTTATGAACTGTGCATTTGTCAAAATCTAAATTTAAAGGTTTTGAGACACTGGGCTTCAGTTTGATGACCTTTTAACCACAGAACAATGTGAAGGGGCTTTGTGAAGCGTCCTGGATGATTTGTCATACACTGTAGTGATAGGGCCTGCCACTAAGGCCCATTTATGCTACTTTACGTACGTAAATAGCAACATCCATTTTTAAATGACATGCCTCGCCGTCCTCATACTTCAATGTGTGTTTTGCATTTCCATGGTTAGGTCAATTCCTCCACTAGTGGGCAGTGCTAAGTTCAGAGGTCAACATCAGTTCCAGAAACGGTTTTGTTGTTTCCAACCGCCCAGGATGCCCCAAACATTCGCATATAGTCTGTCTTCAAAATTTTGAGCAATTTTTCTCAGTTGTTGTGCTCGTCTACATTCTTTTTGATCCCTTTTACTTCTTCTCTGGTTTGTTTCTTTCGTTTGTTGCTCGTCAGCTATTCTTCTCAGCGCTGCCACCATGATTTCTGGTGGTATTGCTCCATCTTCTGCATCAAGCAACAGATAGCTAAGCTCCCTGAAAACAGAAAACGCAGAAGACGGACAAAACTGTCTGTCCATCTGCATATCTGTCTTTTTCCTCTTTCATGTTTGCTTTTAGCCTCCTTTGTTAGTTGGTCTGTAATTTTAGGTGAGATATAATTTCTTAGGAGATTTGTTGTGGTGGCACATTCTTTCTATTTTCTGGATTTAATGGTGCTCCGTGGACTATTCAGAGTTTGTTGATGCTGCAGATTTCGAGCCGTTCTACATCAAATTTGTATGTACTGAGATCATGTGACCCATTAGAGCCCTAAACAAACATTACAATTACAGGTTGTAATGCCATAAAATAGGTCAAATGTTAAGGTGAATACTTTATCACCATACATGGCTCAAAACATTATGGGATTGGACACTACCACAGTGTTCTTGAAAGAACATTTTTCTATGCCTGAGCTAGAGATTTCTGACAATATATAAAACATACTATTGGAAGATATGGTATCAGTGAAATTACTGCTACGATCTCCAGCCATCTACATCAGCACATAGAGTAATTACACACAACAAAACCCGAATGTTAGATCTACTGTGGTGGAAAATTTGTTGACTGACGTAAAACATGATACAAAGTGTGAGCGTCTCTGTCTCTGCCTCTCTGTCTTTCTCTCAATGAGGTGCTGACTGGCTCTCTGCAGTGAATCTCATTACTCTGTGTCTGCTTGCTGTCACACTCTAGTGGGAGGCAGACGTGCTTAACCCCAGAGGCAACATCTGTGTGTGCGCTGATGAGTCTATACTGTGCGTGTAGGTTTTGCTCACATTGTTGTAGGCCCATTTCTGCACATTTAAATGCAGTGTCCCGAGACAGCACCGATGGTTTTGCGTGTGTCATCGCCTTGATTGCTCGAGTTTCTCTGTAGGATTCCTGAGGCGTGCTGGGTGGTTTATTAGAGGAAGACCTTCCTATGTGCTGTCATGGTGACAGTGTTTCATAATTTGTAGTGCAGGGCAGGTATTCACCCAGATAGACCAAACATGTGTCAGCATGTAACTTATCAACCCCCTGGCCACTTTCCAACTCCAAACCAGTTTGCCCTTAATATGATCTTCTACCAAGGCAAATGAAAGACTTGGAAGGGGCACTATGACTTTAGGTGAAGACAGCGATTGAAATTCAGTGGTGGTTGTTTGTGTGAACTAATTCAGATACAGCTGTCATGGGGAATAATGTCAGAAAGTAATCCTTCAGTTGCTAAATGACAACTCCAACAGGTTTAAAGGGTTAGCCCGAAGGGAACTGCAGATAGTGGATTTTACTTTCTATGAATAAATACTCTGAATGCATTCAGCAGCATGCTAGCAGAGAAAGAAAAAGTAGCAAACGCACACAGGCTAAGTGGTCAAACATTAATAGACTCCTCAGTCCCCAGTCCTAGATGACCATGAGGGTGACAACTGGCTTTTTTTTCAAATGAGTCTGAAAATTTGCATTTAGATAAGTCTCCTTGATTCTTTTAGTGCTTTTGTCCAAGCTGCCTACATGCTATCACCTTTTCTAATTCCCACCTTTTACTGTTCATTTATTCTTCTCTCCCTTGTCCCTTTCATTCTATTTGTCACCAGTAATAACCAATCATTGCCCTTTCTTCTCAAAGAGTGCTTTGCCTCACCAGACATGGGATTAATAAAAAACAAAAACAAAAAAAACAAACAAAAAAAAAACAAAACATGCTGCTGAACGCTTTGAGAACAGTCAACACACTTCTCAAGGTTAGCATTATTATAGTAAACAACCTTGTTTTGACTTCTGTGATTTACCTTGCCTGATAAATAAAATCAAACCCACCATTCCCTGAAAAACTTATTTTCTTAATTGCACTGAATAGCATTTTTAAATATAAACAGCATGGGTGATTTTTTTTATTTGTAAGCTTACAAATATATATGTTTGTTCATTTCTAAGCTTTACCACACCGTTACAGTAGATGAAGGTCCACAATTTTATGTTATGGCTAATTCATGGTAGTTTTGCAGTTCAGGTGAACAGTAAGGTCTATTTGTCTCTTTTTTCTTGCCAAACTATGTCAGCTCAGCTCTGTTATGCCTGGGTAGATAACTCTGTGAACCTGCCGCCTTGAGTCCTCAGTTAATATAGCATCCTGTTTATTGAGCTGTAAACTGGATTTTCTGAGGTTGCCCTGGACACAAACCAAAGTAATCATTTTGCTTTGTCAAGCCACAGGGCTACGGCAGGCTGAGATGGAGAGCTGCCCTAAACTAGCACACCTTCTCACTTAGCGTGTCTTCACATGTTGAACCTGTCCAACTGAATCCATTTCATCTGTAGCCTGCCGTCACAGCTGTGGCATTTATCAAATCCATCAAAACCATAATTCAACACAAATTATCACCTCTTCACCCTGGAACCGTTAACCTTTCTGATCTCCATTCTCATAAATAACCGTTAATTCCTGCATCAAGGTGAGTTTTCATTGTCTGTATCTGTCTTCATTTAAGTCACAGTTATAAACACAAAGAAGCTGTTTATACCTGACTGTGTCGTGCACCTTGGGTAATCCCATCACAAGCAGGCAGGCAGGTCCAAGTGTGTCGGTTTATACCTGGTATAAATGTGCCCTCATATGCTTCTTATAAGACCATTAATTCTCTGCTCTAAATACACACAAATACAGATTTACCAATGATTCTCTGAAAGCTGTTTTATACCGTACGGGGGCCCTTAACTCCAGCCAACAGCAGCGAATTTCATAACACAAAATGGACGCATAGCATGATACACCGGTAAAAAAAAAACAGTTGCATTAGACAGTTTTCATTATACAACAGTTTCTTTAGCTTTGCTTTCTAAACAAAAGCAAAACTAACGTACTAACAACAGCACCTTCATAACCAAAAGCAGTCCACACAAATCACATATTTCAGATTTCTGCCTCCACATGGTTGCAAATGGTCCAGATCTGGTATGGTCCAGATCTAACCAGATTTCTTTTTTTTTTTTTGCTGAATGTAAAACTACATCCGGCTACTTCAGCAGAATGTTAAACTTTTCACTGATATCATTTATTCACACAATGTGTTTCAGACTAATTTAAGTCACAGTTATTAGTGTTTAGAAAGATTTCAGTTACCAGTAGTTACGTTGGTTAAAATAATGTGACGTTAGGGGAGAATTAATGGGAGAATGGCAACAATTACACACTTTTGTATCTGTTTTAAAACAGATTTAAATATTTTTATTCTACAACAGTTTTTTGGGCAGAGATATAAACAAAACTAAAATATGTAATCTATACCACCAAAAATAAAAACACACCTTACTACATTCATATGGTTGGTAATGCACACCATGCATTCCTACTTCATTGTGGGGATTTGGCACGGTGCTCATGCCTGATTTGGCAGATGTCAATACAGAAAAAGCAAGTGTGGAGCAGGAAGTTTTCTGTGAATGTGTCGCCTGTTTGTGGTTACATTACTACACTGTACTGGACCAACTCTGAATGTGGTCAGAGCTCTGATCTAAATGCATCCTCAACGCCTCCAGAAATGCTAAACCTCTAACTTGGAGCTATGTGCTTGTGATCAGATCAATTAGATTACATATCAATATGCAACATATCACATTCAAACCACTTCATATTGTGTTTGTTCACACTGAAAGTATGAAAGGGAGTATACTGCTTTTATTAAATTAAAGAACAGCCAACTTCCAGTGACTCGTACGTTTTTGTACTCCTGTAAGCTAAATAAGTTTTTTGGCATTCTGTGGCAGCGAGTTAAAATATTGGCTTTTGAACAAATATTTCTCATGAGATCAGAAAATGTTTAATTATTACAGGAACACATAAAATCAAAGGAATTAAGTACAATTTTGCTGTCATTCTATAATCCTTGGTACATTGTACTGTAATGTCACTTTGGTAATTCAAGACTTTATCCAACAGTTTCATTGGTTTGATAAGTTAGCAGGTCAAAAATGGACAACTACATGTGCTTATCTGTGCCTGGACATATATGATTTTGTAGTACCAATCTGGGTGTATGTTTACATGCAAGTCTTCTTGAGCCAGCTGATATGTTGTCCCTAAGATTTGTGTCAGAACTGAATTGTGTTACAGCTCACTGGAGCCCACCTGAAGCTCAGCCTGTGTCAGCATATCGTCTCAGAGCTTAATAGGATCCTGATAAAAGTGATACACCTAAGACGCTATTTTATTTAAGTCCCCTGTCATGTCCAAAGGAACAGCCCCGATCAAAGAGTCTAAATCATCTTTGCTTATATGTTACCAGAGTTAGAGGGAAGTTAATACGTTTCTTTTCCCACCTTTCACCATTTGAGTTAAGGCTGCAAAATACCAGAAATTAGCCAATTGCTTCTGCCAATTTATTTCTCTTTTTAACCTTAGAGTGTCTCCTGTGGAGATTTCAGCATCATAACCTCAGCTGTAAGTGTAACAACCTGCTAGCAGAGGCCAGCATAAATCCGTGTGGTATTCCAATTACACAAATGCAGTTGGTCAAACAAAAGAAAGATGCCAAACACCCTAATAGCATTTTAAAGCATAAATCTGTGTATATTGATAACTGTACTGAGATCATGTGGATTCAATTACCTGTGTGTGCTCCGGATAGCGAGCTAAGAACACGGGAGTGTTGTGTTGCCCCGTCATAAACCTCCACAATGTCGTTGAGTGCTGTCTGGAAGAAGGCAAACTGACTGAAAACCACTGGAAAAGAGAGGGACAGAAAATTGACATCAGATAAGACTAAAATTAGCCAAGATTACCGCCTGCAGTAATCACACTAAAAGCTTTTCCCTTCTCCATGCTCTGTGGTATCACATTAAAACATATATATTATCAACACCAATTTAAATAAAATTGTCCTGTTTAAAGAAATGGTGGGTAATGCTGCCAGTTATGACAATACAACCAAAAACTAATATTACACTGAAGATCAGGGATCCTGTCTGGGCTTGATGGCCTGTCAGTGGATAAAAGGCTTTGCAATGACAGCCAATCTGTCATACAATGTGCAGCTAAATCTCCACTATAGAGCCTTCATCCTTTCAACCCAGCCTTTAAACTGCCATTCCTTGAACAGTCGTAAGCCTTTTGACAGTCAATCTCTGTCTAGTTTACTTGTGGAAACTGTTTCAGGTTAAAGAGAAGGATGACGACAGTGATGGAGACAAGACAGAGGTGGAGGTAGCTCATCATTAGTATTGGTGCATCAGCCTAATGAGAAGTTGCAAAAATGGTGGAGAAGCTCGGATTGGCAAAGTGAGTGGCCATGGGCTTCACTGTCATTATCCAGGAAAATGCAAATGTGGATGTTAATTATGTCACTTTTTCAGCCTTAATTTCACTGAGAAAAATATGCTGCTGACAAGGTTCAAGAGGGATGGGTGCTATTTTGGAACAGCACTGGACCTCTGATTGGGCATCACCATCTAAATATTCAAAAGACTGGGGTGAAGCACCCCAAAGTCAGATACAGGCAGCAAATGTTGATGTAATTTCTCCATGACGGGAGGTTTCTTCGAGACAGGCACAATGCTTATAACTCATTAAAGAGTCAGTGGGAAGATAAAGAAGCAGGAGATAAAAGACAAGAAAGACAGTCTGCTACAGAAAGTGATGCTGAGAGAAATTTGGGGATTGTAAGTTAAGCATCTTGAATTCACACAGTGGATCCAATATGCTTCTGCACTGTTTCCCTTTCTGAAATAATTTGATGCTCCTGTTATAAGAGATGACATATTGGAAGCAAACTGTGACCTTTAAGACAGAAATGCCAAAAAAAGGAGTGAAACTCCAGGAAATCTTCCAGACACTAATTATTTTTGTCTGTGTCTGAGTGTTTGATTCTGACAGACATAATCTATATCATGGTAATTAAAATCTTCAACTACAGTCATGGCGTGACTTTACTATTTTGTAGCACTTTGATTGCAAATGGAAAAAAAAAGCTAAAATGCTTTTTGCAGTGTAACATCAACTTATTTTCTCCTGCCTAAAAAAACATGCACATATCTCCACACATTTTCTACATCTTTTTTTTTCGATTCAGTGTAAAATAATCAGATAAGGGAATAAAAAACCTATTTCTCATTTTTTTTCTTCGTTGCATTTATCACTGAGAAAATCTTGTGCAATTTAGTGAACCACTTGAGCATTTGAACCTAATAAGAGCACCTTTAGATTGCAGAATGATTACATTTTAAACAAATAAACTACAATCCACTTACGCACAATGAAAAGATGCACTATTAAAACTTTGTTGGGAAAAAAGAAAGAGTTCAATTACAAAGTGCTTCTCCTTGACTTACCATAATCCTTGGGTACAACTACAGTGTACAAACAGGTTCGAGAACTGCTGTAGTTGCCAGGGTAACCAGGAGACAAAACCACTCCCTCTAAACCGGAGTACTGTCCACCGCATGGAGCTGCAGAGAGGGAAGAGACATGAGGAAACACCATAAGCAGGACAGTGCAGACACAAAAGGAAGGTCTGAAGTCAACAGTGGAAGATTCCTTTTCTCCTCCTCCTCCTTCTTTTCTATCACCTCTGTTCCGTCACTCCTAAATTACTTTTCTTGTCTGATTGGGCTTTGAATGGAAGATGTCCCTGGTGGTTGCCACAGTGAAATTGCCATGTTTTCCAAGTGTCCATCTGGGTTAGCTTAGATGAGATGAGGCTAGAGTCTGCTCTCCTGGTTTAAGCCACTGAAAATATAGTGTGAGCTTGTTTTCTTGTGAAACTGCTGAATACATGTATAAGATTTATATTTTTTTTGTTTTGCTTGTGTGAACAATAGATATGTCTTCCACCTGACACACACACACACACACTGTCAGGGCCAGATTCTGTGCTGTCAGGAATTTAATTTTTTTTACCAGCTTTCCAGGGGTTTATGCACAGCATGTGTTAGTTGTGTCATGGGAATAATCAGAGAACAGTCGTGAACAGAGTGACGCTGGTGGTGTTGCGAGTGTGAGAGGAAGATATGCTAAATAAGCAGCTCTTTCCAAACTGCAGATTAAATTAAAGCTTTACTCTCACATCTTAATAAAACCCACACAGCTCTACACATACATCTGCAGGAAATTGCTCTTTGGAAAAGTGACATGATCATATATGAATGTTTACATATGACAGATCTATAAGCACTGATGTGGTTTGTGCTCCTAACAATCAACTCCAGATGTCAGTGTTTACCAATGCAGATGGGTTTGGGTTTGTTCCAGCTCGGCTTGCCATCTCCACCCATGATGCAAGTGAGTGTTGGGTCTCCTTCCAGCGTGTAGCCACTGTCGCAGTGGTAGGTGACAGTGGAGCCCAGCTTGAGATCGGTGCCCAACCGTGTCCCATTGTGCACCAGACCAGGTTCGAAGCAAGACTCCCTAGGGTTCTCTGCAGAGAGAGGTAACACAGTGGAAAATCAGTGACAGAAGGGAGCATGTGGTATTCACTGAAAGGATTTTTGCACCAAGCTGCAGCGAAGATGCCAGCACAGTAAATATTTTCTGCCTACTGATACACTTAGATTTCTCACTTCTTTCCTTTATGGCTGTTTTCCTTTTCTCCTGTATCTAGCAACTCAGTGCTTTCCTGTTTCAGTGAATATACCTCAGTGACTGCCACTTTCCTCTCCAGCTCTTGACGGTGGCCTCTCATCTTTAGCTACCGGTATGTATGGCGGCGGAGACGGACAGGCAGCTGATTGAAAGTGGCATGGCTCTGGCCCAAGGTCTGCTGACTGTACACAAACGCCTCTCAAACGACACCTCACTGAGCAGTCAACTTGAGAAGACAATGCACATACGCAAGCTTTCTTTGTCTAACATACACACGTGTACCCTGCCAAACATCACTCCAACACACTTTGCATTTAACCACATATCAATCACCAGCCCTGAGGTTGTAAGAAAGATGTCTCGCTCAATTTACCATCTAAGTGGAAAATGTGCATGTGAGAGAAAGCCTGTCAATTTGGCACACTTCACACCATTACAGCTAAAACAAACATAGGAAAAATGCCCAAAGCTATTTAGTTAAGTCCTTAACAAACTGCACTCTGTTGCTAGAGTGATCTTTAATATTTGATAGCTTGACAAGCAAGGGAAAGGTGAGTCCAATGCTTTCCCTTGTCAGGAAAATTTCTACTTACATTTCAGTCTGACCAAAAATCTGTGCAAGAGTCTGAGAAGTCACCATTAATTAACTGAAAGCAAACTTTTAATAGGAAGCATTAGAGGAGTGTTTGCACAGCTTACGAATCTTACTGTAAAGGTTGATTGCGATGACATTAAAGAGCAAATGATATTTATAAAAGCCTTTGTATAATGTTTCACCTAGCAGATTAACACCACAGAAAGTACACAGAGCTTTTATGCATTACACTTAGTGCCTGATTAAAGAGAATTACCGAGCTTCTCTTTATGAAGCTGTGCAACTTTCTATGTTACCATCTAAATGAAGAGAATTAGTTTCCAGATTTCCCATCTAATCATTAGATTCTCACTATGACTAACCTATTTTAGTATGTACATTAAGCGAACATCTTCTCTACCTTTTTACAAGACTTTTAGATTTTATCAAGGACGGAGATATACTGCTTTGAAAGCCTTTCAAGATGGGCGGCTGCCATTTAAAGCTTGAGCTGACGACAGGCATGTGCCTGTCTGTCCCTCTGTCCTTCAGGGTACCTGTTCTAGATGATGGCCTGATTTAGACCTGAATTGTTAGCCATTTCCCAAATAAAGCGTCACACCTGAAAAGAGATAGTGGAGGTGTGATAGATGCAGCAGGCGTTCAGTATGGACAGCAACTGGCCCTGGATATGTGCTGGAGAAGGTCAGTAGTGAAGTAATCGGGGTTGATTAAACCAACCTTGCCTCAAGACATTTGCAGGTGTGGAGGGGAAAAAAAAAAAGGTGAAGAGGCATCATCTGTTGGATCATCTGAAAAGCACTTTAAGGAGATTATCCAATGTGATGTGAAATAAAAATTAGTCTTGGACTCAGTGAAGGTATTGGATTAGACAGATGTGATCATGAGAGCACATATAAAGTATGTGCAAGTTTTCCTTGCATGTGTCTGTGTGTGTTATTCAAATGTGGCTCTGGCAACAGCAAAGATTTTAGCCCATGTATTTCCCAGGAGAGCTTAGTGAAACATGGACACATGGAAAAGAAAAACATAAAGACTGCTTGGTAAAGAGGCTGATGGTACCTCAGGAATATTTCACAATGCAATTTTCAGCGACGGCTGACCAAATAGTGGCAGGGCCAAGTCGTCAGCTCGCTGCTTTCTCACCAAACAGAGCCAAACTCGCAGCCGAACACGCCTCTGTGCCATGTTGTTTGTCTGAAACTGAGGAGGTAATTTATGTATTATTTGGTTATGGTTCATTAGTGTGGAGAATTGGAAGTGGGGTGAAGGAGTTTTTCTGAGCCGCACACTGGGTCCATCTGCTCTACCAGATTGACCGTACTATATCACACACTGCAATGAATATTACTGGAAATGACTTAAGGGGTACGCTCTGTAACGCTGTCTCACTAAAATACTGTTTCCCTCCATTCATAGACAGTTTGCAAATATATTGAACAAACAACTTGCATCCTGAAAAATCCCAAGCTCAATTGCTTATATAGATCAGATCCTATCTGAACACTAGCCAATGCAGAGAGAGCTCAGAGTCGATCTGGAATTGGTTAAACGTCTGATACCTTTAACAGCTCTAATTGAGACTGGGAGATTTAGGAAGATTTAACACTGCTCCCTCAAGCAAAGCCCATAACAAAGATGCCCTGTTTGAAGTGGAGCTTTTTCAGCATATGTAAGTTTCTTAGGTGAAGGTTTTACATTCAAGCATTGAGGTGATCCCCCATGGGGATGAAACAAAAATACGAACACACGCACACAAAAAAAGCAAAGACACAGATTTGTTGTGTTATCCTTAAACTAACTGGCCCTCATTCAAGGAATGTCTGTGCACCATGTGAGCAGTACAGAGTGCTTCACGTGAGCACATAAATTTGAGCCTTACAAACAATGTGCTGCAGTCAGCCAAGCTTCGACAAGAGACAGCAAATGCTATTTGCTCTAATCTATCAGAAGCCTTTTGTGTAGCTGCACTGATCAAAAAGAGCTTAAGCGCGCATGCTGACAGCCTTTAATTTTCATAATTCTTTGTGTTACTGGGCTACAACATGAGATACATGTCAATAACTACAACCAAGCAGATAGTGGCTCAAATGGGAGGGTGGTGATCAGGAGGCTGCAGCACAGCCTATGTTCTTTCACTGAGCCTATTTTCACTCCACTAATCTCACTCGCTTTTGACTAGACACAAGAGAAAGTTAAAAAGAAACACTCTGCAAGGTCGCTAAGCAGCAGAGGGTAAATCCTCTCTCACTATGCCCAATGCACAATCTTATAACTTGAATTGTTCAAGGGATAAAGCAAAACATCCTGTTTAAAATTCACCGTTTTGTTCAGAGCCTTAAGATGCTGGAGATGAAAAAACATTATGTTAAAAATTCACTCTGACACAGACAGAAGAGATCCAAGTTTCCATTAGGCTCACAGTTTTGTACAATTAGACAATAACAAAAAGTGTGTACCTGTGTACTGCAGCACAAATCCGTTGCTGCTGAGGGATGCATCGCTGCGGAAAGCCAAGAAGAGCGTGTTGGAGCTGCTCTCAATGCGATCTGGAACATCTGTGCCATAGAAACTACCCAACAAAGGGCTGAGGGAGTCCGGCCCATCATAGATGTGCAAGAAGTCATAGCTGGGCTCCAAGCTGAACCTGATTGCAGATTTACAAATGTTCACATTGAAACTTAATCAGATTATTTACTGCTTGGATGAGCACAAAGTTACAAGTTGGCATGCTCACATATATGGTACAGAATCGGAAATATAGCAAGTTGATTATTTTTATTCTACAAGATAAAATACAGAAAGCATTGAAAACTAAATGTTTCAAAAAAAAAAAAAAAAAAAAAAAGATTTCACCAACTTTTTAGTTTGAATTGTCAAAATATTTATCACAATGTTGTTTATGCTGCTAAAGCTTACTGGTTGAAGCTGAGAGAGATGACATAATCCTGTGTGACACTAACAGTCCAGTCACACTCCCTTCCATGGGGGTAAGGCTCAGGATAGTCTGGAGACAGAATCAGCCCACTTGGACCCGTCAGGTTCCCTCCACATGGCGCTATGAAGAAAGAAATCCAATAAAATTCACTGTAATGGCCTAAAATTTCAACAGAGACTAATGTAAATGTAAAGCTATTTTTTGGGTGAAACATAAATTAAGGGGCTAAATAGTGTAAAAGAATTACAGCAAAGTAAAATGAAAGCTGTGAAGTGAAATTGTGGAATGGGTTGGATGACAAACCAAAGAAATGTCCAAGCATGGCCAATAGGGCTGAGTTTCGTCACTAATTTCCTGAATCAATTTGATTCGATTTACAGCAGCCTATTTTGATTCAGTTTTAATTAAATCAGATTCGATTTGGTTCATTGTCAGATAATTATGTAACACCACCTATTTTTCTTGAATATTAAAGACTTTCTCTGTAACTATTTTCATAAAACACTGAGTGCATTTACTTGACAATCAAAATCTCTGGGAGTAATCCGATTACTGTAATAATCTGATCTGAAGCATTTCTATGCATTTCTGAAATACCAGAACAATGGAATGTTTCTGCAGATTCACAGCCAGAAATGCTCACTCAATCACTTAGGACAGAGGAAAAGTTAAACTTTTTAAATGTCCCTATGAAATTGTTCCATTGTGAGGGGTAATACACTGCAAAATACTGGTTTACACAGATATATATACCTCACTGTATATGGATTATATCTGTATGTTTTGTAAATATATATGTATGTATATGATGTGAACTGTAAATAGCACCGGATGTAAATACGGGCTAGTTGACTGATTGCCTGTGGAGAAGGGATGGGACTAATTTGAGATTCTACCTACTGCTTTTGAGCATGTTATCTAACATGACCGCTGTATAATATTAAGGGATAAATCAACATGTTCAAATAAATCACAAAAATCAAAATCAAATGGTAGTAGCATCTCTCAACAAAAATGTATTTATTTCAGTTTTAGCTTTCATTTAAAATCTCCTTCTGTATTCAGTGTGTGTGGCTTCACCTCAGGGGCTGAGATAACTGAAACATGTCCACTGACACTGGCTTACCTTATCCTCACCTGTAAGTGCCAGAACTGTCCAACACTTCACCCAAAAATGACCTAATTAATCTTAGCACTGATTAAACAAGGTAGCTAATTACAAGCTTATAATTGCCACTGTTAATTACTTCACCTTGTTTAGCAGAGCAAGTGTGATTATATATTTAAAAAAAGCCTGTATGAAGAGTATAGGTCCTTCTGAGAAGACAGGATAATCAGATCTCCGTCTGCTGCAGTGACTTCAGTAAATGTCCGGGGAACACAGCAATCTGGTTTGCCACTTAAAATTCACTTAAGCAGTCTGTTAAGTAATCGAGTTTAGAATATGTTATGGTCTACCTGTTCCACAAAAGGCAGTTAAAGAAGTTACAGCCAACTTTATTTGGTGAGGTTTACAAGATAATGTTCTTTACAAAACTAACTTTTTCATACTTTTCAGGGACTATCTTCAGAAAATATATTGCATTTCCATAAAAAAATATGAACGAGCCGGTGAAGCATGAGAAAAAGTGTCCTTGTTAAGGCTCAAACTAAGTAATTTCTCTCACTGCGTGTAGTCACATCTCAGCATTTTGAAAAACTGAATTACAGCATTTCTGGAGGACAACCAGAAGTCTGCTAAATTTGACCAAAGCTTCAGCTGCATTAGGAGATTTTACACAGTGGTAGAAATGTATATGTGATAACATTTAGATTATTGATGCTAATCCATGCAGGATTAGGAGATAATGAATGTTTGCATGCTGCTTTTATGGAGCACCTGTGCATGTGGGAGGGTCTGGCTGCCAGAAGAAGCGGCCGTTGATCTCGGTGCAGGTGATCCTGTTGGCCCCCTGTAGGATGTAGCCTGGATCACACTGGAACACCACATGGTCCCCCGGTTCCCTGCTGTCCCCGCTGCGGGTGCCATTAGTTGGCATGCCTGGATCATTGCAGGAGGTTGCAGTAGATACTGAAAGAACAAACAAGGCTTGATCAGCAAAGCAACATGAAAAGGTTTAGAAGCTACAGCATGACAAGTAGGCGTCTTTTTTTTTTTCTTTTTTTTCTGTAGCATTTGCTGTCATTTTTATTTAATTTTTTTTTTCATGTTCAACATTTTCACCTCCAGTCAATCAAATTTTTATGTTCCTTCCTCACCAGAAAACTGAAGAGCAAAGCCCTGCTTGCTGGTGAAGAAGTCTGTGGTGAACTGCAGAGTGACTGTGTTGAAAGTGCTGTGAGCATCTGGGGGCAGTGCTGAGCCACTTAGCTCCCTCAGCAGGACACCTCCATCTTGGGGGCCGTCCCAGATCCGGAGGACATCATGGACCTCTTCCGTGTGGAATACCAGAAAATGCAGACTGTTAAAAAGATAAGAAATAACACTTTAGAGACCTTAACTGGTGTTAGACAGTGTTTTCTGTGTTGGGGCTTCTAAATTTCAATCAACAAAAGATACAAAAGACAATCAGAGCTAAATAGATTCATTTAGAGTGTTTGAAGGAATCTAGACACACTGATTAAGAAAGCAACAAAAAATACACAGTTATATCTAACAATAATATTTTACAGGTGAATCACAGGCACCAGATCCAGAAGATTCAGCAGATGTTCCACAGTGTCAGTCAAGCAGATACGCCTGCCACAGCATTTCATAGTCTCAGTCTAGACATCAGAAAGATGATGCTGTCAAAAAAAATCTCTCCTTCACTTCGGCTCTGACAGCTGTCAGCCAGCTGGTGGTCCCACGGATGTGAAATGTAGTGTCGCTCTGTACGCATCTGCTGGTTTCTGTAAGCCTGCCAGACTAAATGCAGTGTATTCAGAATGATATATTGCTTAGAGATTTGTGTATGAACATGTGTAAGTATATGTTTTGATAGGCTCAGTGGGGCAGAAGGGAAGGAAAGTGCAACTGAAAGTGAAAAAATGAGAGAATGTTGACAGAATACATAACAAAAAGGGCTGTGTTAATATACAATTTTCTCAGCAGCTTTATGAATGAAATAAAATAAAAATTACTTTATTTATCCCAGAGGGATTTTTTTCTGCTGTTCATTTAAAAAAAAACAATAAGGATTTAGTGAGTTGTTCCAGAGGGTGATGTCTGCTGGCAGGAATGATCTCCTGTCCTTTTCTGTCTTGCATTCAACTTGACGAAACCTCAAACTGAACACACACTGTTGGTTCTTCACTGTATTGTGTAGAGGATGTGAAGAATCGTCCACTATTTTCAGCAGCTTGTGCAGTATTCTTTCAAGGACAATCAACTCCTGCGGCTCCAGAGTTATCCTTAGCACAGATTAGTTTGTTCAGTTTTATTAAGTCTCGGATCTGATGCTGCTGCTCCAGCAGACGGCTGCAATGCTGACTGCACTTTCCACAACAGACCTATAGTAGATATTTAACATCTTGGTGCAGGTGTCTAATGATCTAAGCTTCTTTAAGAAGTAGAGTCTGCTCTGTCCCTTCTTGTAGATACTTCTGTGTTGCATTTCCTGAACCACCTCCACCTCTTCTCCCAGGATGTAAACAGTGCTTTGTTTACTTTTATTCCTCCTGAAGTCAAGATGAGGTGATTGTTTCCGCGCCATCCCATAAACTGACTGATCAGTTCTCTGTACTCAGCTTCTTGTCCATCGCTGATACATCCCACACTGCAGAGTTATCAGAGTATTTCTAAAGATGACAGGACTCAGAGTTGTATTGGAAGTATGACATGTACAGTGTGAAGGGAAAGGGTGAGAGTACAGACCCTTAAGTGCTTAAGTCCTGCTGACCATAGATAGTAGTGCACAGAGTGGAGGTGTGGCAGGAAAGCTGGACTCGTGGGAGGTATGTTGTCTAGGTTTTAAATCTAACCTATTAAAGAACATACTCAGCTCTGTCCAGATTCTGTTGATCTTTATTATTCCTGACCACACATCCCTCATGTTGTTTTGCTGAAGCTGCTTTCTAACTTTTTCCTGTGGTCATCCTTGCACTTCTTAATCTTTGTTTGAAGTCGCTTTTGTATTGTCTTCAATAACTCCCCGTCTCCTTCCCTTTCTCTTTGATGTTTAGCAGCTTTTTCAGGTCACCGGTGATCCAAGGTTTTTAACTGGGGAAGCATCTCACTGATGCTGTCCACATAGAAGTTAAAGGGCCCTATTATGCCATTTTAACTTTTCTGAGCTTTCTACAATTATATCATCAGACAAGTGAGCGAAGCTCATACAGCTAACTATATTGTAATAAGTATTTGCAAATAGCATCATTACCAGATGTTTTTCACCTCTGTTGGCATTATGGTACATTTGTCACATGTACACCTAATAACAGGCACATGTACAAATATATAAGGTGAGCAAAAGAATGCAAACAACGTTATAACGGACTATAGCTAGTAAGCAGAGTATCAACCATACTGATACGTCCTGCTGCATTTCTTGCTGCGGGTTGCTGAGTTGTTCACTCTCGTTTTCGGGCTCTGATTCGGGTTTGAGCATGTACAGCTATATGTTTTGTGTTGACATTGAGTATGTATTGAGTTGAGTATTTATATTACTTCGGTCTGTTTACGAGTTCTGCTGGTGTTTCTAAGACGAAAGCAGTGTGCGCTCCCGACAACTAATCCCAGCAGTTGACCAATCAGCAGCCTGCATCAGGGGGAGGCGGGGCTCAGGGCGAAAGAGTCTCATTCTGCTTGTTTCTGGCAGAGGCTGATCTGATGACCTACAGAGAGCATTTGTGAAAAATGCTGGATTGATTACTGTCCTTGTGGACTCGCATATTAAAATAAATTAGCCTGAAATGGGCATAATAGAGCCACTTTAATGTAATATGTCACACACTCAGTCATGGCATTGATTTAATCTCTATGTGGTTCAAAGAGGTCTTTCCAGTCTGTGGCCTCAAAACTCTTCCTCAGAGCATCTTCAGCTTCGCCAGGTTTTAATAGTCTGTGTGATGATCGGTTGCTGCCGAACAATGGGTTGTAGGTGGAGGCAAGAAGAACTTAAAATAAAACAGTCATCGCATTAATAGCAGCTCCACCTAAATTAATTACAAGGCTACATATATATATACATATATATATATATATATATATATATATGTATATATATATATAAATAAATTAAAAGAAAACACCAGTGTTCTACACTTTAAGTAACTTTCCTACAATACACGGCATCAACATCTATTCATCTTTCAAACATATCAGTCAGAGCAGCTGTGTTTATTCTACCATTTTGTCTAGAGGCTTAACATAGATGATCGTAAATCTGCCCACTAGAGGTTTTCAAAACCATCTAAAATTCAATGAGCTGAATTGTAATCTCTGCCACTGCCATCCAGAGGAAATCATGCTACTTTATGTGCCTTTAGTATCCTCATCCCATTTCCCACATACACACACAAACACACACACATGGCCTTGAGCTACAGATGATGCAGAAGAGAAACAGCAACCCACCGATATGTCGGCTTTAGCAACAAGTTCCCACCGTTTCTACATAATTGGTGTCAGACTCTGATTCCCATATTGTCTGATTTGTGAGCAGTAGCCTGTGGCTACACAACAATGGGTTTCCTGTGAAGATACTGTATATAACCTACTCAACAACTTCTGTCACAGTGCTAGTGAATGGAGGGCACACCAGCAGATATCACATGTATGTTAACTTAAAGGGATTTTAAAGGTTATGCTGCATTACAAGACTTGACACGTCACCAAGCCTGGCAAACAGATGAATGCAGACATGTATACATAGAGAGTTATACATAACAGATTACTGCAATTACTGCAAAGCAGCCAAAACACAATATTTACATTTTGTAAAGACTATCCAACTAAATATTTAGATGAAGAAATATAGAACAAAGTAACGCTAACACCAGCCTCGGTAAACGACGTAGCATTACATTATAATCACAATCACATTCCAGTATTGTTACAGTAATGTACTCCTCATCTCTCGCTACCATCCTGGCTATTTCCCCCATTTCAAGCTGCCGGGGTTTGTGTTCAAAGGTCTCCATCCCCATCATGTGAGCACTTCAGGCAGTCAGATGTTATGCAAATGTGGTTATGAAACCTGCAGGCACTATGATCCTTTTACACTTCACCTCCCAATACTTGCTACACGGTAGACCGAGATATTTTGTAGAATTTGCATTAATTAAACATAAATGGCATGTTTGCTAGTATATGTATGTGTATGTGTGTCCTCCTGTATAGACTTTTAGTGTGCACACATACAATATGTATGTTTGACACAGTATATGAGTGAGTGTTTAGATGGTTGTGGGGATTTGCATGAGTTAAACACTGGTCACGTGGTGGATCTATGCTCTCATGCTGCAATGCAACCCTCAGGACGGTCAGGCATCAAATGGCATCATGTTCTACTTCCAGATTTATATGTTCAAGGGGAGATGGAAGGTGGGTGGAAAGGGAGAAGTGTGATGAAGAAAAGTAGAAAGTAAAGGAAGTCTGATGTTAATAATTGCTGGAAGAAAAGGAGGATAAGAGGAGGATGAGAGAGTCGATGGGAAGCTGTGCAGGATGTCGGGATCTGTGGCAAGTGGTTGGGTGGACAAGATGGACATGGGTTGCATGACTGAATAACTAGTTCACTTTATAAAGCATCATAATAGCACATCTCTCCTTGTCATTCATGGAAAGCAGGCTGCAGGGCAGGATGGGTAAATGGTGGATAGGTTGGGTATAAAAAAAAGGATATCACAGATTCAAGTGGAATCGCTGTACGCCACTCTATAAAAAAATTTTGGTCTCAGCATGCAGATAACATTTTCAGGAATCATAGGAAATCATGTTTTGAAGGATACAGCTAAGGGCTCTCCTTTACACTTGGTCCCCTCTCAACAAGATAAAATAGTTCAATCAAGTTACAGAGGAATCGCTGCAAGGAGATCAGATGAAGAAGAGAAGGATGGAAAAGATTTTTTTTTTTAAAGATATCTTTTGATTTTGCCCTAACTATTTTGTATTCATATGAGAGAAACAGAGAGAAATGTAGAGGGCTGAGCCTCTCTCATATGAATACAAAACAGAGAAGCTGCAATCACAAATCCTGTGAGGAGTCAGGGTAGGTGCATGTGAGCATGAAGATGATAAATAAGTAAGTATGCGAGGGTGTGTATGGATCAGTTTGGGATTGGGAAGAAATGAGACGTAGCGCAAACAAACAGCTGCCAAAGTTTTAAACCTAATTGAGATGGTGTGTATAAATGTCACAGTGCTAACCTCATCAGTATGTGTGGCCCTGTGGGATCATTCATCAGGATGCAGACACATCCATACAGCAAGGTTTGAAAGAAACCAAACAATCCACACACTACTACTGACACATCTGACTTGTCTTAACACACAATCAAATCCCTGGTTAAAGCAATCTTTGTCCAGTTCATTTACCTTGAGGCACAACAACTGAATAGCACAGACAATGCTGATGATCTCATCTAAATACACATTCTGGTAAAGCTCTATAAATAATGAATAAAGGAAAATATTGTAACTTTACTGCCCATGAATTACCCACAACTATCACATTAATAATTGCAGTTAAAAAAAAAACTAACAAAAAAAAAAAAAAAACACACTGAAAAACTGCTAGAATCAGACATATTTAAATATCATGCAAACCTGTACTGATTTACCTACAACACCCCAGAGTTTTAGATCAGTTGGCTGCATTATCGAATATGGATGTTAACAGTCGTAAGTGTGTTTTAAACCAAAGTGTCTAACATACCATGGGATATGCTTGTAAGTAAAAACCTAAAAATTAAGTTCTAAATTTAACATTTTGCCTTATTTTTCAACATAATACAGAATACAGTCTGGATCCCTCATCTGATTTGTGTAGCAGTGACCACTGAAAGTTACATCAGAGAAATGGCTCATTGCCTCCCTCATCATCCTCATTCATTTGATCTTGTATCATCTTTTAGCCCATATTCCACTCTCTGAATTGTGCTCATCATCTCCTTCTGTCAATATTTCTTGACAAACCTCTCTGTAGGCCTTTTAGATGCCTGCTGTCTTGCAACTTCTGGTCTCCCACAAACTCACTACAGTTTGATATGTGTGCCAATTTCAGCTGCATCATTTGATATACAAGTAATCTCTGGGCTGATGCAATGCAAATTCTTCTTAATTATGAATTGCATCAAAGGATCAAAGGCATGGATATGAAGAATACCTTGCAGAGGAATGCCAGGACCCAGAGGTAGTGAAGGCACTAATGAACCTAAACTACTTATCATGAGGGACCAACAAGCGTTAGATGTTGCAAGTTAAGAGAGAGCACCAATGTGCAAATAAACCAATGAAGTCAACACACAAAGCTGTAACATATGATGCAAAGTGAAAAGGTGTGGTGGACAATAAACTACACAAACTGTGTTCTGAAATGACCAGGGCTTGTTTTTATAGCTTTGGCACTGCTCCAGCATTATGCAAATGAACTAAAGCTAAAAAGATAAATAAATAAAAAAAAAAGCATGAATAATGGAGAACTGGCCTCCTAGCCTCAAGATATTGAAGACTATTGTTAAACCTCTGCCATCATTTGAAGGGAAAAGAGAACAAATGCAACCAAATATCAATTGCAAGAGCATAATATATCGTACATCCAGATCAACATTAACAGTTTATCATTTTTAAGGTCACAAATAAAATTGTTCTAAATGAAACTGAATAAAGTTTTCATCACATATGGGAATCCATCCCTAATTTTCAGCAATTCAGCTAGCAAACCAATCATATTAACCAACCACAATACAGTTACTAATACTGGAGAAGTGTGTTTATAAAATATACTAATTATTCATTCATTATCTGTACCGCTTTGTCCATTATGGGTTGTGGGGAAGCTGGAGCCTATCCCAGCATTTTAGCAGGTGAGAGGCAAGTACACTCACCAGTCCATCCCAGGGCCAACGCAGAGAGAGACAAACAAACATTCACACACACAATCACTTCTAGGGACAATTTAGAGTGATAAATTAACCTAACATGCATGTCTTTGGACGGTGGGAGGAAACCGGAGTTCCTGGAGAGAACCCACGCAGACAAGGGGAAAACATGCAAACTCCACACAAGAAGGCCACTGTCCCCAGGTTTGAACCTCCCCCCAGCCGAGGCTCAAACCAGCGACCTTCTTGCTCTGAGGCTGCGGCGCAAACCAACATACCACTGTGCATTTAAAATGTGCTTGAATACAGAGCTTTACATCAAAGGACTGAAAGATAAATGAATGAAGAAATGTATAAGTCATAATTATACAATATTCTATTATGATGAACATATGATGTTCAAGGATAAGTTAATCCAATTTATGAGATTATAGACATCTCATTTAAAACAACTATTGTGTTCTCTTTCTCTTCAATGTTCCTTCCATCCACATGTATTCATGGATTTAACTGTTCTCCTTGAAGAGCACACTGCTCTGGGCAATGTTCCTTTAAGTATTTGGGCTTACAAGACTTTTACATTAGTTGGCACTGCTGCTTCATGAAATAAACACAGAAGTTTTTCTGAAAAGCTCCAACACACTTTGCTAGTTGGCTCACTGGCTACCCATTTGAGTGGCCATTTAAACAGCAAGAATGTGGAAGTTATCATAAGCATGCTTATATGCAACTGATAATGGTCTTATTATGTCAAAAGTTTTAAGTATCTTAACAGGTACCTAATAAAACTGAAACCTGCAGGGTTAAAACCTCAATATCGCCAAGGACATTGTTTTATCTAAAATTTACAGTCTGCACTTGTAATACTGCACTTTGGCCCACAGAATTTAGCAAAGCCTTGTATTATCTTGACTGCACATATTGTAGGGCTTGGCTCAGGTCAAAGAAATGGGGAAAAAGTTCATATTCCATCCAAAATTAAAACAGAATCGGGGTACAAACAGCTAAAATGAGTTTCCTTGAAAGGGTGGCTCACCCTGTCTCTAAGGCTGGGCTTGTGCAACCGGGGTGAGCTGAGCTTTAAGCTGCTGCTTTGCTACGTCAAAAACATCAGTTGAGGTAGCTGGGGCATCTGATTAGGAAACTTCCTGCTCTCTTCCATTTGTAGGTTTTTATATGCTCAAACTGGATAATGAATAATAAATTGCTTCTGCACTGGGAATTCCACAGGACTTTAAAGATGAACTGGGAAGTGTTGTTAGGGAGAGGGATGTCTAAAGTTTGCTTTTAGACCAGTTGCTTCCTGACCTTGAAAAGCTAAATGAAATGAATGGATGGAACTATAGTTGAAAAAGCCCATGATATCCTTATTTACAGGTTCCTTTTATTTCAGCCTAGCAGAGAACTTCAAAAGCTGCTCTGACTATATATACTTTTTCATACCGTACAATGCTGTATCACTACTTCACTTCCTGTCTGAAAAGGTTGTTTTGAGTTTCTAAACTCAGCAGTGTCTTCTGTAAGATTAATGTCTCTCTTTGGTGACAATGTGGTTTTAGTCATTTTACAAATTGCGACACAAAACATCAAAGGAATAGAAAAGGCATAAACAGCATATAATAACATATCAATAAGAACGGCAATATTTGGTTTGATTTCTTATCATGAAATTCGTGAAGTTGAAACACTCTATAGCTGGAGTCTTATATGGCATTTCCTCTCACCCTGTCGTAGCTCAGCTGTTGGCCAACAGCAGCTCACTGAAGATTGATTACAGAGCAGCCCGTGAAAGTGATGAATACCACCGCAAAACAACTAAACAAAGTATATTGGAAGGTGGTAGATTGAAAGAGAGCCTACAAAAGAACAATGTAATCAGAAAATAAGAGAACCAACAGAAAGAAAGCAGAATGTGTTGCTCAGACCTAATAGTGCTTCCTGGGGCGGCTTCAATGGTCCAAATGCAGTGGAGGTTGTGCTCATAAGGAGCTGGATACCCCGGAGACAGGATACGACCCGAAGGTTCTTCCTTGATGGAGCCTCCACATTCCGCTAGAGAGAGGAGTAAAAACACAAGGATAGGAAGATGAAGGTATGCACAATGAACTGGGATAACAGCAAGATTAATAAATGATAGTGTAAAGTTAACATACCCAAGAGAAACTGAGTCTTCCTACACCTCATCAGCTTGCTTTCATCTTCATTAATTATTGATATAGCTGTCAGATACTCAAATGTGATGTGCTCCATTGTTTGTTTGCAGTTTAAATGATGGAGGGCTAAGCAGCCAACATAATTTGCATTATGTGTATATGGCTCAGGAAAAAAATAAAAATAACAATCCACCATCCCAAACACGATCTAATTTTGTTTGCTGCCTTTAAGAGCTGATGGACCTACTGGCATCATCTGATTTAACAGACTCTGATTCAATCCAACTTTCGATGATATGTATGTTGATAAGTCTCTTTAGGTATAAGTAAGAAAAAAATGCATTGTGTGAATGTATGGCATGGAAGAATGCCTATCAAAGTACCACTTAGTAATATAAACAAAAATAAATAAATAAAAGGCCATGAAAGCTTAAATGAATGGCATTTCAGTTTGCTTATAGATATATATAGCTGAAGACCCTCAAAACATCTAATTTTAAGGGGGTTTTGTTCACATTTTCTTCACCAATTGAAGTTGAAGAATAAAGAACTCTTGTTCTTTTTCTTTCCATGAGAAAAACAGGGGTCGAGGGATAGTACTGACAATCATGGTGGTACACAGAACTGTGAAATCCATCAATGCTTTACATAAAGGGAATCAGACCATCATGGGGTAACAAACTTTAGTTTCCACATAAAGAAATCAAACATTTGATTAGCTTCCATTTGACATCCTGTATTTAAAATCCCTCCTCTTTGTTACTAAAATGTTTGAAAATAAGGTTTTATGGTAATTTCTCCTTTCATAGAAAAAAAAAAGATAAAACAAAAATCAGAAAAGGGCTTAAGAAAGGAGTGAGAGGTAAAACTCAAAGTGTGGCAACAATCCACACACTGTTGCGGAGGTTTTAGACTCTTCTCATGGTTTTTTGTATTTCCAGGAAAAGTTGCTGTTTCATGGAGTGAAAAGAGAAGATGGTGATCCATCACTCTAAGACAAAGCCATCTCTTTCTTCTTGCCTTATGACCTGAAAAACTACTGCCATGGCAGTGTAACTCCCTCAGCTTCTCTACCCTTTCAATCTTTGTCTTCACAATACATCTTTTTAAAATCAACTCAGGTTCCTTTACTTACTTTCAACTCTGTAAATCTGTAAAGCTGTGTGGAGCTGGGGTTATCACAAGAATGCCATAAGAAAAGAAAAATAAATTATAGGGGTGGCAGAGTCCCAATAGTTATTTAAAGTATTGTGTTTCTTCGGATTTTACTTATACTTATTTTTTTAGAAACCCTTTTCTTTCCTCTTATTAATTAATTTTCCCTTAAAAAATGTTATTTAATCCTAATTAATTCTTGTTGTCAAAAATGCTGTTATAATCTTTATTATTGTGATTTTTATACTTGTTAAATTATTATTATTATTATTGATAATTAAATCTATTATTGGCATATGATTTTGCAAATGTTGACATTATTTTCTTCCTACTAATTGTGAAAAAATTCACAATTGAAATATGGGGACATTATTATTATTTCATGTCTTGTCCTTCCACACAACACAACTTATCCCCTCTACACACATCTTTTCAAATGTTTGTTTTTAATACTCATATGTTCTTCTTTGTTTATTCTGTTCGCTGTTTTTTGTGTCCCATCTTACCTCACTAAGATCCTCTATATTATGTTGCATCTCTTGTAATAAAAAAACAAAAACAAAATTGCAATTCAATAATAGATTAAAAAAACAAACACAGGGTTGTTTTATATAATTATATGTATATCAAATAAGCTCTGTAATACAGCCCTCTTAGTTTAGCTGCAAGACTGTCTGGAAACAACAATTCACCTCCATCTGTTTCAGATCAATTTCAGTCTCTGTCCTCTCTTTGCTCACTTCACCATTTCCTTTGTTTGATGTGCTCTGACTGCTAGAAAAAATACCCCACTACAGTCCTTAATCTGCTCCTAAATTCACCCTGACTGTGAAGGTATCATCTGCACCGAAATCCTGTGGAGGTCAAACGTGTTCAGGGATATACAGTTTGTTGAATGTTGTTTACTCCAGACATGAAATTACTTGTCAGTTTGAGTTGAAAAGAGAGTTGAGCAAAACTTTTCTAACCACCTTGGTCAACATACCAAACACACCTGTCTGGTAGGTCCAAAAATACTTTGGGGTAAGCATCACACTCAGTAGAAACAACCATGTGTATCTTTCGCTCTTTCTTTCCACTTGGAAAAATAATCTTCATTTAACTGATTTTAGGTCTTTAAACCTCAGATGGAGTTTAAAAGCAACTCTTGTACTTAGAGGTGCTGTTGTTATGAATAGTCTCATTTTAGTTCAAGCAGTGTGAATGGAGGCGTTTGCAATCATGATGCAATATGAATATGAAAAACTAAACAAAGCAGTAATTGTAAGTGGAATAATGGGACTGAAGGCAACCAAATTAATGCCCTAAGATAGAGTTTAAATGACAAAGCTTTTGTAAACCTGCACTTTTCACATTGTGTTCAGGACTAGTAACTGGGTCAGACATCTGCTAAAGCTGCTTTGGGTGAACAGTGAGTTAAACAGTCCAGAAAACACTGATAAATATTGTAATAGGATATAGTCTACCATTATGACACAACATAATGCAATCCTAACTTTTGGCTTGGCTTAACATTGTGGAAAAATAGTGACGCAAATAAATGCAATGGTACTATGACGTTAAACAAAATATATAGAACATATTTTTTAAAGGAATATTAGTTTATATAATCATTTTACTACATTTCTGTCACAGTTTGAGCTACTATTGAGCAGGAAAGAGTATTCAGTTGCCTTAATGTGGTTATAAAATTTGATAAGTTGTTTTTAATTCAGCTGCCAAGAATATTGTCAGTCAGCTGCGATATTGAAGTGCTACTACAATGTCCATGCATCATAACGAAGTAACAGCAACACAAAATAATAATGAAATGATCTGATTTTGTTCTTTTAGCTTTTATCCTTATATTAACTTTGAGAATTGTAGTTCACTCATTATTTGATCTGAGTAAACTTACATCGAGGGTTTCAATTATTCACATCACGATCAACTGAAATGCAACAGCTATAAATATACAGAGGTTGGAATAATAATTGGTTAATACTTCTGCCAAAGGGATGGATATACATTTATAAAAAATAAATAAATTAAATAAAGTAGTATCTCACCAACACAGAGTGGAAGAGGGCTGTCCCAGGCCCTCCTTTCTCCCCTCAGGCAAGTAAGCACCTCTGGGCCTTTGAGGGTGTAGCCTGGATCACAGCTATACGACACAGTGCTCCCTGCAAAATGACCCTTGTCCTCTCGCTTGTAGCCAAACTGGGGGACACCTGGATCTTCACATTTAACCAGTTCAAAACCTTACAGAGGTAAAGTAGAGACAGAAGTGCAATAATTTAGAGGGTAAAACAAGGGAAGGATTAAAGACAAAGTTGGAAGTCGGAAACTATTCTAAAGTCTAATTATTAAATGTTCATAAATGTAAGTTTGGTTTATGTGTCAGACAGAGAATGCTACTTACTGGTGAAGTGCAGTTCAAAGCCTTTACTGGTGTTATCAGCATTGCTGATGAACTCCAGCCACATGGAGCTAGAGGTGGAGTTCAGGGTTGTGTCTAGCAGCTCGCTGCCTGTGAACACCCCCAGCAGACGAGCCTTATTACTGCTGCCATCAAAGACCTGATGAAAAAAGAACATGTGGGAGGAAGCATCAGGTGAGCACATGCAGATATGCTAACAAAGGCTACATATACACTTGGGGGGTACGCAACTCCCGCCACCCCCTCACTTTGAGTATGTCATCTTCCTCCAGTCTGAAGTCCCGTGCTCTTAGCTGAATGCCTTTGCCGGGCTGCGTCTGGATGGAGTAGATGCATTCATGGCTGTTGCCGTAGTAATCGGGATAGTTGGGCGAGAGCAGCACCCCTTGCATGCCAGTCACGGATGAGCCACATTCGGCTAGATAAAAAGAGAGGGAGCAGAGATCCAGGCAGAAAGAGACAGAGAGAGACAGGATGGTGTTGGAGAGAGCAGAGAACACGTCACTGGCTATATGTTTGACTCTCAGAGTGTATTCATTATTACTGTCATGCACAGGGAGATGGGAGAGGTGATGGTAAGAGGAACGTGGTCAATAACTGTACCTGAATGTTGAGTGGCACATCGTCATAATCACACAGCAATCTGAGTATGATTAATTGTAATTTCAGCTCTATCTGAAAATTGCTTTTCATGACTGACATCAGAGGAAAAAGTGAAAAAAGGACAACATGTTCTTCGCAAAATAGCTTCCAGAATTTAAATGGCCACATATGTACCTCAGCTTTTAACAGCATGACTGCGGTGAAGTAAAATAGAGAAGGAAGATGAGACTGTTGATAGAGAGGCTTCCAAACTATGGCTTGGAATAAGTGAAGTATGAAAAAAAGAAAACATATCCTCACTGTTAAACTTCAAAGATTTAGAAAGAAAAAAGAAGAAAAAAAAAAGAAAACAAGAAATGCACACTAGCAGCTTCAAGCTACAAACAAAACATGAGGAAAAAGACGGAAAAAGATGTGAATTAATTTTTTATCATTTTTATGTACTTCTATATCTGGAAACAAATCAAGCTATATATAAATAAACACAAGTTTTATTTCAAACTGAGTTTTTCCCTTCACTGCACCATTTCCAAAAAATCTGTCCACATGAAATCACACAAACACGACTAAATGCTGTCACAAGCTTACCCAACCAAAAGCAGGCTCCTGGCTATGTCTGCCACTGTCATGTAAACAAATGCCATGCACAATTTTTCTTGTCTTGTTTGTGTTCATTTCCCTTTCTTGTGTGACGTGGTGCATAAAGCAAAACTCAGCTGCAACATCATGCAGCATCCCGGAAGAACAAGTTGTGAAGAGCAGTCTCTCCGCCTCAAGATGCTGCTGGGCAGCGCCGGCTCCAGAAATGTGCATAATGAATTTCATGGTGCCATCAAACTGGTCAGGAACGCAGTTTTAAGGTTGTAAAGTTACGTAGAGTATATTTAATAAGCCAAATTGTATCAACGTTAATACAATTTCTTTAATAATTTAAATTAATATCTGAATAATTTTACAAATGATACAAATGATAAAAAGTCCCCAATCCATAGTTTCCTGATGTTTTTCATAAGTAATTCCATCTTTAATGTCCCTTTTAGTATGTTTAAAAGAGCTGTGTGAAGGACAAACAAGCAAATCAATGACCACCGTGGTCTGTGGTTAACTTAATGAGAAGGCTGTTAGGGATCCATCTAATTTTCACATCGTTACATTTATGGACCATTAAAAGTTTCCTTAAGGTATTAGAACAAACACGCCGACTTAAAATCAAACATTTAACAAAATTAAAAAACATTAGTTTCACCTTTTTGATGTTGTCCTCATCCTTATATAATTTAGACAAACTCACATAGGCTGTTTCTGAAAGCTGATCAAATAGGAAGACAAAATGTGGGCATAGAAAGAGATGTTGATAAGAAGAGCTGAATGGGAAACACCTCAACTTATAATAGTTTTGTATATTTCTTAATATGTGGGTGTGAGTAAAAAGATTAGTGTGCTGGAATGACTTTAGGAGGGGACTGGGAGGGTGACAAAAGCTAAAAAATAAAACATGTGACCACCTACCAACACACCTTGGCAGAGGGGAACTCCACACCCGCCTTCTGCCCCCCAAGCATACCACCCTCGCTGGACCTTCCAGTCGGTAACCCGGGAAACAGGAAAAAATGAGGGCATCGCCAACTCCATACTGCAGTCCTTTTCTGGTGCTGTAAGGTGGGATTCCAGGATCCTCACAAGGCTCCAAATCATACTCTGGAAAATCAAACAGAAAAAAAGGAAAAGGTGTGAAGTTTTATCTGTGTATTTGTAGTCAAATCATTTCTTCTGGTTTTAAACAATGTCCATGAATTGGCACAAAGTATCCTTTTTCCTCTCTACATGCTGAGAATGAGTGACTTTAGAGGATTCTCACCGGAGAATGTGATGTTGAATCCCTCGTATGAAACAGAAAAGTCAGACAGAAAGCGAATCTGAGCAGTGTAGTTTCCAAACAGGCCTGCACTGAGAGGTGGAGGTAATGTGGAACCTGTCAGCCTCCAAAGGGGCTGAGAGAAGCTGCCATTCTCCGTCACCAGCAAATGATCATGAGGGCTCTCAAGGTGGAAGGTGTGAAAGGTGAACTGGACACCTGAATTAGAGACAAAGAAAATCCCACAAAGATGTAGTTTAGACATTTTTTTTTTCTCTGACTGGTCATTTGCATGATTAATATGAAAAGTTAGAATTCATGATTAAGAAGGGAAAAAATTTACTTAGTTACAGAATCTAAAATTTACTGGATTATCTATGAGAAATTTCTTCAAGTCAAAATGCTTACAAAATAAATCCCATGTCTTCCTTACCTGCTGCTTATCAAACACATACACAGAGCAAACATCTGCAAATAAAACCTTGTTAATTTGATGCAGGCGCTCAACCAAAAGAGACATGACTGAAAAGTCATCCCATGGTACTGTAGCCCCAGGCCAGCCTCTCAGCACTCCAGTCTTACAAACACAGCTTGCTCGGCTTAATACAAAGGCCACTCGGTGGGGGGAAATGACACTGTAAGGGAAATTAAATTTGACTGCTTCGTGTGTTGACAAGAATTTTGGTGCTAACCTTTGCCATGGGAGGTCTCGATTATCCATGTGCAGTTCAGGTTATGCGGATAAAAGTCTGGGAAGCCAGGAGACAAGATGGTTCCACTGTTGCCCTGGATATAACCTCCACACAATGCTGATGGCACAGGGCACATGGAGGATTGGATGAAGATGAGAAATGAGAGAAGAGCAGAGAGGCTAGTTCAGAGGAGGCACGGAGATAAAAAATTTCTGACCAAACTCTAAAACTTGTCTGTGCATTTACAATGTGATAAAATTCATTTTACAAGACGTGTCCTTCAAGATGACATAAAAGGAGAAACCGGTATTATCAATATCAGCACAGAGTGGGCAGAAATCAATACTGTCCTCAAATATAAAAGTGTTTACAGATGAGGAAAAGGAACCATCAAAGGGTACAAATACCACTGTACATATAAAACACATGAAAAAGTTCGGATGAAATGAAGAAGAAACTAAGTTTAGAAGAACTCATTAAAAAAAACATCTTTGTAAAGTTTTTGTGATGACTGGGGAATATAGGGATTAAAATGTGATGCAATATAAAGCGATGTGCTGTAGATGATCTCTCATGTTTCATCTGGAACAACACAACACAATGAATTTAGATTTAATCCCATTTTTGAGGAGGAAAAAATCTGGCAGGCAACTATTTATTTCTAGGTCAATAATATGGAACATACCATCACAGCTAGGCAGGGGGCGACTCCACTGAAAATTGGGTTCACACTCTAAAGGCTCTGTGTCACTAAGTGTGTATCCAGCCTCACAGCTAAATGTCACCAAAGCACCCACATAGAAGTCATTGCCATGTCGCTGCCCATTGACAGGTATGCCTGGATCCACACAGTGATCTGATTGTAGCTGCAGGGCTGAGCAGGAAAGGAAGGAAAGAAACAAAGTAAAGCATAAACAACCTGATCAAAGACAATGAAAGAAAATCCCAAAACCCTCCAGCTTGGAGTGTAATTAGGCTTCAACAGTCCTGTTTTTAGGTGAAGAGATGTTGGAAGGCTGTTTGTTTATATTAACAACACAGATAAATAATTCACATGAAAATCCTGGGATGAACCAATAAGAGTTTTCTGAGCCTTTCTGTTCCTCTTTGCAAAGTTCCTGGTGCAACAGTGCTTACAGTGAATAATTGAAGCTTATCAGACAGTTTCCCACAGAGAAAGAGCAAAAGGTTACCAATGTGTGCCACACAGGTAGAAATGAGGGTATGGCTGCTTTGAGCATTGAATTACATTGTGTATGCACACTGGTTTAAGGAAAAACAAAAGTGTGTGACAGTGTAAATACACTTTAAAGTGTGGCAGTATACTGTAGTTCAAGTAGGAAGAAAAAAATCTCCATCCATTAACTTTTTAATTATACACTACCAGTCAAAAGTTTGGACACACTTTTGATTGGCAGTGAAGGTTCTAATAATTATGGTTTCAGTTGAAATTGAGCACGTGGGAGATAAATTTTACTGTCAGGACTGCATAATTTTACAACAGAGTATTAAGAACAAGGAGTCCTTTGATCTTGTTGTCCTGCGTGTACCTGATTCATTCCTATCTAGTGAAAGAAATGTATCCTGTGTATCTGGATGTGCACTTGACTTTTGTGTGGCCCCTTACTTTCGTAACGTATGCGGAAGCCAATATCAGAGTGGCTCTTGTCAGTGGAAAAGTGGAGATATAGGAAGTTGGAGGTGCTGATGAGGAACTGGGGAACCTGAGTGCCCTGGTAACTTCCAATTAGAGGTGAAGAGGGAAAGCGTCCATCCCGCACTTCAAGAACGTCGTAGTTCACTTCAGTGCGAAACCTGAAAACAGGGGGAAACAACCTTTCTTAGAGGATGAGACTATTTAATTTAATGACTGAAAATGGAAAAGAAAAAATAAACAAACACACTGTTAAGATATGGTATGAATATGCATAACATAGTCCTCATGAAAATAATGTGCAAGTTTGCAAAACAGATGGAGTGAACCAGTCCAGCTTATATGAGTACTCAATTTTCTGGGCGAGTTTCATCATCTTTATATTTAAGTCCAGTCTAAAAGATTGCAGATGCAATGGAAGACAGTAAGTAACTGCTGCCCCCAAACCACTGTGCTGTTTTTAAATGAAATGAACAACTAGCTGACTTTTTGGTTATTGAGTAAAATTTAAAATTTTGAAATATGTGTGACGATGTGACAAAAAACAAAAACTCAACAAAAGACTCAACTGGATAAACATTAATGCAGTGTTGCTCTGATACATAAGTCATGGGAAAGCTCAGAAATCCAACTTTGGTGAGTGCACATAAGCATAGTATGTATGCATATTTGTGTGTGTGTGTGTCTGTGTGTGTTTCTGGGTTTTTTGCCAGAGACACTTTATCTTCAAAGTCATGAATAAATAGCTTAGCTCCAGATCCATGTAATCTAAATGAAACGGTTTGTGATATTTTATTGATGGTACATAAAAATTAAAGAGCAACAAACATTTATGCTGCATTCATTTTGCATGGTGCGCTATCATAGCAGACATGAGGATGAGATGTGTTTGTGAGGATGAGCTTTACCAAAAACATTAATGTAGTGTTTGATCCTACAGCTGCATGCCGCTCTCTATCTCTCTTGCAACATTAGGACAAATGACCTTTTTTTCCATCTCTATGGTCCATTTTGATATTTCTCCTCTAGCAAAGGCATATGATGAAAATTCTGAATACGATTGTGGGCAAGCTGTGAGAATATCTGTGTAATTAGGAAGGAGGGGGGGGTTAAACGAATATATTAAGCACTTCTCAACATAAATAAAACATAGTGTTATCCTACTTGGGTATGTGTTAGTGTGCGTTAGATCTACTACATCACACTTGAAGTGGAAAGATTGAAAGAGAGATGAAAGAAAGTGAGGCTAAGAAAAGATAAAAAGGAGATAACCTGTTGAGATTCTGAGAGTGCTTAAGAAGCCAAAAAACTGGAAGCGACCAAGACAGTTGCAAGAAAATGAAACAGTAAGGTAAGGTTAGCAAATATCCTGGTGACTCACTTGTCAAAGATGATCTTGATGGGGTAGCCTGGAGGAGCCTCTATGATCCATTCACAGTTAAGGGCTTCCTTGTATAGTTCTGGCCAGCCAGGAGAGAGGATAATCCCACTGGGAGCCTTCAGATCTCCTCCACAGGGGGCTAACAGAGAGACAGAAAAACAGGCAGGGTCTAAATTATGCATATCTGCACAAAGTGATGCATGACAACATCTATAGAAAATTTCTTGCATCAGCCAGAACACCTCTCATTGTTTTCACTGCCGGGCTTTATCTACAGTCAACCATTAACCATTGTTAACCATTTCTCCTCTAAACACATCTGTCACTTTCCGGTGCCGTCCCTATGGCGCTGAACTGCAGTAAAACAACAAAAGTATTTTAGCAAACCACCCTTTTATCCACACAAAACCAGGGATTAGCCTCCATGAAACCGAACATGTCTGAGACCAGGTACCAAGGTGGATAGGTTCGAAATCTCTATCGTCTGTGTTTCATCAGGACAGCGTAACCGCGCTACTGGAGGATATGACGTCGACGTGACGAACACACACCAAACACAACAACAAAAATCACAAACTGTGTTGTGGTGCTGCTCCAGACACTCCTGGCTCGTGTACAGCTTTAGCTCTGCTTTTAAAACACAGTATTGTGCTACTGTACCATCAATAGCATCAACAGGCTTCTTCATCAGTCTAAACAAATATTTCTCCTTTGCCTCGCAATGAATCCTCAGCTATCTTCTCTTTTCTTCTAATGTAAACTTCCTGCAACATGCAGTGAGCCTTTATCTGCGCACGTCTTGTGTTAGTTTTGGAGTGTTACTCTTTAATCATCATAGCGTGCCCCACAGCCTTGGAGTATGTACTACCGCGCTATCGTTGGGATAGTGAAGCCTTTCTCCTAGTTTTCGCCACCATTTTCATACCTGAACCAGCTTTGTCGCAGTGCAGACATAGCCTACATGTGTGAATAAGAGCATGCTTTACCAGTGGATGTATATTTATATCATTCTTATAATGTCTTATCGTCAAAACTCTCAGACAAAGGTGCTGCTATAGCTTCATCAGTAAGAGAAAACAGAACATCTTTGATTGCTTGCATAAAAGCCACTTGAATGCAGCAACCTAACACTTGAACCTTCATCTCTGTTACAGCTCTCTTTGCCTTGCTTTTTCTTTGACTGCACATCTTTAACCAGAACACACAGACATGGTGGAGGGCTTCGTTACAGTGCCAGCTCCCTGCTACCATTCAAGTGGAATGATTTAATCAGCCAACTCAGCATACTGAAGGACATCTATGAAACACATTATGCTACAAATGCAGAGGTATGATAGATGGTCTCAGAGAAATATGTAGCTGCTGTGACACACCGGAGGGGAGTGACATGCTTTAACACAGGTCTTTCTTTTGTGGATCATTGATAGTGCAGCTGATTAGGCCCCTTAGTTTAAGCCATGTCTGCAAGAACAGCAATTTGCTGCTATGGTGTCTAAAAATCTTGGTAAGTGCTAAACTTTGTCTAAGCTTTCTTAGCTGTACTGGCTTTTTCTGTTTTGCTGGAAATAGTTTATTGATTATTAAGTCAGGGAGGGGTAAATGGATTGTTCAATCTGTATGTAAGCACAGAATGTCTGCTGCATCAGATCCTTAGCAGAACAACGAATCATCATCAGTTTCATCATCTCACATGTCGTCAAAAGGATCCATCATTATTTAATTAGTTTTATCATTTGTTAAGAAAATTTTATTCAAGAGAATGAGAAAAATAATTCTTAAATCAGTTCCTCTGGAGACTTTTCACTAAGCAAAAACTACAGTTCAGGCTATTAAATTATGTATTTATGTTGTATTACGAGCTGGTTCAACATGAAAACAAGTGTACTTCTGTTTCAAGACTTCCAGTCATAACAGTGATCAACCCTGGCTCAAATATATGTTCATATGTTAATCGTAGGAAAATCTCCATTCCTGCATAGGAGTGGCCCTCAAGCTTTGTAAGGTCTTTGTCCCTGAGCATTCATTTTTTTAAACCAATATAATCTAATGCAAAACTTCTGTCCATAAAATGGTTTTTATGACATTTGTTACCCTCCCTTACCCACCTTCACAGCGAGGAACAGCATTGTCCCACACTACATTGCCATCCTTGAGAATGCAGGAGATGGTTTGAGAGCCATGGGTCTTCAAAAATCCTTCCTCACACAGGAAGGAGATGGAGCTACCCAGCTGAAGACTCTCACCAAAACGCTTTCCATTCACTGGCACCCCTGGATCTGGGCATTCATTGTGGCGAAATGCTGTTGGAGATGCAAAGAGGAGATGGAATTAGTCTGGTGGACCAGACAATAGGTCTGAAATGATAGTTTCAAATGCAATATGTTGTTGTAGATTATCTGTCATCTAGCACACGGCAATCATTCAAGCCGGAATAAAAACACTTTTTTCTTGCCATCCTCCAATTTATGGTCTTGTACATGAGAAGAGAAAGAACCAAGAATACTGTGTCTAGATGTCATTCTTCTAGAATTAAATTCAGAGTTTGATTAAATAACACAATACTCCTGCCTTCTAGGGGACATGGTAAAAACTGGAAAATATAAAAAAATGTTTAATAATAAAATGTTTAAGAACCAAACAAAGGCTACATGTAAGAAGAATGGATAAAGCTGCTGTGATGTTACAGTGTGTAAATGACAGACCTTTTTGGAGGCAGACATTATGACATATAGCAGAAAATACACAGGTGTATTAATGGAAACCGTTTGCCACTTTGGGGAAGGTCCTGCTGTTAAGCATGCTGGCTCATTGTCAAGGTTTGATAGAGCAAAGAGGAAATTTTAGTTCCCAGGTGTTCATGAAGTTGTGCTTGTCATGCTGTAACAAGTCAAAATATCTATTTAGGAAAAGTCTACTGATCTAATGCCTTGAGTCTGACGTATGGCTGTTGCCATTTGGTGGTTTTAAAAAGAAATACATGAGGGAAAAAGGGGCTGATCTGAATGAGAATAACTTCGTAGCTACTTGTCAATCACAATGGAAGTCACAACCTGTAGCATACCTTCCTTTATCATTTATTTTACTCTAAAAGGGATCATGCTCTATTGAAGTGTAAAGTACCAAATTTTTCACACAGACTTCAGGGAAAAGATCATTTTTCTGCATCTACATGAGTTGTCTCCTGCTGGATGATTTAAAAAAAAGAAGAAAACTCATTGTACATCCACTCCTGCTTCACTTTTCAAACCCAGGCGATACATTTACCTTTAATTACAACATGTGACTCAGAATAATGCAATATGCTACATGTGATGTGAAATATGTTAAATGTTTTTTTCTTTTCTTAGCAAGATGCTAAAATACATGTAGTTTCTTGACAAAACTCATTTTTTCCCCCTTTGCTGTACATTTTAGCAATATCAGCATGGGGCAAGAAGGCATTTGTTTCACTTAGTCACATTGATTCACCCTGTTGCAGTAATTGTCCAAGGTGAGCAACTGCACTGTATGCAGATCACCAGTGCAAGATGCTGCCGCTAAATTATTTGTGGAGTAAACAAACAAGTAAAATTGCTGTCATGCATCTTTAAAACTTTATCAATCGGGCCTCTTAATGAAATTGCAGGTGGGGACCGGTAAGAAAGCACAAGAGGACGTGCAGTCCTACAAGAAGAGTCATAACCCTGGAAAAAGGCATGTAAACAAATACATCACCTGTGCTGCTATCCCTCTCACTTACTCTCTTTCACTCTTATATACACAAGCACTTGGTGACACATGTAGGTGTTGATGAATCCCTCTTCTGTGTCTACTGGACCCAAACAAAGTGCCAGCTACAGCTCATCCATCACAAATGTCTTATTTATTAACGTGCCAGAAATCGCTTCAATACAGTTTGGCATGTTCTTAATTAACATGAATGATGGAAGTTGTCTGCTCAGCCCCACAATCTCCCAAAAACTGTCCTGCAGTTAGATGACACTGTTCTCAGGAATAAACCGTCATCTTCAATTAGCTCCTCCTGACATTCATTTACCATGCAGCATTGGCTATTTATGCATTCATCTAACTTGCTAATTAATGCATTAGCCACCATGTGTTATCCACATTGTGGCTTTACAGAGGCACCTGGGTTGGCAACATAAATTAGCTAGAGCCAGAATTCTAATGCATTCTGGGAAGGCTGTGCCATGTTATTTTAGCTACAGCAGAAGTTAAGTACCTAGAGAATATCCCCCCATACTTGAGGCTGTTTAAAGACCCAGCTTTAAGACCCTTATATGTAAACAATAACTGCAACATAATTGCCACGCTAATGCGTATGACATGTGAATCTTTGATGCTCTGCCTTGGAACAGACGTGTGACTGTATCTAAACAGAATCTCAAGGGTACTTCCTTTTTGACAAAAACACAGACTGATCCATTTTGCATGGACATGCTAAGATTAACTAATCTTCTCTTTGGAAAATAAAACTTTTCGCAGCTATTTATTTTTTAACAAAAAAAAAGATTCTTTGCAATGAACACTGAAAATAAATCTCTTTTCTCCAAAAGGTTTCAGCTTTGTTAAGGTGTTTTATGCTTCCTTTAGTCTGTGGGCACTAGTTTGTACATGCTGATATAACTCATATTTTTATATTTTACTGAATAATTGCTACTATGTCCTCAAATAAATTGAAAAATCTAAATATTCTCAAAATTGAAATCTAATATTTTTAGATTAGCTCACACTTTATTCTGACAATTTGAACAATGAGTCTTGCAACAAAGATTCAACTATCAATAAAAATATCTCTGTGTGGTCAGGGCTCAGCAGGCCTCACTATAAGATTCAATTTGGGATGTGGACATATGCCAAAGTCAGGCTCACTGTACAATAGTATATACACATCAAATGATCCTGCTGCCAAATGGTACAGTATATCCATGAAACAGGTTTACCAGCATGCAGACAGTGTTTACTGCTTCAGTGTGTGGAACCTGTGTGGGATTTCCTCAAACGTCAGCAGTTACCCAGACTAGAATATAATGAGCACTGCCACAATGTGTCAGGTAAGGATGCTGCATCTTTATTTAGGTTTTATTTAGATGTCAAGTCTCTATTTAGACAATAAAGACAGGAGGATTTGTCATTTTTCTTTTTGTGAGTCTACAAACAGTGTGTTGCTGATGCAAGGAGCAGTTTATTTAGTCTGCAGAAGACAGGCACATAGATAAGGCAAATGATTCATGAGGGCAATCATATGCACACACATACTGTACAAATACACAATGAATACTAAACATCCAGGTTTAGGTGGCCATCCATGAAAAGCTTGTAGGATTTAATCTTTATTTCCAGTTAAGTAACATTCAGAACTTACTTGTAAATGTGATGTTAAAGCCTCTGTCTGTGTATGTGTGGTCAGTCAGGAACTCCAGTCTTGCCACATGGGCGCTTGTTGTTATGGGAGGAGGCAGAACATCACCAGAGAAGGTACCCAGGATAGGAGACTCAGCCTGAAAAAGACAGATAGATTTCTCTGGTCAAACCAAAGATTTCCTGAAGTAATAAAGAAAAAGTCTGCTATGAAGTGGACAGATAAATGACAAATGTTGTTTAGCTCATACATAATTGTACTGACTGCTTTTCCTACTATTAAGCACAATGATGGATACACAGGTCAAAAATAGAAGCTTTACTAACACTTAACAGAAATAAAGAAACAACATAAGTCTTTGCAACCTTTCCACCATCCTTTATGGAGAGGAAGTCAAACTGTTTCTCCATGCTGAGGTCGTTGAAGGCCAGGTTTATTCTGCTCTCTGGGTTGGTGATGATGAGCCACACACAGTGCATATTATTCCCATACTCTTGAGGGTAGTTAGGAGATAGCAGCACCCCAGATGGAGTGGTAAAGTTGAAGAAGCAGGAAACTATATAAATGAGAGATACAGACAAAAGGAGCAGAGAAGAGGAAGAAATATATGACAATAGCATAAAAATGAGTATTGTTTAGGACACTGAAAACATTGAGGAAATTACTTTTCTGACTACAAGACAACATGATTTGATTCATTTTATTGAATTTATACAAATCAAGACTCGTACTGTAAATAGCAAATAGATCAGAAAGGCAATTTGATTTCATACACCACTGGTATAACCACCAATTTGCTGTCTTGTAGCATAAGCACATAAACAATGACAGCAAACCTAGTTTCACACGGGGATCATAGAAATTGAAAATAGGAAAAAAATATATATCAATTTCCCAACTTGCCAGCAGAGGTGTAATAGACAGGACTGAATAGGGGAAGTGTGATTTCCTGAGAGAGGCACTGGCTGCACACATTAAAGCTTTATCTGACAGGAGAAACCAAGCAAGATAAAAACTCTTCTTTCAACAAGCTGTGTGGAATAAAAAGGAGGATGAAATATGATTAAATCTGAACAACAACAAAAAAAAAACACATAACTAAATGAATGAATA
This sequence comes from Melanotaenia boesemani, assembly GCF_017639745.1. Taxonomy (NCBI): domain Eukaryota; kingdom Metazoa; phylum Chordata; class Actinopteri; order Atheriniformes; family Melanotaeniidae; genus Melanotaenia; species Melanotaenia boesemani. The sequence goes on along the minus strand of NC_055698.1, from coordinate 10,792,388 downwards.
AATAAAAGATAATTTTGAAAATTTGTGAATCAAAATAAAAAAAATAAAAATAAAATAAAATAAAAAGTGCTCTAGGATTCTTCAGGAGATATTGAGGATGCTGTGACTTGATCCCTTGTTGTTCCAGTGGATGTCCTTAGAGAGCAGCAGCTCAGTATCTGGAAACCGAGTCACTATGAAAATGCTACAGACTGTGATGTCAAGGAGGCATCCACAAAAAATGAGCAACTGGGATCCAGAGCTTCCAAAGGCCTCTTTCTCCTGATTTTCCTGAAGTGTGCATTTACATTGGTACTCTGTGGTCCGCTTCCACATATAGTATGGTTTGTTTAGAGTAGTGTGACACTCATTTATACTCTGGTATGGACCAAAGAAACTCTGGTCCACTTAAAAACCGGGGGTCTTGGTTCTTGGTGAACCCTGGTGCAATCTGCGAATCTGTGAAAGCAAAAAGACCATCCAGTAAACACATGCAGGAAAACTGCTGCCTCTCCTGATGGTCATACTAGGGAGCTTCTTGTAAAAAATGTACTAGGATTCAACGCTAAAGTAAAAACAGAAACCCCAAGACTACAGACATGTTTGTTCAGACATTGTTGTCAGTGAACAAGCCGTTCTCCGTCTTGGACACCAGACCGAACGTGATGTCCAGGCGGTTTGGTCTACTTAAATAAAGTGCAGCGTTAAAGCAAACCAAAGTAAATGTAGATGCAACATTTCCTAGCATTCCTCACCCAATTGAACCAAATCACACAGACCATCCGGGTGTGAATGAGTTTTAAAACATGACGGCCCTTATGATGTCACTGTGTGTATTCAGATATATTACCGGTGAAATAAATACACGAATTCTGGACAAAAAATATGTAATTTAGAATTGAATAAGAAAATATCTTCTTTTTAAAGCTGACTGCAACAAAGGAAAGTATAATGCATAATTGTTCCTTATAGGGTTTCCACAGTATGTTCTCACCACATATCTGTAATGTTTAAAACCATTCACAATAAAAATAAGTTTAAGAAAAAATGTAGTTTTGTCTTACTTATTAGGGTTTTGTTTCTGTTGTTTAAATGTGACTTTCATCAGTCTTAGGAAACTGCAATGCCCCTATTACAATGTTAACTAAGTAAACGCTAATACTTTTGTTTCAGGGAACTCCCCAGGGAGCTAAGCTAAACTTATCATAGCTTTTAGTCCATTTTTATCATGTTATAAAAAATGTAACAGTGAACATTGTCTCCATGGGTAGCTCCTTTTTTTATTTCATTCCAGCTCTCCAAATGTCTGCATTTGTCTTTCATGGTGTTAATTAGCTAATAATCCTTCCCACTGTTTAAAATCCACAGTCTGGATGACAAACTGTGAGGACAATGTGAGCAGCTATAATGTTGTCTTCTCCCTGCTCATCTGTACTGTTTTCATGCATCCATGTCAGTATGGACACAGCTGTGCACACAGCTGTATGTCAAATCAGAAATATGTTGGACTTACAAACACAGCTGGGTTTCTTAGCTGACCACTGGTTGTTCTTCTGACAGGTGATGTTCTTTTTTCCCACCAGCTCAAAGGCAGGCAAACACTCGAAGTATAACCTGTCGCCGTGACGAAAGCCAGTCCCCTCCCGTTTACCATAAGCTGGGATTCCAGGATCTCCACAACTGCCTTGTTCAATTTCTAGGTAGGCAGAAGTAAACACAAATCAGATTATTAGGAGGGTAATCAAGATACATGATAAAGCATTTAGTAGATAACATGGATTTACACAAATCAAAACCATAAACCAAACAATCTCTCATCCCTGAAGGAATTTTAGCTCGTTACCAAAGTGGTAATAAAATACTGGAGACAGAAATGTTTGTGTTACGTTGTGTATTACTTGACCAAAGCACTTTGACAACCCTCTATTCTACCTTAAACTAAACAGTTCATTTACTACATCCACCACGTGGTTGCTTTGGTTTGACAAAAATCAACTTTTAAAGTTTATCTGGATCCAGAATTCCTTTTACTATTAGGCCATTTTACATTATACATTCACGGATGATTAACAAATTGAAATCAGAAAAAAGACCTTCTATTTTTTGTTGACTTGAATAGAAATATTGAATAAGCAAAAAATATATAATAAAATTTGGATGACTTTATTTCTTATTTATTTTCCCCTGAAAGCCATTCTCATCAGTTTCATTATTAACATTTATTTATCCCTTTCTCTTCTTTCTACTTTTTAGTGGCTGAAGATTGCAGATGGGAATGCTGAGGCATCCTATTGAGGCATCTGGATGGGGGATGCACAAAGCGAATAAGCTCATCCATCCAGGAAATGATGGGAGAGCCTAATATGATTTTAAATCGCACCAGGGGTGATGCTGGGTATAAATCCAAACTCAGCCCTAATGATGATGATAATTTAGAACACATATTTAGAGCTCACTGCTGTATGGATGTATGGCTGTCCTAAGGCAGCCTCATTTACAAGACAACACATTGATCTTAGAGAAAGTCACCTTTTAAATGAGGTGTGTTGAGAGCGAGTTCTAAGGTGAGCCTAAGCGAAAATGTGTCAGATCTATCAAAGAGAAAATCTAAAAGAACAATCCAGCAATAATGCAGATACAAACAGTGTGTGCACATTAATGCAAATGCAGAAAAATTACACACTCACACCCACACACAAAGAAACACTTCACTGTTTCTTAGATAAGGTCTGTCTGCCTCATGGTTCCCCACAATTAAAAAACTTGAACCTCTTGAATTCTAGGGTTTTTGAAAGTGTAGTTCGCCTGAACAGACCTTCCTAAATTAAATCAACAATAACTGTAATTTTCAGGTCAATATACATAACCTTGGTCTCAATGGATAGGTAAGACCCTATGGAATATACATCCAGTGTCAGAAACATTGTGAATGTTCATATGCCTGTGCAAATTGTGTGTAACTGCAGCAAAATGGCAATGATGCTCCTTTGTTTACGCGCAAGCATTTATACCTGACAGATAAAGCTTTGTTCAAGTGTAAGATATCGTTGGAAAGCTCATAAGATGTAGAATTTGACCAAACTTTATTTACAATGCTAAGACCCACAACAAGACAACAAAATGGCTGTGAATGGGAGCATATGACATGTTAGTGCATGACGCAGTTTCAGGATTATGGATTACTATGCTGTGAGTTTTGGTTGAAGAACAGTGTGGATAGACTGAAAATAACCACAAAAAGGTAAGGAAATAAAAAATATTGCTGTTTGTGAGAATAGCTTTGGGATTTGGTGCTGTATTTGGTGATAAACATGCTGTCTGATAAGGCTGATGTGATATGCGAAGAGACTGACGCGAGGTGCTTGGCGAATATCTTTTTATGCTTGGAATCATATGAAAGTGCAGCTTTTCTAGTTTCATTTGATACCCAATATGTTGGGGTGGAGTGAAAGGATCACGCGTTGCATTTTGTTTCGGATGTTACTCGTTATGGTGGCACTGTTGTTTGTGGCATATGTATTTTAAAGTTGTTATTAAACAAATACTTTGTTGACTAAATGCACTTGAAAAATTGATTTAGTGGCATTAGGTATTTTTCTTTGAGACAACTTATAAATAAAATATCCTTACATCACTAAAGTAACTTTTTTACACACATGAACTTGTGTTTACACCCGTTGGACCCACCGGTGGGTCCGTCGGGCTTAAGGAACATAGTAGTGAATAACAATCCTTTTACAGTACCAATGTGAACACGTTTCACGGACTATACACCATGTTATACATTATTATATAAAAGTGTGTATCATGTATGACAATTTCTTATCCAAAACACAGACAGGAACATAAGTAAAAGACCATTTGGTGAAATGAACACAGAAATAGATGTGAGATACTCGGCATTCAAAAATGACCCGACTGCTCTCAACAAGTTGAGGCTTGACTTTATAAGTCAAGTTCAATGGTATAACCTGGTATATGTACAATGTCTCCAAGGGCTTTACACACCTATAGGTCCACTTCTACATCAAAAAATATTTCATGCATCTACTAAAGCCTGGGGGTCTGCACACAAAAGTGCAAAACTGTGTATTAAAGCAAGAATCAAAAGTACCAGCATCTCTCTTGAACAGAACCTGTAAAGTGTGTGTGGTAGCCACTTACATAAAGCTCTGCTTCATCAAAAGATGCTAACATACAACCACCTCGCACTGACATTTTGCATTCAGGTCTGTCCAGACACATAGTACATGGAGTTAAGGGGAGGGGGGCACTGAGATCTGTATGACCAGTTTAGCATACAATTAAATGTGAAATATGATTCTACGTTTTGATTATGAAGATATTAGAACATCATTCCACCAGACAGTCAGTGTGCAAGCATGCACATAAAAAAGGACACATTGGTGTGTCCTCAATGTCAAACACACACTCATTAGTACACATATTTCCACTATTTACTTACATAAAAAAAAAAAAAAAAAAAAAAAAATCACACACTCTCAGTGTCTGAACACTCAAGTGGATGCATCCACTTTAAACCTGCTCATTTGCATTTGTTTCCTGACCTTTTTGCAAGCATTACAATTCCAGAAAATATGTAGCCAGTCCTGAGTGTGTTTAACCAACACTAGTGTGTATGGGTACGCAGGAGTGTGTGTCCTTGTATGACTGTGTTTGCTACTGAACTTTATGATCAGGCTTAAAATACAAGTAATTGAGAATGCAAATTAGATTTCGGGAGCTCCAATCTGGGAGGTGAAGTGTTTCAAAGCGTTTCTTCCCCTTCATTAAGTAGAACTCATTGTTTTAATTACACTTTGGTTCGGCATGCTGCTCCACTTTCTCTGTTATTTTTACTGATGAAAAATAAGCATCTGTGGGCAAGGGAGAAGGCTTGCTCTGCTTCTGAGAGGACAACAGCAGACTTGTCTCGAAGAAAAGACTTGGTAAAACACTCCACACTCACAAATTCAGATACTCACACTGTCACTCTGCTCATCTTTACACGCACATCCAACACATGCATCGAATCCACACTCCAACACATACTTAGACAAACACATCAGACATTACCGAATCAAAAGGCCACTGACCATTTTTTACCTTAATGCTTAAACCATGAAAATGATGCAAACAGTTAATGTAATTAGAACAGGACTGAAATGGACACATCAATTTGTGGCCTTCAAATTTATCATGCCATGAAATGACTGTCATGAACTGACATCAAACAAATAAAGCTGAATTAAGGTGAATTTGCTTTATTTCCTGACAGTTATTGATTTCTAATTGGCATACAACTTAAAACAACACTGAAATGAACACATCAGGTTTTAAAACATTGTTAAGCTGCGTTTCACTGGAAGTTCCTGTGATATGGTCACTTTATAAAACAGGATATGTCAGAAGGATGGGTCAAAGGGCTTTAATCAACTACCTTACTTTGTTGTAATGCTGAAAAGTTCAAATAAATAAATAAATAATAATAATAAATATTATTATAAATAACTTTTTGTGCTTTTTTCTGATCACAGCATTTAAAGCAATTTAATTTAAATTTATTATTCATTCACTCTCCAGTCACGGGATGTGTGTGGGAAGTGGTGCTGCATGTATGGTAATCATGATTAGTGGTAAGCTGCATGTGTAGCCAGACCTGCCCTGGGGGAAGACTGACAGAAACGTGGTTGCCAACTGCCTCTACCATCACCACCAAACATTCACTCACATTTATACACCAGTGTTTCTGACACTGGAGGCAGGGTGGGTGAGGAGTCTTGCCAGAGGACAGAAGAGAAGAATAGCTGGGTTTGACTAAGAAACCCTTTGGTTATTGAAAGACGTGTTTCCTGAACCACTGCCGCCCTGCACTTTGAAAACGAATTCCTTAAAAGACATAAATCCATCTCTGATCTAGGACTGGGTGATATGGCCTATAATTTTAATTGAGTTTACTAAAAAGAATTTAAGCAAGGCAGCTTGGTCATGTTGTTGTTACATAACTGACTACTTCATAGTGAATTAGGCCTGTGAACTGAAATGAGTCAAAGAATTATGTAAGTATTGACATCCTAGACACCATGTCAGCATCCTTACCTTCATAGGACACCTTGAAGCCGAGGGAGCCGCTTGTGTCATCTGTTTTGAAGTTGAGCCACATCTGGTGACTGGTGCTCACCACCAGGTCGGGTGTGGTGGTACCAGACAGGCTGAAAAAGACAAACAGATTTCTTACATAAACCCAAATTCCTTTACTTTCTAATTTAAACAGTGACAAAACTTACTAGAAAATGAACAACTTTTTTCTTCTCACAGCCAAAAGCCTTGTCTCCACTCCAATATTAAAACATATCAAATATAACCACAAGCAGCGAAATGCTACCTGGAGGTAAGCTATATTTGTATTTACTGGACGTCTCTGATCAAAGACCAATGTGTAAAGCTCTTATTAGCAACTCAATCCTACTGTTAGAAATTTCTTTCTTAATTTAAAGTCTTTAATGCAAAGCAGCTGGGAACAAGAAAGTGGAAAATGAAGGCAAGATCAGTCAATGCCACAGAAGTAATTTAATCCTATTTGAATAGTCCTTCCACCCAACTTTAATTAGGAAGTGTATATCTGCAGAGTAAGTGATTAGGGCTCTAATTTTAGTGATGGAACATGGAGAACAGTGGAAATAGCAGTCTTTGGATAGGTCGGGTTCATGCATCTTTTAAAATTTTCCCCCCTTTGTTGCAGCCTTTTTCCTTTGTCAAGTTTCTGTCAACATGATATTTAATGGATTCTGGAAGCACTGTTTTATCATTACACCTGTAACCTTCGACAACCCCCTTTCTGTTTTAACAATTAAAAACTCACCACGTCATTCCCCCTGTAGGTAAAAGCAGTGGCACCACATTTACACTAAACTGTTTTCTTTGATTGTGACTCATTGCTTATTAGGCAGCATATTTTATGATTATGCAGCAGTTACATGCCTCTGACCTTAAGTTACAGAACATAATTCCCTGCACTCTGCACAGGCTTGCCTGCACCACTGATTCACAAAAATATAGTTCACAGTTTAACAGTGCTGATGGCTGCAGTATATTCTCTGCTCCTAGTCTGCTTGTTTGCTTATAGTTTTTGTTTTGTCAAAGTCCTGGAAAACGAGGAAAAAAAAAAAGAAAACATTAAATGAGGAGAATCTTCTCACATCAGCACACTTTCCTCCACGAACCTTTGCTTCATTTATCCCTAAACTCCTCCCTACTCCTACCCCAGCAGTGCAGCCTTGCATGAAAATTGATCTATAAAAACTTTATTAAGGTGGTAAATTTCAGCACAATTAATAACAACATCCTGTGAATTGTTATGGAGCATCTGCTGGAGAAAACTCCATTAGGGGGCATCAATATGCAGTTTGCAATGCTTCGCTACATGGCTGTGACATTGTTTTTAATACTGAAAAAAAAAGACATGATGGACAATGTGGTGCAACATCTATTTTTCATGCACTGCTGCATCAGATGGTGATGAAATGAAAGAGAAACTGTACCAGCAAGAAGTAAGAGCCTAGAGTGGGTGGGGGTAGAAAGGAGTAATGGCAAATGCTCCAACACAGAGAAACGAAATATGATTTTCTGGAACATGACTGGGAAAAATGAAAATGACTGCAACCCCAAATAGGCTGCAGAACAAAGAAAAGATTAAAGGCAAAACAAGATGAAGGTCAAAGAGGAGCTACTCACACGTGAAAGATGGTCTTCTGATCTCCTACCAGCTCCCCGTCTCCCACAGTTAGGGTGTCATAGCCTCTTTCCAGGTCAAAATCCTCAAATGTCAGCTTGATCACCTAGACAACAACAGGGACATCACCAAGGTAACAGGTAATGAAATCACAGCTGCTTGAATGATCCTGAACCGAGGTGCTGAGAGGGGACCTCTTTCCACCTGTCCCCCAATCTATCTGTCCATCAATCATTTGTCTCATTTCAATGCAGAACACTTTTCAACTCACTCCCAGCTGTGAAAATTGTTTGTAAAATGTTATTTTTGGTTACTGATTTCTCTCCTTCATGCAGAAAACATCCCTTTACAACCCTTTGGCATGTCTTATGTCAATCACATCTCTGGTTTTATGTGTCAAAAATCAGCTTGGATTATAAAGCCTGCAAATGACCACATAGATATGCCTTCCAATCTGGCTTTCAGCTTGGTGATAATAAATTCTTTCCTACTAATCAAATTTCTGATTGCCTGCCAGACGGTCTGCATGACCCCTGACTCTTTGCTCATCAAAACAGCAGAGTCACTCACAGCTAGGGTCCATTTGCTTGACTAAAAGTGACTTAGGACACATCAGGAGACAAGGCAGACGATTTGAGGCTTTTCTCAAGGTGAATATATGTACCACTGACGTTACAAAAGACATGGACAAGATTTATATATTAGACTCCCATGTGGATAAATATATCTACTAATCTGATCTTATTATAAAGGTGGACAAAATACAACAAGGTTTAGAAAACTGTACCCTTACCGGGTTTGGATAGGTTCAATTTTGAAGGCACAGACACAAATAAGGTTTAACTGTGAACGCATTAAGTATTTTGAGACAAAAAAAAATGAATCACATTGAAGATTACGATGAACAGAAAACAAAAACAAAAAACAAATAAAAACCATCGGCTGTCTTTGTCTCCTACTTTAAATTGGTTGCCACTGATTTCCACAAAATTCTTAATGTTTTCAGAGGGCTGAGAGAGCAAGGCCTAATGAAAAAGCTTATATAAATGCAAATTGCATTCTGTCCTATGTTAAACCTCGTGCCTAATGAAAATTGCCAACGTGGAGAGAAAAGATTGATGATGTTTAGCCAAAATAGGTCAGATCGCTCGATAAATAGAGTTTCATACCACAAACTCATCTCCTATCTGCCAGCTAACGGATGAACTACAGAAGGGGCAGGGGGGAATAAAAAAGAGAAGCAAACCATATTGGAAGACATTTGTTAGAAATTAACGTAATGGGTGATGCAGATAGATAAGCTTCAGTTTGATGAATCATGAATGCTGATTTTCATTTTATTATTCCCGACACTCCTGCATGGTCAGCTAGCATACTTGTGGGTGTCCTTTCTACCAGAAACAGTTAACAGGTACGAATACTGTAGTGAGGACATTAAGAAAGAAAAAGAAAACTTTACCTAAAAGGGTGGTAAACTAAAAAAAAGAAAAACAACTGTCCTTTGTCCCTCCCAGTGCAACGTTTCCTGCTTCTAAGATTTTTAGAACATTTAGCTTTTTTTTTTTTTGTCTATTAGAAGTTTTTTTTGTTAATTAGTTTTTCAAGGCCAGAAATCTGTAGCTGCCAGAATACATTTCTCTTCAGCTCTAACTGGATTTTCAGGGTCATTGTCATATTGCAGTGCCAATCACACTCCCTGCTGGTACACTACCAAAGAAAAGGTTCTTAAAACTGTGTTTTTGACTTTTTACCTCTCTAACTTCAGACACTTATTTACAATCTCAGATGACATGATGGGCATGTAGATTTTTTTGGAAAGTGAGGTCCCAGCATCCTAGATTAGATTCATAAACACACAAAGAGTTTTGATAAAAGCAGCCACTTTCAGTATCTTCACAATATTACAAAGAAGCGATGCACAAATAAAACCTACATTAGTCAAGATGTCATGATATTGAATTTAGACCCAGAGGAGGCCTGTCATGTCCCATCCAGCCCCTACTGCAGTGCACCCTCCTGTCTATGCAGATGGGGCAGGAATAGAACTCTACTTAATTTCTAAACCGAAAGAACAGCCTCACTCCATCTTCATCTAAACCAGGCACAGCAAGAGCCAGCCTAAAATACCAGTTTCTGTTTTTGCAGGCTGTCTGCAGGGTATACCCAAGTGAGACTTAAGTGTTTTGTTGTTTGTATACTTGCAAAAAGGGGCATAGTTTGGAGGGTATGTATTGTCTCTGACTAACCTGTCTGTCCTTGCTCTCACCTTACACAGCCTCTCTTTGTCTCTGCAAAGTGCAACAAGAGAACAGATTTGTAAAACCTCGTTTGAGTTGAGAGGGATAGTTGGCCTTGAACACACCTCCAAAGTCAATGATCTAAACAAAATGGCTGCGAGACATTTGTGATTTCCTCCAAGTATGCGCTCAAAAGCTCTTCATTTTTTTCCATACCATTTTACTTTCCGCTTTTCTCTGTCACCAGAGGTATTTCTAGCATCTCGCCTGGTCTGTTGTTGGCTCTCATCCAGTATTCTTCCCCTTTTATTTCTTTTATCTCACGTTTCATTCTGTCATATGGTGTACTGAACAACTCCCAAAGTGTAACAATTATCACAAGTATAAAATGAATCGTGTGTGTAGAAGAATTGCTTTCACTGAAGTTTCTCGACACACAAGTCATCTTCTTCTTTGGTTGCTGGCAAGTGAAGACACCACTCAACACTCTGCTGGAAACCAGTGGTTACAAAGTCAAAGCAAAATGAATAGTTTGCACTGTTAATCTAATCCCATGTTTAGGAACTTTTACCTTAGAAGTGTCTGTTGCTGTGATGACCCAAGTGCAGTTAGCATTGTTGTCGTACTGGACAGGGTAGTTTGGAGACGTGATGATGCCAGTGGGACCTTTTAGCTGACCTCCACACATAGGGGCTACAAAACAAGACACAGAAAGAGGCAAATTCCTGGTCAAAGGTAGTCTAAACACACAAAACCACTAAAGACAAAATGTATCAGAGTTTCTCTTGGATAAGCTCTTGTATGCATGTAGCGTGAACCATGCTGCTGTTTAGCAACAAGCTCTATCTTTACTCCAGCTTCCAAATCCAAAGGTTTCCTACTAATCCTAAGTTTCCCTGTGTATTGAGTATAGCTGATATTTTACATTTGTCATGTTTCCTTAAAAAATCTCAAAATGCAATCCTCCAAAGATCCTTTGGTATTTCTAAATAAGCTGTAGAGGCATGTCTGCACTGGAGGTGTTCCAGCTACAATTCTCAGTTCTCCATCTCATGTAGAGACACAAAGTTTAATAAATACAAACTTCTACACAGGCCATGCAACTGCTTGTGTTGCTTGTGAACCGCACCTACTAATTTGTATAACACAAGTAAATTTCCTTCCATTTCACACATAACTACATCGACTGGAAGTTGGGCTCTCAAAGTGCTCAAAGTATAAGTGACTTATTTTTGAGACTGTGCCTGAACGCATGCAGCGAAGACACATATAAACTCCTGAAGCAGCTGCTGCTCTGATAAACACTGCTCATTATTCTAGCATGTCTCACTAGCATCTTTTCTGGTATTGATATTCTTTGCAGTTAGTTAACTAATCATTACTATATCATTTCAGTTAACTGTTGGGTCTAAGATGGTGCTCCAGCTACACTCTGGTACAGGCCTCCTCTCCCCACATCAATACTCACATGTTGTAATCTAGCAAAGGAAAGAATGAGGCAGATGATCTTGTAAAACCAGTGGCCTTTGGCAGTGTATTAATCTAATTGGAATTAAAATTGTACGCTGGGTGTGCATCTAAATCTAGAGTAATATGTTTCCACATTCAGGACCACATATTTTGATATAAGAAGCAAGAAACAAAAAAGCTGCTTTTTGATGCTGGTGTTGCTAAATTTAGCCCTAATTAGCCAACCAATTTGGCATTATTTAGTCAGAATTATAGACTAGTCCACTTGTCTGGATTTTAAGTTTGGTTTAATCAAAAGGAAAATTAATCATTAGGAGGTTTCCAATTAAATATTCTCAGTGAAAGAGTAGGTGAGGAGTTAGCAAACCGAGCTTGAAAGTACAAGGTGACTTTTGTTGTAAAGGTCCAAGGGTGCCCACACAGCAGTGCTATTAAACACTCCTTTAAATTAAAGCAGGGAAGTTCAAGGTAAGTGTGTTTGTACATATATGACGGGGAACCACAAAGCATTGAAGAAAAGTAGCCAAATTTAATAAATAATGTCCAGGATAGATCCTTTGGGTGTTCAAGCCCCCCACTCAGTGGCTGCCTGCTTCACCCCCTCCCACCAAGTAACCTCATTAAAAATGAAAAGAACTGTGCTGCAGTTGTGAAGTATTAATACTAGTTTTACAGGCACTTAAGGTGACCTTCACTCACTTAATACGGCAGAGAGGAATGCTGCTCAAGGTACCATTTTTTTAAAGCTTATGTCTCACTTTTTCACATGAGAGTGGAGAAGACTAACCAGTAATCAAGGCTATGAAAGAAAAATCACAACAGCTTGGTATAAACAGGTCAAGGGCATGAATAAAAATGGGACCATATATTTGATGTTAAGAGAATGAATTTGCACTTCTTTTTAGATATCCAAAGAACAACTTACTTACATCCAAATTATTGATAGCAAATCTCCAAGCCAAGCCTTGATGTTTTGTGAGCAAGTAAGTGTTTTATTCCAGATAAAAAAAAAAAAAAAAAACTAGGAACATTCAGAGAGGGCAAACCTCTGCCAAGCCATATGGACACACTAAGAAAAATCCAAATAGGACCAACAGCTCACCCAGGACCTCCTATATTTTAAACTTTCCAGAATGTTAACATGTTCTGAGTCAAACTACGTCAGATTATAACATCTAACATGATGTCATCTTGTATTTTATTTATTTTTGTTTTGCCAATGATTCTGGGCATTGTCTGATGAGTTAGAAACTATAGTATAAAAAAATTATTCCTTTTCCCAAAAGTCTTTTAACAACTTCCTGGATCCAGACAGTAGTCCAGATCATCCCTAAAAATTAATCAGCCATTTCGTATTCCACTTTGGAGATTTCCTGTCAATTTAATCAAAATCCATCCATTGCTTTTTGAGTTATCTTGTAAGCAAACAAACAAACAGACAGGCAGGCGGACACACGTACGCCAAGCAGGTATAATTTCCACCTTAGTGGAGGTCATAATTAAAAATAAAAGCAGAGGAAAAGCAAAACAGAAAAATCTAAATTATGTCGATGATGGATTTCAACGCGAGTTCTACACCTTCTGCTTTCTGCATAAATGTTTATGTATTCAGGCATGACCAGCTCAAATGTGATTGGTCAATACTGATCAGGGTACAAATGGAAAATCAGTGAAACCACCTGTAGGTCTGTGTAAAAGGGATTGTATAGTTTGAAATTAAAGTCTATCTAATTAAAATGAATGCATAAAATTAAAGACCGGTACATGCTAATAATTCTGATAAATACAATGAATTTAGGTTTACTATTAGCATTATTATTAATCTAAGTGGAACTTCAATCAACCGATTACATTTTCTGCTCCAAAAAGCAGGTAACTATCATTCTAATACAGATAAGGGTTTTTAGCAAAACTAAGGACTGAAGATCACATCAGTATTGTTGTTTACTTATTTTGCCTGTGAGAAAATGCTCACAAGTGAAGAAGACATGACTGATTGATGGGCAGCACTGAACAGCATGGCGGAATAACAAGCAAAATAATAACGGCCAAAAGTCAAAGTCAGGCTGGTCACAGCAAAACTGTGAATACTATATTCAAAGAAAAGAAGAAAATGGACTGCAGAGTCTGAGCACCTCAGACCAGAAATAATATATAGAGGTCATATTGAATCTACCTTCATTACACTTGGGCACAAATGGACAAGACACGTCAAAGCTTACCCCTGCAGATAGGCCGGTCATCACTCCAGCCTACATAGCTGTCCGTCACTCTGAGGCAAGTGATGCTCTTTGAACCCTGCAGTTCATAGCCCTCGTCACAGGAGAAATGTACTGTAGCTCCTCGCCTGCAAGTTCAATTGCGCCAGGAGAGGAAACAAAAAAAAGCAACATAAGGCAGAGGTAATAAGAAAAAAATGTTTACTAGGAGGGAAAAAACAAAAAAAAAAACTTCATTTTCTTTGCTATCCTGGCTGCAATTTTCAAATGTACTGCAACGAAAGGAGACGGATGACACCCATTTGTCTGTGTTACAGGTGACCACCGCTACTAGCTTTGACAGGAACAGCACGGTATAATCCCTCTAGTAATATCAGCATCTCACAGGCAACCTATTAGTTTACAGTGGCTGAAAGAACAGACATTTGTTTTTTTACGCATACATACAGTATGTCTTTGGATTGGTTGCAGGAGTTTGGCTTCCGGCAAAATACACTGAAACACATCAAACTACAGGTGTTTAATTGATAATCAGAACAGATCTGTTATTTTTTTTAGTAAATTAAGTTATTTTTTCAAGCTGCTCTGACCAAGTTGTCTCACCATCCAGATCTGCTTGTCCAAGTGACTCAGCTATGCTTTGCCATTCTTTCAGGGTCAAAGTCGTTGATGTTAAACACTAGATGCTGACTTACTGGTTAACACATTCAAATCCTTTATAGATACTACAGTAACGAGATAATCAATGTTAGTCACTTCATCCATCAGAAATGCCTTACCAATGTGCACATTTACATACATTTCAATTCACAGTTTATTTACATAAATATTAACTAAAGAGAAATGTCTAACAGAAGACATGCTAACTAAATAGCATGTTTCAGGAGGATAGGCAAACTAGATGAGAATTTCTGATACAAAAACCTAAAGTCTTTGAGGTATTCAAGTGATAGTAACCGCTGAATGAACTCAACACTACAATTAACTCCCAAACTTTTTCTGCAAGGCCCCCTTTTCATCGACAAACAATAATGTCAAGCCCCACCTGATCCCACTACCACATGCTCCCTGATGCTTACAAAGATACGTATAAAGAAATGTGCCATGAAATAGTCTTTAGTTTACTGGCTGTAACTTTGTTAATGGCAGATAGAATGATTAATCCCTCTGCTACAGAGTGAAGCGTTTTAAACCAGGAAACTCTGCAAACTGCCTCAGGCGAGTTGAGCTTTTGATGAGACAGATGCTGCTTTAATAAAACAACGTTGCTATATACGGCAGTCGAGAAGTTTATTTCTAAAATAATCAACAGGCTTTTGTTTGTGTTCAGGATGAGAAGTCCCCAAGTAGCAATGAAACTTGTTTGGCTTCATACTGTCAGATGCTGATATTTTAAGACATACAACACACTGTTTGTCCATGTTTTGCAAGCAGTACAAAAACTATACATTTTAGCCTTGCTGCCCCTGCCCCCCAGTTAGGAAACAACTGAATTAACTGCTTTTGAAAGTCTTGATTTTCTTTTACCTGAAGTCAGAGCCTTTTCTTTTTCCTCGGTCTGGAATCCCTGGATCTGGGCACATGTTGTGTCCCTGCGCTACACCCATCTGAGACACTGAGAGGTACAGACAGAGAAAATGTGGATGAGTAAACAACGAAAAGCTTCTTTTTAGCCAAATTAAGATATTTTCATGTTTTTACTCAAAATACATAACCAGAGTTCACTCTTAAACATGTTAAAAAAAAAAAAAAAAATCATCACTTAAAGCAAAGGGTCCTCAGTCATGTAATCATATGTCATAATTAACATTAGTAAAAAAATAAAGTAAATACAGCTTGTCTCTTTTTACTCTGTAATAAACAGCATCCATATTGTTGGAAAGATGTAAAGACTGAAAACCTAATAACTAGAATTTAATTAAGCCTAAAATCTGATTGAACATGTGCTATAAATGAAGTTTGACATTCGTACTGCATAAGCACTGTATAAATTAATCGTGTACAGAATCACTGTGACACACTTGGTGTTTACAAAAATGTTTTCCTTGTGCCCAATCCTGATGGTACTCAGTTAAGTCATGTTACTGGGTAGAGGTGAAATGTCAGAAGGGTTCGAATAAACTTGGTCAACTGGGGGAACCTGGACTGACTGTGAGGGGTTAAAGATCTACCGGGCCAGATCAATAGCACACCTGCTCAATGGCCAGAGTCCCAGTGTAGGACCATACAGCATTGAATTTGAAACGGGGCACAGTGATGTCAGAGCAGCTCACAAGGAAATCATGTTAATAACATGCTAGAAGCACTCAGAGAACGCAGGCGTCCACCAAGCAATCGTAATTGTTTTTTTTGTTTTTTTTTGGCAATGATTGTGGCCGTTATTTTTTAGTTAGAAGCTCTAATGGCAAAATTATCCCCATCTCACATGTTTAAACACTTAAACATGCGTGTTTATGGTGCAAATTAATCAGTTTTAAAAATTGGTGAATTGTGTACATGAATGCAACAGATCTGGTAGGTACTTTGGTAAGTTTTATTTCAGATAAAGGAAACTGACACAATATGTTATATGTCATATAATATCAAAGAGATGTCTACATTTAAACTAAGGCTTTAAGATCAAACAGGATTCCTGGGGTTTTATCTCATTTTACATTTTTGAGGAAAATAAAATGCTAATAGACCTTCCCCTCTTAATATCTTTCAGGCTGTCCTTGTTATTTAACATTTAATAAAATATAAGTGAAGAAAAAAAAATGCATAATGCAAAATAAAGCAAAATCTGATGTTTCTGGCTACTAAAAGAATTAAAATGAAAGTGGGAGTAAGAAGTGGATAAAGGCCTTGAAACAGTATTCACTGCCTAAAGGAAGCTCTTTCTGCTCCACAAGTTGTTCTCAAACATCCGTATGCATGCAACTCTCTGTGACTCAGCTGTCAGGTTTTTAATGTTACAGATGTTCAAATAAAGGTGAATGGGATGATGAACAGTGAACTCAGAGGACAAGAGAGGACGAGGCGAGGATGGCATTGTGAAAAGAGCAACCAATGCAATTACTCGTGTCCATTTGCTATTAGAAGTGTGTCTCTTGTACAGACTGTACGTCCTTTGTGTCTGTAACTCTTTTGACACCCAGCAGTTACCCTTTTCTCTTGCCAAGGAGTCCAGAGAAGAAACTTTGAGATGACTTTGAACAAAAGGTGAGACAGCAAAAAAAAAAAAAAAAAAAAAAAATGTCCGACTGGCATATTCTCCAAGAGTTAGACAGACATTGTGACAATGTAGTGGTCATTTTCTCTTTGTCATTTTCTAGGAATTATTGGAATTAAAAGGTATATTCATTGTTGAGCATTTTTCACCTCATTATATTTCAAATGATATAATTTAAACTACATATTTTCTTATTTCCTTTTAAAATTAAAAACATGAAATAAAACCTATAGTCCTAAACAACTGACAGCTCATTTCCTTTATGATTCAAACATAGACAATGCTGGAAGTTTTAATATTTTCATTTATTTACTATTTTTAATGAGAAAAAGTTGCTTAATAATAAATAAGAACTAACATTAAAATTTCAATCAAGTAAATGTGTTTGAGCTCACAGCCGTGTGATCATATCCACCAGGATTGGGTTTTAGGCAGGGGTTATTAGCAAATGTTTCAACTAATGTAAAAAGGAAAAACAAAAGCATTTAAAAAGAAAACAGTGGGACCTGGAACTTTCATAGACACATAAAAAGCATTTCCATTTACTGACGACTCCAGCATTTGACAAGCTTTCAAGCAAAAGTTTGCAGTAAATTACAGGAGTCATCACTTGTGCAGGAGCATATAGAGGAGATAAAGGTTTTTGGGCTACTTTTAGACAGTAAAATATTACTCCTTGTTCTTTCGTAGTCAGATGGGGCCAAGAAACTCCTGAGGCTGCTTTTTGTAGCAACAACCGGTCACAGATGTAATTTGTCAGCTCTCTCAGCAAACATCACACAGGCAATCGATTGTACTTTTCTTGCAGTGTTACGTAGTACATCAGCGTGACAAGCCTTCTACTTTAGCATAGAAGAATGTTTAATATAGCCATATCCAAAAACAATGCATTTTAAACACAATTTACATTCATATTTCCACTATGTATGTATACACTATGTAGTGTATATATATATATACACTACACTACCGTTCAAAAGTTTGGGGTCACTTCCATTTTGAATCCCATATATATATATATATATGTAAACTGTCAAGATCACACTAGAGTCCAAACCAAAAACCAAAACACATGCATATGGAATCACTTTGACAGACTAAAACCTGCCAGAGTGTATAACAGATCCCTGAATTTGAAAGTATTGAATCTCAGATTCTTTTGTGGATTATTTGGACTTCTTTAGCTTGGTTTCAGAATCATATAAGAATATGACTCATTAATCAACCTCAACAAAGATGATGAACAAGTCAGCACTTGGTTTCTTATTCAACCTCTCAAGGTGAAACATCATTAGATATCAAACCCCAAGTTATGGGCGACCTCGAGCTGTATAATTTGACAGGGTAGGTACATTTTTAATGAATTAAAGGCCATAGTAACAGGAGGATATTGAAAATGTACATCTTTTTCTGCCTAAAGTAGAATAACTGAAATGAATGAGTAGCAATTATTTATCTGTTGATGTTTGCCTTGAAAATTGTTAATACTGCAAAGCTGTCCTTTTGAGGGATGATTCATTAATATTTTCAATGTGCAAACTTAAAAATTCCCTTTTTTTCTTTCAAGCTCAACAAAAATGTTAAATGAGATATTAAGTTATATTAAGCAAGACCACTAAAGTTTCTTCTGTCAAACACCTAACAACAATAAAGGCTTTTAATTTAGTTGCTATAACTACCTAAGGTGAATGCAGCCCATTCAATCACAATGACAAATTAGCACCCCAGTCATTAGTGCTCAGTTAAATTGTCAGATTACTAAAACATGCATTCATACCCAAACCAGAGTTAAAAATACAACCTTGACAACCTCTATTTGTGTCCCCCTATAAGGGAGCGGCAGTATGGGATCTGCAAAATCTGCATAAGTGATGCTGCAGCCAGAGTTTTCTCTCTCTCTCGCTGATAAAGATGCAAAATTAGAGACGCTTCACATTTTGCCACGCTGTGCTAGGCATATCGAATTTCACATTTTACACAGTAGACTAATCAAAGGGTTAAATACCACCCTTGATATGAACTCAGACCCTATTGAATTAAATAAATGACAGAGTCTATCACTCTACAAGAAAAAAAAAAAGGGTTTTAACTTACACACAGATATCTTATGCTGGTTGTCTTTGCTGGGCAGCATCTTTACACCTCGAGATTTTAGTTCAGTCATCTTCTTCACTGGAGAGAAAAACATCACAGATTAAGACAGCAGAATGTGTAATAGTAAAACTCACACAGTCCACCGGGGAAAACTTCTACTTCAGATAACATGCATGCTACACCATGCACTGCTGGGTACCACAGTGACAGCTGCATTCTTTTGACAAAGCAGTTTGGAACATCTGATGAAGACTCATAAAAAAAACTGAACATAATGATAAACAAACAGATCTGGAACAATTTTTTGGTTATATTTCTCAAGATTCATATATTCATTCTACAGTGAGAAACACAGCTCAAAAATGTCTAAATTCTTTTTACTCTCAGAGACAGAAGAAACCTCAGTGTGGCATCATTATCAGTGAACAGAATTAGAAGACACAAGGAACATATCAGGAGCCCAAGCATTCATTTCTAAACAACAAGAAGATGAAGGTTAAATAATGGAGTTGGTGATAACTGAAGTGAGAACAAAAGATAAGTAATTTCTGAAAATAGGAGAAATATTAATCATCAAGTAATAAAAACAGCAACAAAAATAAAATCTCCCTCAGCATTACTGCAGATTCCATTTAATTATTTTGACTGTTCACAACAACGAAGCTTAACTTCCTCTAAAAATGAGTTTTCATCCTTCGCTTCATTTCAGATGCATCTGAATTCAAAGTTAATCGGAGCAGCATGTCAAAAGTCGGGTTATTGTCTAGAAGAAGAAATGGAAATTAAGAATATATTTATTATTCTTTTTTATCCTAATGAAATAAAAAATGTACTGGCCTGTTTGTAGTGGAACAAGTAAGCGATGAGGTGCAGATTTAATGCACTGTAGCTTTTTCCTTAACTTGTCAAATGAAACATGCACAGAGAAAAAAGACTAAATAAATGAGATCTACTAAATTTATTCTGTAGCTTCATGTTTAGTTTAGAGTGTAGGACAACAAGCAGGCAGTAAATGTTCATACTGGAAATGTGTGGCCTTGTCTACGTGAAAACCCACTCTGTGTGTGATTATGTAACCCATAAAACATTTTCAGGACACAATTCCTGAATGGAGTCTGTGACTAGCTACGCAGTAATGTGCTACCATGAAAACTTTTGACAATAAATTCAGGCCTTTTTTTTACCTTTTAAACAAGGACCGAAGTAAGCATCATCAATATTTCTAAAACACACAAACTAAGGGCAAATCATTGAAGGCTTAATTTCTCATTTTAAAAATAAACAATTTAATGTTTTTAATTTTTTTCATAAGCCTAAACATTAAGACGTTTTACAAAAATATCCTCAGGTTTTATAAACAAGCAGAAAAATCTTGCTATAGTCTCCTAACGCATATAAACATGGATGACAACAGTGTATATTTTAGGTCAAACCAAAGATGGTGACAACCAAGTTGATGGAGTCAAGAAGTCGATAAACTTAAAAACATCTCATCCATTTGACCATACCAGGACCAAATCTTTTAAATATCCCTAAGGTTTGTTTTAAGCAACTAAAAACTGAGCAGATGGTGAAGGTTCCTGTAATAAATTCTCTCTTTCTCTTCAAATCTCCTCCCCTGGGATGGCTGGAAGTGAGATCCTTAGTATCACCGTTTTTGTAGACAAACTAATCCTTTTCCCAGCTCATCCCCTCTCAGAGGTGATCCCTGAACCTTTAAGAGTTATAGGACAGAAAATGGATTCCTGTTACAAAAAAGATTTTTTTTTGGTCTGTATCTGTAAATGTCTGTTAAATAATTGTCATTCTAGAAAAGATCCCGAAATTTGGATTTATTGGGAGCAGTCCCAAATACTTCAATACAGGCTGAACCATTTCCACTTTCAAACCTGACAAAATCTCAAAATAAGGCACCTTTTATATGCAAATTTAAGCAAGCGAAAGATCACAATCTGTTAAAAACAAGGCTGTCAAATGAATAAAAATTTAAATCAAAATAATCACAGCTTACAAACTAATTAGTCATGATCCCAATTCCTGAGTATGTTTGAAATTTGCCTGTTTTTACTGAACTGTGGCAACAGAACGAGACAGTGCTTACAAATATTTACTGTTAACTGACCTTCCCTTGGGTAAACGCCAGATGTCCAAGGGTCAGTAAATGCAGCATGTAATGCACTTCTGTATGGTGCTTTACATCATCGCTACCATGTTCTACATCATAATGCAGAATTCATATATCATTATCTCACCAACCGTCTCCATTGTGATAATATCTGTCTTTAAACCCCCAGATTGAAGTTAAACAGATGATTTTGATGAAGAAACTCTGATAAAACTGATGATCTAGCTAAAAACACATTTTCTTTTTATCACTTTTTGTCTTTTTAGTCATTTTCAGTTTTGTCCGTCCTGTTTTATTTTGTAGATTCTTCCCCTCATGTATTCTGTTTTGCTTTCTGCTTTCTATTTGTTAGTACTTGCTTCCTGTTAGTTCCTCTGTGTATTATACCCCTTGGTTTCAGTTTTCCTTTGTCCGATCATCCGTCATGTCTCCTCTGTTTTGGTCTTGCAAGTTCCTTAGTGAGTCTTAATTAAAACCTTTTCTTCCTGCACCGGTCTGACTTTCTGTCCTGCATTTGGGTCCTCACGTCCCACTTACCCATGACACATTCAAGTGTGTTTGTGAAGCAGTTATAAAAGTCCTACAGCAGCATCACCCAAAGAAAACACATGTTCATAAATATATTTATAACTGGCTGTTTGTTTCACCTTTTTTTTCTTTACTTTTTTACATTAGATGATCACTTTAGTTGTAATGAGTTCAGTATTGCATAAATTCTAGACCTAAAAAGAAATAAAAAGTCTTACTTGTCCCTCATTTGTAACTAATATTAACTCAATTACATGAATTAGTTACTGTTAATACTATATTTTTTAACAGCACTAGTTAAAAAAAATGTTAACCAGAGATCACAACTATATCCTAACCATTGTATCATGTTGAAAGTCTGTTAATATCAAAAACAAGTACTGAGTCATCGAAAATGCCCATTTCACACAACTGAACATCCCATCCATCCATCCATTATCTTGACCGCTTAATCCATTTCGGGTCGCGGGTGAGCTGGAGCCTATCCCAACATTTTAACAGGTGAGAGGCAGGGTACACCCTGGACAGGTCACCAGTCTGTCGCAGACAACTGAACATATAACACATAAAACTGAAACATATGATGATCATCATCCATGTTCTACCTTAAAAATATAAACTGTTCTCTTTATCTTACCTTGGTACTGAGCACTGAAACCTCTTAACTTGTGGTTGCCATCAGAGGTGAAGTGCAGTCGAAGCCAGTTTTTGCTGCTAATGATGGGTGAGGGAAGGTTGGGGCCAGTAAACCTGCAGACAGAGAGAAGAGTACCATAAATATTAACATATTACAAGATGTTTAAGTGGCATTTTCACTGAAACACTGAGCAACATTACTTCATACCAATGTACTGGTTTGCAAAACCCTTTAAAACATGTAAGGCCTGGTATTTGTCTAATTCAGCAGCATCTACAAGAACCTTTCTTGCTTTCATCTTTATTTTTCGTCTGTCATGCTACTGCTGTCAAACCATAAGTTACTTATGTGTGGTATTTCATCACTTTTAAAGCACACATAGTTCCTTTGTTCAATATATTGGTTAACGATTTTCATCAAGAAACTGGGTAATTATTTGTTACTGCAAGAAAAATGCTCAGTTTTCATTTTTTGTTTTGTGGCATATGGCAATTATATAAAATCAATCAAGTTTCCAATAAAGATGAAGCCAATGGCAAAAAACAAATGACAGAGGCTGGCATAGACTGCCAGTCTTCGCTGGTGATTGTCTTGTTGGTTAATTGCAACTTAAACAATATTTTAAACTGAATTTGATCATAACTTAAGAGATGTTAATGTGTTAGTCCTAAAAGATCTATCAATATGAAGGTCTGGCACAAGAGAAGCTGTAATGTTAACAACTCTCAACCAAACCGCAACCCAGTGAAAAGGACCTGGAAAAACAGCACTGACATTTGTAGAGAAAAGATGCGGCTTTTATTGCTTTGGAAAAGTGATGTTGAATTATACATCACAAACACTTAAAGTGCCTCCTGATCTGTATACTAATGAGGGCTGTTGCTTACCAGGCACTTCTGGAGTTGTTAAAGCCAAAGTCATGTGGGGATGCATCATGTTTTATCTTCAGACACATTAAACTACACATACAGTATGTGCAAAAATACTGAGACATACATTTGACAGGGTGGGCATAAACAATGATCATCTGAAAACTGCATTTCCAGCTATGCAAAACCTTTTTTTTTTTTTATAAAATATTGTATAAACTGGGTGGTATACCCAGAAAGCAAACAAAAAAAAAAAAAAAAAAAAAAAAAACACTATGTAAAACACTTTGTGTTGTATTATTGCATAAGAAGCACTTTATAAATACAATTTAATTTGATTTATAATCATAATAATACATATCATTATAGCTGACAATGGATTGTTAAAATCTGACTTATGATTGAGAAACGATGGCTTAGTTAATTAAGATTTACAACGTATGGGATAAAGAGATAAAAACATCCCTTTGGCCCAGCATCAAACGTGTCTGCTTTGCTGAATTCCCACCGTTTTCTCAAATCTTTAAAGTTTAGTGTGAAAGTGACCGCAAAAAGTAGACTGTCTCAAGCAGGGTGATGGAGGTCTCCAGAGAGTTAATGTGGCTACTTCTACAGTTCTTTTTCACCTCACCATTTGGCTGGACAAATTAGATTTAATGCTTAAATTGTCTTGAGAGTCCAGAGCCAGATACGTTTCCATTTCCAAGCCCCCAAAGCTCTTCAGTCTCAGTATGACTTTTCACGATTGCCCCAGAAAATGTAGTTTGGGCAGTATAAGGAGGTAGAGGCAGCTGGGGGGGTCACATGGTGCACCTGAGAGTGAAAACCATGTTGTTAAACCAGACATTGATACAAAACCTTCCAGTAATATAGCAGGTTTGTAATGATACTCTTTGATTGCATTTACTATTTTATGTGTTGCATGATATCAAAGTTGCAGAAAAGCTTGGAATAGACTGATTACTCAACATTTATGGCCAGTTTTTTTTACAAATCCCTGCATCTTGGACATGACTTTTCACCATTATGATTGAACGCGTTAGGAATATGCAAGTCCAGTCAAATTTAATTACATTACACAAGCTAAAGGTACTTTACATATTGATGTGATGTGACTTATTAAAATCTGGTAACTCCTTTCAGGATTTTGAACAAAGGTCATCGTCACTGGGCAAGTCAGCAAACTTTCCTGACAGAAAGGGTCTATTTTCTGTTTCATATTCATCGTTTCATGTCAGTGGTTTTCTGTTCCAGGGCAAGGTGTCAAATTACCCAATGCATAATTAGCAATGGGCGGAGTTTTGGTGTCAAAGGTCGCCAGCTCCACATTTGGATCAAAGTCTTTAAAGCACTTTTTAGAGCTTGAATTCATTGTGATATGAGATCTGATGAACACGCATACATTTGTGTGTGGGTGTTTTGCATGTGTTCGGTAGGGAGAGAGGGCAAAATCCCAGTGAAGAGTGTTTCCATTAATTGCACTTACTTAGGCAGATCAATCAGAGCCCTGCTCAGTATGCACGTCATGGTGCTTACAGCAGACCAGGGGTCACAGTGACTTTAAAGCCAAAACTTCCAGCATTTTAATGAGACTATGTGAATTATTGCACATGCCAGCTTATCCAGATGGGCATGCAAACACACCATCAACAGCAGTTCATAGTTATAAACGTCTGCATATACTAATAAAATTTCTCTCTCTCCATTATTCATCATGACATACAAACTCCGGCTCACACATGCAGACCACCACATCAAAACTAATCAGTGTGGAAGACCCTCAAGTCCAGAGCAGGAGAATAAAAGCTGTGGAATTGAAGCTGTGGATGACCTTCAGATATAACCCAGACCAGACAAACACCAGGGGTTTAAATTTAACCACCTCTGTGCCAAACGCAGGACCCTGAACACTGTTAGCTCTTTTTTTTCCCCCCTGAAAACAATAATCACTCAAGCAATAAAGACCGGCCCAAACCTTAAACTATAAGTTAAAGCTACAATATAAAAAGAGGCCTTGAGGGTAGTTATTTCTCATGGGTTATTCTGAAATGAAGTGCATGACAAAAAAAAAAAAAAAAAAAAAAAAAAAAAAAAAAAGAACTGCTGAGGAGGATGAAGCCTTCACCAAGCCAGTAAAGTAGAAGACCCATCAGAGCCAACATGCCCACCCTTCCCGTAGACTCCCTGGTCCAACAGAGCCAGTATGTCTCTTCGCCCTCCTCTCTCAGCCATCATGTGTTATTCATGAGCAGACCTCTGGCCCCATCAGAAAGCCTCGTTAAATCTTCTGAGGGATTTCTTTCTTCCTCTTCCCACAACACATTTTCTGCCCTTACAGAACATATAATATGGACACTGATTGAAAGATACTTCCTTTAGGGAAGAGCAACACAGAGGCCTTCATCTTTTCTGCCTTTGAGGAATTCTTTTGTTTTTATCTTTTTTTTCCATTTTTTTTCCTCCTTATTATATATATTTCTGAATGCCTCTCTAAAGGTTTGCTGCAAATTCATATGTGCTTAAGCCTATTAATATGTAGAAAATCTGTCATGTTAAAACCCACTGCGTAAAACTGCTGAATGGCCAGAAACCTTGGGCCAATGTCCATAACCAGTCGTCAAACACGTTTGCCAGCCCATTTCATTATTTAGGGTAGGTGATCAGAATAAAAAAAATCTGCCAGGTGAGGAACAGGTTCAGTGGAGTCAGCACCAGGTTTGAATTACTAGGATTATGAGATGTTTTCTTTGTACAAGCCAGAGTAAAAAATGAAAAGTTGCAGTAGCAAATCAAACCCACAAACACTAAGTTGCGGATTTGGTTGAAAAATTAAAGATTAGTGTTAAATATGTTCAATTTAATAGTTCCTCATTGAGATTGAATCGCTAGCTTCAGTCTGTACATAGCAAATACTTTTTACTGCTGTCTAAATTTAGCTTTCCTTTAATTTTATCCGCACCATTTTATAAAAGAAATTATATTGCATTATCCAAAAAAACAACCACAACAGATGGTGACCCATATATTCATACCACCTACGCCAGATTTAGAGTTGCCCTCAATATTTTTCAGCTTCCAACAGAACGGTAGCTGTGACTGTGATGGTAATTCATTGAGATTTTTATAATAATAAAAATGCACTGTGATAAGAAAATATAAGAGAATAAACTGTTCCTCTTCTACTTGTTCCCCAGTTGATCCCAACATCAGTGTGATTTATTGCTTTTGCTCAAGAAGTTAAGGAGGATGTAGGCAAAGTCACAGATAGCTATTTAATGTGGGACCTGCACTGATGAGGAAACCATACAATGTAATGACTTACATTATTGAAGGATGACGCCAACAAAATTACCCACAGAAGCACAAATTGCTTGCATGACTACAGATCAAGCTAAAGATATTTTGTCAAACAAGCTGCTATTTTCCACAATTTTTCACCTTCTGTTTAATACTTGTCAAACCGAGTTAACAGTACACTTTACCATCAAGCATGGTTGGTTTCCAAAGACATAAACACACATATACACACCGTCAATCGCATCACATAAATTAAAACAATGTGTGTGGGCCTTGCCGTTGATATAATATAATCATCTGCGGGCAGTATTGGATCTGTGGTTAACAGAGGAAAAACAAATGAGTTTCCAAGGTCACTTTTAGAAGCAGCAGTGATAAGTGAGTCCTCCCCATAGATCTATCAAACGCAACAATAAACAAACTCCAATAATGTCCAAGCGCCGATTACAGGAACATTATCTTTCCCTTCTTCAGGGGGTTTGGGATTTAGAGACATAGAACAAGGTGACAAATGAACTCTCTTAGTGTTAAAGAAAGTTACTACAAACTGTAAAAGGAATTAAAGAAACCACAGTTATATTCTAAATTAATCATTTTGAAGGTTGTAAATACATTTACTATGTAGTATTGAAAATACATTTTCCTGCCACCAAACCCCACTGAACAAGTCTGACAGCAGAGTTCCTCATGTTCAACTTCACCACTTTCCCTTTCTTAGCAAGTCATGCTGCGAATTATACAAAAATAAATGAATGAATGAATGAATGAATGAATGAATGAATAAAAGCAAAATCAACAAGTTGAAATTCATACTGGGATTTTATTTTTTGTCAGTTTAAGATGGGTGTTAATGCTGCACTAGGCAATTAGTCTCTCTCTCGCTCTCTCTCTCGCTCGCTCTCGTTCTCCATCTACTCCTTTTGTCTTTGTAGCTGGTGAGCTGTGAGTTTTTTTTCAGTGAATCTGAGATGACGCAGTATGCGAGGAGACAGGTGAAACCATGCTAATGATATTGAACCTGGCAACACTGTCACATCCCCCAGACACAGACAGCTCATTGCAGTCCCCTGATACACACCATCCCAAAATAACTACACTGTTATGTCAGGATAAAAGCATCTGAGCTTTTGCGTGCACATCTGTGTCTATTTATTCTTACATGTGTGTGATTTAGCATTACAGCATTCATACCAATGTAAATGCAGAGAACAGAGAGCCTTGCAAAAGTTTATGTAGGTACGCAAGGTCATATGCTCTTCTCCATCAACCCACCACCCTCCTACTTCAATCATTCCCACCCAATCAATAAACTTTTTAATGAAGACACTGCTCATTCATCCTCCTGTTCTGTACTTACTGTATTGTCCTTTTACTTGGCTGTTTTGGTTTAGTATTTCATCTTTGACCTTTCTCAGATTCATTATGTTTACTTCATTTTTAAGTGAGTAAGAGCAGTGTTACTGGCGCTGGTATCAAATGACTTTAATCAAAGAATGGATTACCAGGTCTAAGCTTTAGTGTTATAGCTCCGCAAATAGGGTCTTCTGTTTGTTTCTCTGTGAGTGACCCTGACTCTACGTGCTTTACCTCATCGTCAAGTCAGTCATATGTACCGGTTCACCTTCTCCTTGAATCCTTGTGACTTACAGTCAACTCAGATGAGTCATGTTCCCTAGTTACTCACAATGGTGTTGCAGTTTTCAAGCAATAACTTGGCCTAAAGAGCAGCAATGTGCAATACCATGAGAAGCTGTGTACTATGGCAGCACAAAAGCTTGCTTCCGTACTAATGCCAGATTCACACAGAGATGAAACTATGTTGTTTTTAAAATAAGTTTTTGGTACAGAATGGTACGCATCCACACAATTCCAGTGAAAACATTGTTGTATCAATACACGGCCTGTAAGTGGTGCTGCCACAGAAATAAACCAACAACTTAGTAGAAGACATGGAGCATGAACAGAATATAAGAAAACAGAAACAGAAGAACAGGGGGGTCTGTGCTAGTGTTTTCACACAGACACGGTTCTGGTTTTGGCATTGGCTCCATTCTGAAGTCTCGGAACTTTGGTGCCTTGGCGCCCACATCCAGACCAGTTTAACCAGTACTTTGAGGACGTAAACACAGACAATTTGTATATTAGGTTCATGACTAAGTTGTCAGGCTTTATCGGGCTCTGTGTGTACTAAACAATAAACACTTGTAGCAGAATCACCTAAACTCATTCCTGTGTGAATAGGGCTTAAATGGTCACCAACAGGATCTAACTTCCTTCTCTTTTGTTTTTACATGGTTACTATTAACTTCTGATCTGGACAAGTCTTAATGTTTTCCATGTCTCTGTATAAGGACATTAAAACTTAACATACTGTTATACTTACTGTCACTTTTAGAAGGTTCTCAAGATCTTAAAGGGCTAAGCCAACATCTCTTTCCCAAACAGTCTCCATCTTCCAGGCCTAGATTTAGTTTTGACAGGCTTTTCAGGACTAACTAACCCACATCAGCAGCACTGTGTTTGAAGACTTTAACTACTGATTTTGTAGCCTGATTTTCAGATGTTTGGCAAGAGAGTTCTAGTTTTGAGAGGAATTTCAACTTTTATATACCTTCAGTCTAAAAGACTTCCTCCTTTCTACTTTAGACATCCACTTCTTTATGCTCATCAAACACACACACACACACACAAACACACACACACACACACACACACACACACACACACACACACACACACACACACACACACACACACAAACACAAACCTAAAATACTTAAAAATTGTGAACTGCCTTGGTTTTTCTTTAACATGTTTAAAATGTTAAAGCACTGTTAGAATTAAGTGTGTGACTTTACCCTGATATGAAGTCACTGCAATGCAAAGCAGTGCTGTATCTGTTTAATGAGATAAGATGAAGCTCTGCCTTCTTTAAAAAGATTTAAAAAAATGCAGTGAAATATTTCAGCAGCACAGCATCAGTACAAAATTCACATAGAAGAAAGTCTGTTGGCTGTTGGTTTCATTCAATACTAAAAATAAGCATCTTTTTCTACTATTTTTTAAGTTCATGTGGCCATTAAATGTGTGCATGACTTAACAGCAGCCCATTAGTGACTGCAACTTACTGGCATTCATAAAACTAAATGGCATATAAACCTATGTGACTATGCAATCAGCTGTACACTTTTTATAATGAAGGTATTGAATAGTGCAGAGTCAGAGAACTTGGCTTAAAAGAGTAAGCCCCAAAGCTCTCATGTACTAAAGAGTAGAACAGTATATGCATGCATAAAGGCT
Organism: Melanotaenia boesemani; assembly: GCF_017639745.1. NCBI lineage: Eukaryota > Metazoa > Chordata > Actinopteri > Atheriniformes > Melanotaeniidae > Melanotaenia > Melanotaenia boesemani. Next base: position 10,762,690 of record NC_055698.1, on the reverse strand, counting down.
GACAGCCTATAAACCAAACTAAGTGATTACAAGAGGGAAAACTTAATGAAAATAATAAAGACCATTAAAAACCCCCAATGTTTATCTTGAACTATTTAAGATATTTTAAACGATTTTTTTTTTTAGCTTGTTTAATTCTTTTTTTGAACAAAGCAGAATATGCTGATCATAGCAACAGATAAAAGAAGAATAAGTGCTGGAGAACTGAGGAGATGAAATATGGTAGAACTTGAGGTCAACAGGAGAGAAATCAGCTTAAACACAGTGATGTTCAACTTAATCTGAGAGACAAAACTACTGCATCTTTTGGCAGAGTCCTCACAGCCCCTTGTGACAGGCCAATCTGTGCCTCTCTCTCCACTGTGAGACATACTTGGCTGTTGGACCCATGCTTAGTCTTTCCTCTCTTCTCAGCGGGATCACTGCACAGAGTGGGTGTCTCTGCAGCCATTTCTCTCTTTGCTGAGACAGGAGATAGAAAGGGGGTTGCAGTTCTGCTGTGAGCCTCCTCCTTTCAATGATCTGTGCAACGTTTCCCCCACTGTGGCTGACAATGCTGGAGGAAACGTAACATGACGCAAAAAACATCCTGCTACTCAGAAACATAAGATTAATATTTTTATTTTAGTGGAGTTCAATATGTTTCATCTTCAGTTGTGTAAAAACTATACAGACTAAAAAGCAAACAAGGTACTTTGCACATTTGTTTTGAGAAACAGATGAATAGGAAGAAAATGAACAACTCAATCAAAATGGACTCGCTAATCTGTTCTGGCTTATAGAAAAAACATTTAATGGGGACGTTTTGGAATGAAAACTTCATCCAACAAACTGCTGATTGTTTGCCATGTAAAATAACAGTTAAGGAAGTGCTTTTCTTAAAAATCCCCTGACTCATGTCACAGGACACCTATTTAGAATAATCTATTAGAGTTTTAGCATCAATGGTTAATGATATGACATGTAACTCTTCGGTCATTTTAATTCAAGGTTCTGGAGTTAAACAAGTAGACTGTAAAGAAACTATTAGGCTGGAGAAGGATTTTGCATGGCAACATCGCGTTCCAATGGTTATGCCACATTTGAAATAACAATTCAACTCACTCCCTCTCTAATCCATTTTTTGTGTCTGCTGGGTCCCACAAAGAAGTAAAAGCTCTGCCTTAAAAGCTTTACCAAGATTATTCAATAAAACTGAAGCACAAAGGCAAATACATTCAAATTAAATTTCTCTCTGTATTGATCACGTAGCAAACCCACCAAGCCTGGAAATGCAGGAGAAAATGAAAGCTACAGCTGTGTACAATTATGGCAGGATTCTGAGAACAAACTAAGCACGTAAAGGTCAAGCTCTCATGAGTCAGACAGTCTTTTAGATGAACATTTAATTACCAATAACCTTACGCTGCTGGGATGCTAATTGTTTCCCCCAATATTTGTGTAAAACTGCCCTCAATGTGAAAAAAAAATGTCTCATCCCTCACTGATGGGTCATGTGCTGTAAAACTGTGTCCGTCCGTGATAATACATCCTATGACCAAATGAACAGTTGATGAGTATAGGATGAACCTGTGTCCAGTTCCTCTTCCCCTTGAATGACTTTCATTCCATTACTTAGTTACCACAGTTAAAACCTTTAAAACTCTATAATTGTGTGTCTTTAGAACTATTTCTCTAACTTTTACATGCACTGTAGCACCCATGTACAGTTTAAACTGTACATGTGAACAAAAATGTTACACCCATAGCCTCATAGTGCAATTGCTCAAGTCAGACTCTGGACAAACTGTGATATCTATTTAACTCTATTCTCCCAAAACAGCTGATTCATTGTGCATCACTGCCTATAAAGCCTTAAAATATGACCTGGGCAATCATACTGTGAGACCACCGTCAAAAAAAAGTAGTACGGCAATGTGTGCATCTGTCTACAAACTTTAAACGGTTAGTTGCCAGAGCCGAGTTCTCTTCAGAGAAGTCTCAAAAGAAAATGTTTCCACTCTAGTTAGTTTGCTGTCTGAAAATTATATGCCAGAAGATTAACAATTCATTTAATCAAAAAGGTCTTATCCTACCTGGTTTTTGATCGACAGTTATTTATATTTATGCACATACCCGCGACTTCTTTGGAGAAACCTGTAAAAAGGACTTTAACAGCTTATATGTTTTCCACCATTTCTGTTTATTTAAGGTGGACTTTTTTTTTGGCACACAGACCTGTCTTTTCAACAAGGATAAAATCTGCCATGTGTCTGCCATACGGCATAATATGAATGGGATACAGATAATTAAAAGGAAACTTGGATGAGTTTGGATTTGGCATCTGTTTGTCACCATTCCCTTCAATGAACATCTTATGTCACCAAGTACATCATTCAACCTCTAACTCATTGGAAAATCTTTCATAACATTATTATTTTTATTCTCTGACTCCAGCAAAGAATGAGTCAGATTATAATTATCATTGCCATCCTTTATTCCTGTGCAGACCAGAATGCTGGTCCATCATTCCAACAGGGACCCCACAGGAGATCCCCATCAGCTGCCATGGAGAAGCTGGATGTACTCTGTTGGTTGTCCTCTGCAGTTTTCTTTAACGCTGATTGGCTTGTGGCAGCTCTCCTGAAAAAGGACTCCAGTCTCTGCTTCGCCATCGTTAGCAATAATTATCATTACATCATGTCGCTGTTTTCAGACAGTTCATTGTGCATAAAATGGATTTTTAACATGTCGAATAGCTGCCACCTCTCTATCACGCACACTCTAATGCACCAGTTTCTTTACATCTATTTTAATGTCAGACTTCTTCCTAAAACTTCTGCATCAGTGCATTTTTAGAATCTACAGCATTACCTGCAAGGGTGACATTGCCACTCCATCATTTTCAGAATTTTATTGATTTACAGGAAAACCAAATAAAACTTTGCCTCTGTGATCAGTATCTCCCTCTCTGAACTTTCTCTTCTTCCAGCAGGATTTGCCACTGCACACACAAAAAAATACAGGAGTGGTGTGTTCTTGTACTTACTTTTATAAAAAACCAAGATGGTCTAACATTTTTTTTTTTTTTTTGTGCACACACTGTTTTAATGTCAATTGGGGTCTTTAAAATAAAGCTGCATTGGATTAGGTGTGTGGCCACTTTTATATGTGAAAATATTTCTTGGTTCATGCATTTTTCTGATTTTGTTATGCTCTCTTTTGTTGTGAAAACTTTGCAATCTTTTGTACATGAAGCCTCCGAATTTATCATTTCTGAGATACAAATGACAAAAGTGGAAAAAAAGTGTTTTTTTTTTTTTGTTTTATGTTTTCTTTTCATGGAACAACTAAAGGAAGGATCATCTCATTCTTACTGAATGTCCCTCTACACAAAAATATTTTAATGTAGGTCTGGAAAAAGATAGAAAGGTTTTATTCCAGTTTGTATTCATTAACCCCTCATGTGATTTTGTCCTCAGTTTTGAGAGATTTAGATTTCTTCTCTCTTTTGTTATCACTCCCCATTATTCCCCCCTTTGTATTTCTTGCTGCAAGCCTTCATTTTTTGGTAAGCTGTACAGATGCAACATTGAATATGTCATGAAAAGTCAGATAGAAATGAAATGGCAGTGGAGTGTACATCTGTTACGTCCAATATTTAGGAAAAGTAAAAACATCTAAGTAAACATCATATATTGGCAGTTTCAATAGAAAAAAAATCAGATGTGTGGATCAGGAGAGGGTGCCACTTACAAGTCCAGATGCCTCAAATAATTACTGGGAGCTGGAAGACAACCAACATGGGAGATGTCAAGAAAAAACCTCAAGACAGCTTACAGGGGTAGGTATTTAAAATATTTCACCATAAGAAAACTTATGGTGGACACTCAGATTAAAATCTGAACAAAGACGCATGTTCTTCCACAGATTTATAACAGCACAAATGCACATGTAAGTGAACTATAAGAAAAAAACATTTTGAATTTCCATGGTCACTTCACATTAACTCAGTCTTGGTTTGTTGGCGTGCTTTGGTCTGAGTCTGTTTCAAGCATCCTTTGATCACCATTCCACACGCTACACTACACATCAAACAGGCCAGGTAGAATTAAATCCTTGAGTTTTCTGAACAAAATGGAAGTGGGCCAAGTTCTCTTCCACTATACAACAAAGTGGAAGAGCAAAGATATTCACTTTAGCTGATACAGCCTGATGTCTTTTTCCATTAGCTTTTATTGGTCTCCCAGTCTAAAACCATTTGAGGTAGATTACATGCACTCATACTTTTTAATAGCTGTATATAATTTCATTTAGCCTAAAAAAGGTATTAGCCTATTTCAGAGTTTCTGCTTTATTTTATAGCCCTGAGCAATGTTGAAAGAAGAAGATATCAGGTAAATATTAACATCATCCATCAACTAAAGTGGTAAGATAAAGTATGGAAAACACATCAAATAAAAGAGACAAGCTATATTTTGCACATCACCAATGACCATGATGGATGTTGTAAAACCACCATTTAATTAAAAGGAAACTCACAATCTGCTTCCCCCTTGAGTAGGCACCAGCCTTTCTTCCCACTTTAACATTAAAACGTTTGTTTGTTTGTTTTTTATTTATTTATTTTTTTCCTGTACAGAAAAGACGATTTTTGTATGAAAAACAGAAATGTGTGTACAATTACTGGATGGGCTATCTGTCTTTGCAAATACAGAATTATATAATAAAAGGTTCTTGTCAGGCTCTTTACAAGATGCATTATCGTTCTTGACTACTTAAATATAGCTTTCTCTGAGCTGACAATAACGACCATAATGCAGTGATAAAACTAAGATGGTGGGTCACTGCACCTCTTAGGAGCATTTTCAAGTACATGCCATCATCTTGTTTATGTCAACATCTATCTTCATCAGTCTCACAATAAAAAAGGTTCTGCTGCAGGCAAAAAGATGTGCTGCTGCAGTTCAGTTGAGGGCAGATGTGTAGTGATTAAATTTGTATCAATTTAAAGTGGATAATTAAGCGCAAAGTCAGCCTTAAATGTTGCCTCTCATTGCCACTTTCTTTTTTCACAAGTAAATTACCCAAGAAAAGATAACTTGAAACTTCCTGACCACTTAGAGTCCCCGATGAAGAAGTAAACAGGAGGGGTTTATAAATTATACAACTTAAGGATGAGGTATCCTAGTCTAGTTAATATCCTTTAGCCTCCAACTGTTAAACACGTAGAGAATAAAATGGGTTGTGCTTTTAGACATATTCTTCTTATGCACAGAAGTGATAGATTTGAAAAATGATCGATCTTCTCTATTGTAATCAAGTTAAAACAAGCATATAAGACGACAAATTCAGTATGTTGAGTGTTTCTAACTCCTGGTAGTTTTTCCATTGGCTTTATTTGCTGTTGTTAATAGCAATGCATGTGGTTTACTGCTTACTTGAAGATAAACTCAAAGCAAAACATAATGCTCTTTTACTGTCACTGACAAGGTTACACCCAACTATATGCAGTATATATTTATAGTGTAAAATCCTAGTACATGAAGGACATTGCAGTGGTTGCAATATGTGAGCAGACACATCATCCCCATCCTCATTCCCTCACTTTGTTGATTAATGAAGCCTTAATAGCCTATGTCATTAAGCTGGGTGGTCACTGACTAGACTGCAAAGCACTGGCGACTCCATCATAATAATATACCAGAGGCCATTACATAGACATAAAGCAGAAAGTCAGTTTAGGATGGTGATAACATACAAGGGATATTTTTTTCTATTGAAATTGAACATTTTTAGTATGTCTGTCAGTCCAAGTAAAAATCTTTATAAATTCTTTGAGATGAACATGATGCTCCATGATTTATCGCTTACATGTGCACATTCATGCATGCATTTACACGCAGGTGCAGTCATTCATGTACACAAACATGAGACAAGAAAGCATGCAAACACTGTCAGACACACACTAAGATAAACACATTCTTCTGAGGTTCTAACTGTGCAACTGGTATTAATCACCTTTTTCTGGACAATGTCACAATTAGGTGCACATTAATCATAAGCATGTCTACAAGCCAGAGGTGAAGATGCTAGAATGAATGAGAGATTAAAGGAATGAGTGAAAGGTTTTTTTTTGTTTGCTTGTTTGTTTTTTGTTTTGTTTTTTTTGGTAAAAAAACAAAGTTTATGCCAATCTTGAATAAACAAAGGCGGTGAGGAGTGAAATAGAAAATGTTCTGAGCTGTCTGTTGTGAAAAATGTATACAATCCTCCTATGAAAATACACTTGGTATGGATGCTCACACATGCTGCTAATCTTTCACCGCACGCAAAACATCGACACATCTTGAGCATCTGATTCTCAGGAGGTCTGAAGAGATTGGAGCTTGGAGGTGCCGGATGGCAGGACAATGGCAATTTTTCAATTTCATTTGCTACTGACCCTGGTGCCAAAAGGCAGGAGAAACTATAGAGAAGCAAACCCGTTCTGGGGCTGGGGATGTGAAAGGAGTTGCTTTGATAAGAACTAAAGGGGTATCGTGTCTCAATCATGTCAGTCATTCTTTGATACACTCATGTTGCGCCTACAGTAACACAGTCACTCAAAGAAAGATATGTTGCTACACATAAAGACGGGACAAAACCCTGAGGGAGAGCCTTTCCCAGCAATGAATCAGGCTAATGGTAACTTGTTTAAACTTTTTTTTTTTTCCCTACCAAAACCTTTGTACTTCCTGAAGTGTCACATCCCCAGGCCTATGGCCTGAGGTTGTGGTTTATGCAAAGACTGCTGTGTGGTTGCACATTGGCAACTGGCTGCCGATCCGGCTGACACCACCCTCCCTCTTCTTCAGCTGTGATTGGTTGCAGCCTCGTCAGACTTCAGGCCAACCTCTACAACGACGATTGGATGCTGCCCTTCCTGCACTTCCTACCCTGGGCCCAATCGGAAGAACCCTGGGTATTTAAAAAGGAGGAAGAGCCAACACTCTGTGCAGCTGTGAACCATTAGGCCCACAGTTTGCCAACTGGGATTGTTTGGAGATGCTGGTCTGTGTGTGAAAACCTTGTGGTTTGAGCCTTAGATTTCCCTGTGAGTAGCTTGTGTGCATGGTTGTGCTTTTGAGTTAAGACTTGAGAAGAGACGCTCTCATCTTTTTTGAGTAGCCATTTGAGTTTGTATTTGCATAGAATTGTATAAAGCTTTTGGTTAATCTCATTAGGAGACTTTTGGTTTGTTTGGGTATAAGACATTTTGGTTTGTAAAGTTATTGATCATTTCAGTTTGTTTGTGGAAAAGTTAAAGCTATTGTTTTGTTTATTAGATAATCGTTAATTGTTAACCCTAAATTAAGGACGCCTTTTGTTAATTGTTTCCTTTTATTTACCGGACTGATATAACTAAACCTAGGACACCTTTTGTTATTCGTAGTGTTATTTCTTTTGTTTGAACCTGGGAATTGTACACAAATATTGTTATATCTTTAAGTTTGGTCCGGCGTGTTTTTGTTATCGACCCCGTGTCCCCTAGTTTTAAGAGGGGTCGTAACATGAAGTTATCTATTGAAAAGAAAATAAACACTGCCAAATGACTTCTGAAAGAAGCAAAGATGAAAAATAGATTCAGATGTTTGTCAGAAAATTAACATTTTACAGTCAAATAAACCTGTGTAGCCTGAAAAAGGAATACTTAATTTAAAACCACTGGAATAATCTCCCATTTATTTAGATCTTTTAATTATAACAGGTGTTCTGAACAAACATCTGATGAATGGAGGCACCTCTCGCAGGCAACACCGATGGCTTGGTACAGCATACCTTTAGAGATTTGGTAGAGGCCATGGCTTGATGAGGTCATTGAAAATCCCTAATTAAACATATTTAATGTAAATAAGACCAAATACTCCAAAATGGAATATTTTTTCCATATACTGGATATGATAGCAGATTATCTTCAAGAATTAGTTTTCGTCTTTTTTTTTTTTTTTTTAAATTGCAGACATCACATAGGTAATGTAATCTATTTGTATGAGGCATATAGACACAACTATGGACACTGTATATTCTATACAGAAGTGGTAGCCTAGTAGTTACAGATGTTTACTGCTCTAGAGATGGGTCAAAGGCTGAATTTACCCCCTTGGAATTAATAAAGTAAACATTTTTATTATTATATATTTAAAAAGTTATCAAATATAGTCACAGCAGATCAATAAATACTGATAGAAGCTGAATGTGCTTGGTTTGTGGTGTAAGGTTAAAGTCAAAATCAATATTACATTTTCTTAGCATTAACATTTGTGAATACAAAAACTGCTGAGCCCCAAGTACTGCGATTAAAAGAAATTACTGCCATTTGGAGGTGGGAAATTACTTTACAAAAGGAGCTAAAGAAAGTTTAATTTGCATAAATACATTTCAACTGCTTTTCAAACCCTCTTTCCCTTTTCACGACGTTAAAGTGAACTCAGCGAAATAACTGACTTTACAAATCTATGAATGTACTGCACTAACTTACACAACTACACAGCCCTTATATGTGTACAACTTCTGACATCAGTTCATTTTCTGAGTAAATGCAGAAAATGTAAAAGTTTCAATACTGCTCACAAACAGCTAAAAAATGGACTTAAAGTTACCCACTACTAAAGATCTCTGTAACTTTCTACGTATCCTTTCTTTCTGTAACTAGACATTCTGACTCAGATACTGCTGCTGTAATTTTATAGGCTTACAGTATGTCAGCAATAGCATTAAGTTAAAGCCATTTTGCCCTTCAAAGATTTACATTCCATTTACTGTAGCAGTACTTAAAAATGTCATACCCTATTCCACAACAATGGTGCATTTTTAATGCTTTTGGCAGGCCTATTAAACATGTTGTTTTTTACGACAGTTTAACTGGCACTCAGCATGCACACAGCTGTAAACAGATATGGCTTGTGGTGTGACAGTGGAACACCCTGCTTGACATTGTCCAATGTCAGGCATCCAGTGGCCCCTTCATAAGAGTAAAAAAAAAAAATTCAATCAATGTGGTTTACTATATTAAAGGGTAAAATAATTAGAAATAGAGGGGGCAGTGCTGAGCAGAACAGCTGACATGTGACCAGCGAAAGAAACAAACTAAAGAAGAGGAGGAGGATCAGGAAGGGAACAAAAAAGCAGATGAAGAATGAAGATGAGCACAACAACTGTAGAAAAATGAGCGAGCTTTTGAAGAAAGAATATGCCAATATTTTAGGGAGTGTAGGAAAAACTTTATAGCAATGCATTACCGCTGCCAAATGGTGTCTAAAACTGGCGTCAGCTCACAAGAGTGAACTTTGAAGTCAGCATTGCCCACTAGTGGATTAATTGACTTAACCATGGCAACACAAAAGATGGAAGTATGAGGACAGCAGCGTATCACAACGTTTGAAACAGACATCCATATTTACATACGTAAGTGAGCATAAAAGGGCCTTAACCCAATCCAGGGTTGGAATCAAGACCATGCCATGAGGTAAAAGTTAAAAAAGATAAACAAATATAGAACAAGACTACAATATCTGCTTTTTACATGGTTCAAATTTAATATTGTCTTATGAATGTATTTTATTTTTTGCTTAAAATGTGACATTTAAAAGTTAGATACATCTTAAAACTTCACTGACGTCTATAGGGAAGCTATCCATTTTATGATACAATATCAAGATGCAATCATGAACATATTTGTGAAGTAAAAGCAACAGAAATCAGTATGACACTGAGCAGTAGAACACACAGCTGATAAGCTTTTAAGAAATAACAATCACACACAACGCTGTATAATGATCATTACTGCATAATAAATACAATAACTTTTAGCAGGCCAATTAAGCCTTTTGAAGGAAGAGCGTGTCATTAAGGAAACACTGAAAAATTGGAGAAATCAAACAAAATAGAGATCATAGACAGTGGCTGTGATGGACAAAAAAAAAAGGTATAGTCAAAAGGTCAAAATATAGGCTTGCTGAATAAAAGGGAATTTTAAAAGAGGAACTGAGTTTGTTAGCTGTGGATTTGGAAAGTTTTCCACTCACTCTCCATGGCTTCCACACCAAGTAAAGTAAGCCTAGTAACACCTAATCCACCTTAAAATAATGGGATCATTTATGATGCACTAAAAAGCTAAAATGGCTCTTTCTTCACCTCTGACACTAAACATTAAAATACCTTGAAAAGCTAGAGCACCACTAACAGTTGCACATTCAAGCAAGACCAACTTAGGCAAAGTGAGCAGAAAGGTAAAAACACAGAGAGAGAAATAGAGTGTCCTCCTAGTCAAGGTTATTCAGAAACAACTTAGAATAAAATAATTATTTTTGCCACATTACCACCAAAGACACGCTTAAGTTCAGACCCACTTTTAATTCACACTGCAGGGAATTCATAACCATGTCAAGGAACCCAAAAAATTTAGTAGGTAATTACAACCATGTAGTTCTTTCATGCACTGACATTATTAGGGCTAATTATGAATACAAAGGCTAAAGTACCAATACTAATAGCACTTTTTAAACTGCAGAAATCAGCCAGTAAAATTCCTCAGAAAAATCCTTGTATATGCAATATATTGCGTACCTGCTCCAAATAATAAGGTTATGTCACAATCAAGGTTTGCTTATTAAACAATTATTTCATGCATTAAGTGCACCAAGACAGAGTGCAGTATGTGCATAAGATATTAAGGATAACATGAGGGGGCTAAGAGTTTAGAATGAAAGCATAAAATTTAAGACAATATGAAATGTAAGAGTGGGCAGATAGTTTCAGTTTCTACTCACAAATTCACACTTGATTTCAAAATATTTCAAAGAAACACATTTCAAAGAAGTTGCAATAGGTTGAGGATTATGAATGAATGAATGAATGAATGAATGAATAATCTGCAAATAGGCATACAAAGTATACTGACATACAAAGAAAAAAAACCTCAAAGTGCTCACTTATGCAGCATCTTACACCCAAGAAATGTCAACACAATAATTAAGACGTGTGAATAAATATTGACCAAACACTGCTGCAGGTCATCGTTTGGATTAAGCAGTCTACTTCTTTAGAAGACCAAAAAGCATTGCTTGGTGCCATTTTTTTTTGCATATGCAGAAGGCTGCAGCTCCTCTGCATGTTTATACATGAGTTTCTGTATCGAGCTACAACATAGCCTAAAAAGCTGGCCTTCTGTCAAAGGATCAGCTTTATCCCTGATCCATATCATTCATGCAAACAGTGCACTAATTAGCCATGCTAAGGCAAATCACGCTGTTTTTCCTGGTTCACTAGCCACAGCACCTTCAGTAATCCTCTGTTATCACACAGTTGGAGAGGATAGTGAAGCTAATAATGTTGCAATATTAGCCACACTGATCTGCAAGTGATAGAGGCTGGCTGCACAAGCTGTTAATTCTGTCTGTGTCCCAGACCAGAGTAATCCCTATTCTAATTATTTTTTTTCTTAACACCCTGCCAAACGCTTGCCAATGCTCTCTAATCAGAACATCTAATCACAAAAAAACAGGGAGTGTGGTAAGCAGGAACCCCAGGAGTCAAATAAGAAAGGTGGGTTAAATGGCAGTAGTATAGAAAACCTATGTGGTGACAGAGAGCTGACGCATATTCCAAAAACTGAACAATAATGTTACACAATCAACTCCAGTAGAACAAACATTGTGGGTGTGTGTCCTTTCCTCCTGAGGTAATATGATAAATACACATTGTGGGTGCGTCCCGACCCGCCCCGACCCGAGTTCTGGATAAGATGTAGCTGGATATAACATAACCCATTTTAAGTTATGTTAAATATTTTTAACATTTTAATTGTTTTAATGCTTTTTAACTGTTAACAGGTTTTACTGGAACTTGAACCATGAAAAGTGATTTAAATAAATCTTAATGTATTACTAACTGTGCTAGCTTTACTAGCATTCAGGGATTCAACATGACATCCCACCAGGTGAGTGTTCAGATCTCTTGTGCTACTATTGGTCTTAATCAGTGCATAACATACTCTGCACCAATGCCTCATCTTTGTGATGAAATAATTTCCAGAATTTAGCACTAATGGCGCACACTTAACTGTCAGCATTGATCATCAGACATGTTTCCTGTTTACTTGAAAGGAATGATTGTGTACACACCAAGGCCAGAACTGGACGGGCATTTGGCAGGCCGGCTGCCTGATACGTTGTTTAATGGTGAGCAGACTCCACTCATTGAGCATGCACCAGGATAGTAATGGCAGGGACACAATGTGATACTTACTCTAATGTTGAAGTGAAAGTCTTACTTTGTGTAGGATCTGCAGCAAAACCTGATTCAAATGGAGGTAATGGTATAGGGTCATCAACTGGTTTATGCATTATTTGATCCAGATGCCTCTGTACTGGTATAATTACATCTTTAACATGATAAATTAACCACATCAGTTTTTTCTACACCAGCATATACCATAAGAAAATCCTCTCAATAATTCTAAGTGAGGTTGTGATTTCCCTCTTCATTAGGAGTACGGATAATTTCCTCTTTCAGTTGTACTCTGTCAGTATTGACGAGAGTGGTTTGTTGTGAGCTGTCAAAAAGTGAAGCTTGATTGCAAAATGGTGGCTCTTTCTAAGTATTCCAACAAAAATGAGACAAAATGATAGACCTGCCTAAACTGTGGGCAGCAATCATTAACGCTGAAAGGAAAAGAGTTGCACACAGAAAAGATAGACCAACTGGCCCAATCCTCCTTACTGTGTGAAGGGAGGCACACGTGCCCTAAGAGAAACAAGTCTGATCAAACACAAAGCTCTACTGTTGCGTGTATAAATAAATAGGTTGACAAAATATTGCCTTTTCATGGTTTTACACCTGTGTATCCAAGAGCCTTGACATCTGAAAAATGTGTCTTATCAAGCAGATTTTTTACAGGTTACTCACTAGTGTTCATTACTTACGCCAAAGTGGAGATTATGTTTTCAGCAATGTCCGTACATCCGTCCGTTAGCAACATAGCTCAAAAGAGCTCAAAGATTTTGATGCCAGTTTCAGGAAATTTCCAAAGTGGAATAAGAAAGAAGTGATTAAATTTTAGGGGTGATCCGGATCACTGCCTGGATCCAGGAATTTGTTAAAAGACTTTTTACAGGCGCAGAACAGGTGCAAACATGCAAAACATCATTGACCTTTGTCACATCTGGGTCTTTCACCAGTAAAAACAAAAGGTTGCTAAGCTGACATTTTTGCATTTTTAGCTTCAAACCTCATAGATTTTACTTAGATTTTGATTACGTTTTTTAAATATACTTAAATGTTGTGTTCTGGTTGGCTTCCATAAACATAGTTGTTCCACAGATAAGAAGAGATCATTTTTTAGACTACCGAAAAGCCCAGAAAGATATAACTGGCTAGCAGCTATTGAGCACATTAATGCTTGAGATGGAGTACTTCGAAGTATTTAACATTCATTTTGTGATTGGTGAGCAAAACATTTATTATTTTATTACTGTTTAAAACTTATGGTTGTTTTTTGTATTGATGCCAAAAATACCATGAAATGGCTGGTTACAGTAACAATAACCAATGTCTGCTGGTTGATGGTTTTTGTGTTTGTTAGCAGCTCCTTGACAATGTGATGACGGATAGACATGAGGACATTCGTTCAGTCTTATGACCACTATCTTTACCTCATATATTTTTCTAGCCTTGACGTTGAGGGTATCAGTGTAACTGTATGACAATATGGTTAATTTCTTGTCAAAAACCAATGGGGAACACTTAAAACTATGAAAAGTAGTTGCACACTTCAACACGGACACCGGAATGACGCAGGGTTTGGTTTAACAGCAAGCTGTATATAGTCACCTGACCACCAGATTGTGATGTAGGCTTGCACCTGCCCTTGGGGAGATAGAAATAAATTTATCTTTAGAGCGTCTAACTCAAAACCTAATGCCCACAATCACTGGAAAAACGATTAATATGCAGCTTCAATTTGTCGTCTCTCCTTTCTTAGTCATCTTCTCAGATAACTCTCTTGTCTCATCTCTGTGCTCTTAATCTGCTCACATATCAAGTTATTACCGACTTGTTATAAAAACTATATTCATTGCTGTAGTTTGGTGACTCTTTCAGCTGGATCAGTGTAAAAAGTCATTTCCCTCCATGTTTCCTCTGTCTGCTCTACTTAATCTCTTTCCATTTGATGAGAATTCCAGTAAAATCAAACAGGTCTTGGGGAGGGTCAAGCACCGAAATGAGCATCAGACTGGTGAGTTTTGTGTTTTTCAGTTAATTTCTTAATTGTTTTTTAATCCTCTGTTGTGCTGAATCCATGCTCATGTAATTTTAGGAGTTCCTTGGCAGTTTTATTTAAATCTGATTACAATCTGTGTATCTTAATGAGTTACTTGGTGTTACTTATGGTAGATTCATTCATTATTAAGAAAGACGGGACTTTTATTACAGCTTAATCAATATCTTTCACAAGTGTAGCTACCTGTAAATTCTTGGTGCATTTCGGGCAAAACCTTTTTTATTCATGCAGCTACCACATTTTTGTGTTTTTAGAAGGATACTCCATCTCTTTCATGAACTTAACCAGATGAGAAAAAAATGACATTAGCCAATCCATTTAGTACTGAAACTGTTTGGTGACATCGACAGGAAAAAAACAAAACAAACAAAAAAAAAACAAAAAAAACAGGGCCACTTATTCTTAAATCGTGGACATAATTTCTAATGAATCAACAACTGAGTAAGCTCAATTACTATTTTAAAATGACTTAAAATATTAATATATAACATAATTAAATCAGGAATTGCACATAAATTTGTGCTTAACTAACAAGTGGCGAAGTTAATGATCTCTTCCACAAGTTAATAGTGCATGACGTAATGGAATAATATATAGAAATATTTTTTTTTTTTTCTGTCGCCCTCATCATATGAGCTGTGTCATTTTGTACTATAAAGCTATAAAGTTTAAAGAAACCTCAATTTCCTCTTCAAGCTGCAAGTGCACATGTTTTCTTTACAGCGACTGTGTTATAAACGGCATAACACTGCACATGAAATTGTGCCGTTAATGTCACTGCTGTTATGTTCAAGCACATTCTGAGCCAGTTTGCCTGAAACTTTTATTTGGGTTGCTCAGTAACGTTACCGGTGCTGGTGCTACGACATCACTGACACCACCACCGCTACTAGCGCTGATCTTTTCCTCTGATGTTTTCCCCTTCAGACGATGTGAGGCTAGATTTGCATTTAAACCAGCCGTCCGTGAATGGATTGTCTCACCGGTGGGAAATCCGTCGACAGTGTTTGGTTTAACAGCTTGAGCAATCCTGCGATGGCAGAGGGAACTCAGAGCTTAGAGAGAGAAGGAGAGAGTATGATCAATCTGTAGGGGAAGTCCTTTTTTCCCTTTAGTTGTAGGGCTCTGACACAAACCTTCACTACACATTATCATCACATAGCTGTAATTGTATGCAGGAATTTCCCACGTTATAAGAGCTAGATTTGCAGGAATTGATTATATTTTGCACAATTCCCACAATTCGTCTCTGAATTTCAGGCCCTGCTGAATGCTTCTAGTTGATAGTGTGTCATAAAGTTGTACTTGAAAAGTCTGAAAGAAGATTTTTTTTGTGCTAAATGTTTTATCCCTGTGTAAGTGTGTCTACACAGGATGACAGAACTGTGTACGTTTTATATAAAGGTAATTTATGAATTTCTGTAATTATTCACACTCGTAAAGGAAAAAAGAAACACGCCTTTTCTACCACTGTATTTGCAGCACGGATTAGGCTTTCTTATGCTGAACTCTGACATTGCTTGTCACCCTTCACTTCCCCATGTTTATTGATGCAGCTTAAAAGTGTTTTGTGGAAGTGCACTGCAGTGCAGCCTGTAATTGCCGGTCAGGGCACGTTTATCAGAGTTCATAAAGGTTCCTCTAAATGTATTCAGGTTGGTCTAGTGTCACCTCATAAAAAAAGACAGCCTCTGTCAGATGAATAGAAAGAGGTGGGTTATTTTATTGCTGCTCACACACAAACAGCTATGGCACTTGACAACTGAATACACACTGACTGAGAAAACTCCCAGACATACACACATGCAACTTGCCCTGCTGTCCCAAAGAAAATTAAGATGTATTACACACCAAAAACAGTGAACATATCCTTGCTTTATTTCACCTTGCAAGGTCTCTCATTTTCCTCTCTTGATCCTTCTCTCTTTTTCTTTCATTACAAGCAATAACAGTGAGTTTTCCAACCCCAAAATGCTGCAATATTTTATGAATGACATGCAGTCAAGTGTGTAAAATAGGACCTTCACAGTGAATGATGTGTCCTTATGAGGAATGACTAAGTCTGCATGTCAGCTGCTTTAACTCTGTCTCTCTCCAGAAGTCCAAAGTGGGTCAGTTTTCAAGGCACATTTGAGATCAGATATAAGAATGGGCTATTTTTTACAACAGCTTAGTCCCATTTTAAACCAACTTGCTTTGATTCTGCTATTTGTCAGTGTAGTTAAAAAATCAATAAGTAAGCAAAATCACTAGCTCGTTACTACAAATAGATCTCTTTACTGCCATTCATTCAAATTAACATGAGAAGACATAATTAAACAAAAACAAGCTGATTTGAGAGAAAGGAAAAATTATCCAACAAAAGACTTTTTCTTCTTTTTTGTAAGTAGTCACCTTATATGCAGTGTGCATGGTTTGTTCCCTTTGATTTATTTTTATTTGTGAGGATGTGAGGTTAGAGACAGAGAGGGGATGTGTTGTGGTTGAGCAGTGACCCAGATGAGACAATGACATCTCCGTCCACTCAGGGGAAGTTTAGGAACAAGATGTTCTGCTGTTACTGCATAAGGGGGCTCATAACAGGGTGCTTTAAGGTGCAATCCACCTTAAAACACTTTTAGTTGAGTATTTAGCAGTGCATGTGCATCCTCTCACCCCCTTGGTAAACTTAGAACCAAAGGAATTTGCAGACATAACCACATTAATATTGAATAAAGGTAGACCATTTCTTAGTTTGGGAATCTGAAGTTGTTTGATGAAGACTAATCTGTCTCTCAGTGGCCAATAAAATGAAGTAGATGTTTATGCCAGGTCCATGTGCTTACATAAATAGGATTACCTAATCCAATTCAATGAACTGCATCTGCCTACTTGTCTTCACTGTCCTGCTTTCACAATCGAATTGCCACATGCAGTGTCCTCTACAACAGACCACTGAGTGCCGTGTGGTTGTGACCAACTGATTTCAATGTTTCTTTCCCTGTAAGGCTCTTCCCCTCTGCCTTCTTCTGGCTTCATCTGGCCTAATTGCTGTGACTGATTAACTGGCTAGAGTGCTATCTCTCCCCTTTGGTCAATAGTGATGCTTCAGTAAAAAAAAAAAAAAAAAGAAAGAAAAAAATCCAACCACATGAAGAGTCTGTCTCAGTAGACAAAAAGACAAATGAAAGAGATGGCAGTGAGAGCAAGTGTACAATAATGGGGAAAGAAGCAGATGAACAGGAAAACAAAAGAGCCGGTATTCCATAATGTCACACTTTCTCCAACTTCTATAAGTTTGAGGTTGGTGCTGTGTTGGATGAGAAATAAATGCTCTGCTCTGATCTTTGTTTTGAGTAGCTTCTAGCTTGGCTCACCAATCAGCTTTTTCAAACTCTCTGACCGCCGTCTACTGCAGCTGAGACAGTGAAAACTGCTTAATGCTTTACACACATTGCTGTGGACTGTTCACATTTTCTGCTTTAAAATATTTCCACACAGCAGACATGTTGACCATTTTCTGCAGCAACTCTTATGCATCAACTCTAGAGCTGATGTATAACAAGGGGCATAGAGTGGAGGTGTATTCACTGACCCTAAAACCAATTAATCAAAAAAAGCCTTGATCATAGAACCCAGTCCAATCTCAAGTATAGAATAACAGTCTCAACATATAATGGACAACAAAGCTCCTGTGCTACAGCTGAACCATGTATCATATAAAATGCACTTCAACCACCAAGCCATGCCACAGCCGTCAAAATCAATTTGCATAAAGTCAGTGGTCTCTTTTGATCATATCCTAACGAAAAAGTGTCTGAAGCAAGCAATTCATCCTAAGGTCGTCTGCACTTGATCCAGGAAGTGATTTACAGGAACAGAGCTGTTGAGACTGGGGATGAGACTTTGTGAAGCAGCAGAACAAAAATGAGTTTATAAAGGTGTTTTTACAACTGTGATAGATGATTAAATACACAGAAAATAAGAGACTGTCATTTTAAATACAGTCTTGGTTGGAGTTCCACAAAGTCGGTGATATAATTAATCAAACTTTGCAAAGCAGAAACGAAAATGAGTATTTGGGAAAAGCAGCAGGAAACAATGATGGGATTATTCCAAGGACCTGGCATATGGACATTAGACATGATGAAAAGGTAAGCTGCAATGTATCAAAAATGTCTCTAATCCATTTGCAGGCCCTGGGTAGCAATATGCAAAACTTTAAAAATGTCTGTGCACAAATCATAAACCATTAGTGCAAGTGCAGAGCTGTTAAATTCACACTGGATCCCAGTGGTGCAGTACTTAGTAAAAACAACTACAAACACACCTAGTCAAGGAACAGTGATCTGGCCAATCACCACCAACCTATGTGTGTTCTCTGGTGTCACTGGGATTGGGGACAAGGTAACAATTGGTGAGACATGCTTACACAAACACATTGCTTTCTAAGCAGCTTGCCTCGAAGGAGCTGGTTTATAGGTTATACTAAACACTGTCTAGCAAGGTGCTGTAGCTGCTGTTTTACGTATAAGATGGATTATCAATGACTAACAGTAAAGCATAATCAAGAACAAAATGGCTTCCCATTTGCTGTGGAATAATCTTGATAGCACAACTGAAATAAGCCTATCCCTGACAAAACAGAAACAAAACCCAAATGTTGGAGGGACTGATAGAATACATAATCAAGCTCTGGCCCATTTTAGTTTATCCTGTTCTGTGTGAGTGCTGTGACAAAGACAGCAACATATTGTAGAGCCCTTGCTTGAGACATTCTGCAGCACGGTATTAGGTGGTAGTGACATTGCTCTTGCACTGGAGAATTTCTTGGAGACTGGGAAAAAGTTCATCAAAGATGTTGTTTGGATTTGTAGCAGCATCCAGATTAAGCCCTCAACCATGAGCTGCAGTAAATAAATCCTGACTGTGACCAAGCAAAGCCTGACAAGCCTAAATAAGGTCACTAAAAAGTGCAGATACGGGAGAGAAAAGAAATTTAAGAGAATAACAGATCTGTCATATAATTATGCAAGTAAAGTGATCAGTATGAACAAATATTGTCAGAATACCATTATATACAATGTTTTACCAGTCTAAAAGTAAATGTAAGCATTTCAGGCTTTTTTTTTTTTTTTTTGTGAGTCTCTAACAAAACCTGACTACAGCTGTAAATCCCTGCAGCAGAATAAAACACAGGTCAGCAAAGACTGGTAATTACCAGCTGCAGCACCATTGGATTCTTTTCTTCTTGCAAGTCAGTCTGAGAGTGTGTGAATGTGTCATCGGGGCAAAATGTGGTCTTGGAGACATGTTCTGTCATGTATCATCAGCAATCACTAAATGGAGTACTTAGCTTGATGTTTATGTTTCTTTCAACCAAACAGGATGCAAGATATAGTCATGTGCCCACGTTTACCAAGTAAAAATGTCATCATATACTAAAACAGCTGTCTTCAAAGGGCTCAGAGATCAGAATGTCAACATGTTGACAAGCAGCGTGGCTAACAAGCTCCCATCCCAAGTTGGTATACTGGTTAATCAGCAGCACAAATTTTATTTTCTTTTATCGTTTTTAAATTTCTCCTGGAAGACATTCATACATCCTGGAATTGTTCAACCATGTACTAGCACAGAGACAGGCGACCACTGATGCTCACTACGATCAATAAAAACACATTAATTAACCTAGAATACATACGTTTTGATCTGAAGAAAGCTGGAACGCCAGGAAAAAAGCCTGATGTGACAGATGTGTGTATACATTGCTTTTGACAATGTAACCGAGCCTTCCAGGCTCTTTGCTACCTATCCAGTGGTCTACTGCAGGGTAGACCACTCTTTTTTTCTCTAAACCCCCTGCTGTATATTCAAAAACAAATTGTCCTCTAAAATATTTTTAATTTCCAGAAAACTCAAAAGTGACAACCAACCTCAGTGTTTAGTCTGACCTTAGATAATGAAATAAGCTCATCATGGTTGGCGTCCTTTGTGCAGTGAAAATTGATGCATGCCATGTGATCTTTGGCAACCAGGCTCCCTTCCCTTAGGTGGGCACAGACACCAGGCTGGGAAACCAAGTAGTTACAGTTTGTCAAAAAAATTTGCCAGATTGGATTTGGTAGTAGATGTGCAAGCACCTCACCCAATGTGCCAACTGAAACAGTGCTGCATCACGTTATATGAATGGAAATGCCACAATCCTATTTCATACTTGATTAAAAAAGCAGTCGATTCAGCATAGGTAATGATCACCAGCAGAATCCCCACACCTTAATGGATAGATGCATGGATTCAAAATCTATATGTCACGGTCTTTTTGGTGTTGTTACTGTCTATGAGAGTTCAGATTTTTATTTGTGTGTTAGTTTGGATAAGTTCTGGTTAGATTTTTAATTTATACCCTGGATAATGTATTTTCCTCCATCTGATTTTTGGTTCTCAGTTCGGCTAGCTTTTACTTTGTACACCTAATTTATTTTCCCTGAATTTATTACACCAGATTTATTTAGCAAACCATCTGTCTTTTGTTAGTTTCTCAGTATGAATGCTCCCTGGCTTCTTCGGTTCCCTTGTTAGTTTTCCCTTGTTGGTTTACTGCCTGTCTTTTTTGTTTTTTTACCTTTGCTTGGTTCCATTTTTTTTTGTTAGTAAAAGATCACATACTTTACCAGTACCCTTGGACCTTTGAAATATCTGATAAAGACTTCTCTCTTTTTCATTAGTTCATATCTTTTAGGTCTTGTGTTTGTCCTAAGAAGACTTTTCTAACCACTGACCATTGCAAAATTATGTAGAGAAAAACACTTAATCAATTCTTAAAACCATCCATTCCAAACCTGCTTTCAAAAGATATAATCATAGTAAATGCTATTTACAGCTAAACTGCACTAAAACACATTACACCAAACAACTGCATGACTGAAAGTCATCTACAAGATAAAGAAAAGTTAAAAGACAGATGTGTCTCATGAATGGAACTGGATGTAAGATAGAGAGTAACAGATCTTGACTTAGCTATTTAGAGGGTGTGAGACGATGCTGGCTTATAAAACCCCAACAGCTTTATCGAGGGCTCTTTTCTATTGAATGTGACATGATGGTCCTTGACATCTAACCGGGTTTTATTGCAATCCCTCACATCAGCCTTGAGACATTTCTGTCTCTGCCAGTATTTATCTGCCAGTGGGCTTTCTCCATTGGTTCCTCACACATAAACTTGCAGATGTCCAAAGTATCTTAGAGGACACATGGAAAGTTGCACCCTGATTCAACATTACTTGGTAGTGGTTCCCTCTCTAAATGCATTGTCCTCCGTTTTAAACTCTCAGATTTTGAAAACTATTAAATGCACTGCTTACTACTCATTAACCCCATGCCCACTTGTTGTTGCTGATGAGCTCTGTGTGTTTTACGTTTAGAAAATACTGCAGTAAGCATAATAAATGTCTGCAAACCTTCATTAGACAATCTAACTTTTAAAAAATCCAACCAGATGCTTTATGCATGTATGGATAGAGAGAGAGAGAAAGAGAGAGAGAGAGAGAGTCTGGCTGAGAAGGGCAGACAGAGGAAAAGAAATGCCAAAGTGACGTGACCAGACTAGTGATGTCACAGCGAATTACAGATAAAGCTCCAAAACTAAACCCTTTTTTCATTCCAACAGACTGTGTTGTAAGAAACAGGCTACAGCAAAAGAAACAGATAAATAAATGTATTCAACATTCATACTTAGAATATACTCCAACCAGACCATCACATAATATCTATTTAAAACACATCTATGTGAAATGCCCCCTGCATCTACTGCCAAAAGACTGTATTCATATGCTGAACATCAACCCCTTAGCGCACAAATGTACACTAAATCACATTTGCAAGCGTGGTAGTCTGGTGATCACAAGTGAGCAGCCTTTAATTCTCATGCTGCCAGGCAAACAGTGGTCAAAGGACATGATGCATAATCACTCACTTCCATACACACTGTGTCCTATAATAAAAAAGAACATTTGGCAGCTAATAGCTTAACACAAGCAATGCTGTGGAGTCTCGCAGTGAAGAATGTGAAAGACAAATACATTACCCCTACTTTGAAAACAGCTGGCATGCACATAACACATTTGCATATAAACAAACACACTCACAGCTGTTCAACTACATGCATTCTAATACAAACAAATCTTAAAATAGATAATTGAAATTAAGTTAACACAATTTATATCGCAGTAAACTGAAACTTAAAACTCTTGAGCTCCAACAAGGAAAAACTTTGTAAACAGCAGAACAAAGGTCAAAACATTTATATCCGCAAAACTGAAACAAATACTACTCATATTGCTGCAACTCCCTTCAGAAACAAGTAAACAGGTGCTGGACTTAAAAAAGCTGTTTCCAAAGACCATTCACTCACTCTCAGGTGAGTCAACCTAACAGCCAATCAATATATATCCACTGTTCTGTACTCCTCTCCAACAAGTCTTTATCTCTTACCATCTTGCTCATAGACACACAGACAAGCTACCTCCCCATGTTGGGACAAGCTGACACATATCAGCACTGCAGGGATAATCCATACACTCACTAAATGTCAATGTCTCAAGTCCATAGGGCATAGTATTAAAAGAGAAAGGAGAAAGGATAGGAGGATACCAAGAGGGATGAAAACTCATTGGGCTCTCAGATCTCCTGACAGAAAGAAATAAGTTGCATTTACCCAGGGTGCTTTGTGTTGTCTGAGAAGGAAGCATCAAAAAACAAGAAAGAAAAAGAAAAACCCTCATGGGATATAGAGTTTGCAAGAGTTACCAGGATGGAAACGAATATACGTTGTTTGGAAACACTTTTTGTAAAATGGAGCAATCATTTAGCTGTGATCTTTGTTTTTTACTTTTTTGTGTGTACTGAATTTTATTTTTTATATTTGTGTAAAACAGAGGGAATAATGCCAATATCGATACTGTTTTGAAGCAAAGAAACAGGCACTTTTTTTTCTTCTACATTTCCAGTATCAAAGGTGTTGTGGGAGGTGCTTTTGGTTTCTCAAGGGAGAACTGCTGGTGGATGAAAAGGTGTTATACTTCCTTGAAAAACAATTGAGCATCCAAGAAAATTACCAGTCAAGTAGCTGTGAGTTCCACTTAGTAGTAAGCAGCCGAATGAGGATTTAGCAACGGGTGAGCGTCAGCCATTATTTACATTGCCTCAAATTGGATAGTGATGGGGAGGAAAATCTATGTGGATGCAAACAGTGTAATGGCAGAGTAATGTGTTCCCCTGGGCAAGCAACACTGAAGAAATCCTGCCCGGATACTGCCTAGAGGAGGTAGAATTCACGCGCCATTCTTGCCAGCCCTTCCCACTGCCACATTCAATCCACATGCACATCCCTGACACTGAAGTTAGTCTCCTAGCTGTCTTTTCCAGCTGCCTTTTCAGAAAGCTATAGGTAGGTGAAGATGCCAATCAAAGCACAAGACAGTGTGATGAACAGGATCAAATTCTGGTTAATTCTCATCCTCTCAAAGCACATACAGACATGTATGTACACACAAAATAGTGGAACAGAGGCCACATTAAATGAGTCATTTCCATTTGAGCTGCTGTGGATCAATAAGAGAAACATTGCTTTGACCATGCTCTCTGCTCTGCTTCTTTTGTTGGACTGTTCTACCTGTCTGTTGGGCCTCAAGCAGTAAAGCCCTTTGATCTCCCCACATCTTCAATTGCATAGCCAACAAAAAGGGTAGAGTACCAAAGAATTCTTAGTTTTATCAATAATTTCCTAATTCGAGTTAAATAATTTGCAAAGACTTGAATTGATTTGATTATTTGGTATCAATACGCATGTATGCATACAAATGTCTAAACAGACTGACACAAACAACATGAATTTTAATATTTCATAATAGAAATTTCTAACAATAATTTTATTTGAAAAATCAAACATTGCTGCAAGCATTTTATGAATCTAAATAAAATGGAATTGTCTCTGATAACCAAAGGCTTCTAAAGACATGTTAAGTCAGCATACCTTAAGTTCAGCTTCTATAGCAATCACACAAGGGAGGTCATGCAGGACACTGCTAAGCTCTTCTACCTGCTGTTCACGTAGAGGTGCAAAGATAGACAGAGTTGTGGATTTTTTCCCCACGCCACCAGTGTGGTCGCATTCACTGTTCCTATAGCTTTCACCAGATCCTCTGCAGCTATAACGTCAACCTCTGTCACACTGCAGACACTTCCATTCATACCAACTTTGGGTAACAGAGCTGCAGAGATTGTTTGTTGCTGTTCCAACTCCATCTGCATTTCCTTCAGGTCACCATGTAAATCAGCTTATGTGCAGGCACATCCAGTAGTTACAACAGCCACTGTCTAGCTCAATTAAATCCCCTGTGCAGACCACTTTCACATGAGGGTTAGTAACTGAGGCCCAAAGCTGTGACTTTAAAGAAAGTTAAAAAGAAAAAAAGTAAAAAAAAATTGATAAAATATAATTATGTTGTAATTTTGAGAATTAGTATTGGGTACTGTTTTTTTAAAGTGATTTGGATTGTGACATTCTTTAATTTTTTTCAATATTTTTAAAATATTCTTTTCTTTTAATTTATTTAGGATCCATTACTATGAAATGGTGACATAACTACTCTTGCCATTTGGACAAGCAAGTAATAGACAGTATTTAACTTTTGATGATAGATATGACTGTTGGCAGCATTAAAAAAGAGACCAAACATAAGAAACATGGAGAAAATTATCTGAGAGAAAGTAATGCATTCAGTATAAAATAAGCTTAGTAGAAAAATGCTTTGATGTTGTAATTGTAAAAGCTAATTTCCACTTTAAAGCAGACCTGAGAAACGTTCTTTAAAAAAATTACCCACAAAGTCTTTCTTCACAGACTCTGGTGAGTAAATCAGAGACCACACCAGTTTCCTGGGAATAAGAAAGAGCACAGCCATTACTCACTCATTCCCTCAGAGGATGCATGCATTGGTTCAGCAACATCAGTGCTCAGCCTGACCTCTCTTGGCCATCAGGTGAGTACTTACAATCTTTCGTTTATTTCTCCACTCTGCAACTAATGTCTTCTCCTCCGGTCCTACACTCTTCTCCGGATTTGTGCAGTAGTGTTTTTTATTCTGTCTAATTGATCCAATTATTCCAAACTACAGATTTACAGCTACCTTAGACATACAGATATTAAGAAAAATATTAATGTTGAGACTGGTTTGTGATTTTAGGGACAGCAGTCAATACTTTGGAAGAGTTTGAAAAAATGAGATCACAGTAAAGCCAGTATGTCTGCATTGTGTGCTCTGTCTTTGCTGCATTTTTCTTGCAATGTGCATGATCAGCTGTGACCTACCCTATGCACCACTTGCTAATAGCCCCTCTTCCTAATATCCAGTAACTCACTGCTTCCCCATGTGGTAGTGCTGTTGGTGCACTACCACAGGTGCTTCAGGCAGACTCAGTAAAGATGTGAGCATCCCACAAGAAAAGAGCACATCTAAGTTAGGGACAAGATGCTGATAATATGGTAAAATGTGTGAAGAGGCACAGTGAGGCTAAAATCTGAGGGGGTCCAACTCTCCACTGACCAAGCAGAGATTAGAAGAGATTTTAATATCAATCTACAAGGCAGAATCCTCAGAGTCAATGAAGTCCTTTTTGGAAAGTGTTTTTGCTTAACTACCAAGTGGATTAGTGAAACTGATGTGAAGATACCAGGCACCATCTCACTACAAGATGCAAAAGTAAAGGCATTCTCCTCTGTTATGTCTGGTGTGTGCATACCAAAATGAATAAATAAATAAACAAAAATGAACTTACATTATTTAATTTTACACCACCCAAAAATGTATAGTTTACTTTCCTAATGTATAAAAACTGAACCAATCCACCAATATTCACCCACTATATATTTTCCAAGCTATTATTAGATTTGTGTGATAAGTGAGGGAGACAGGAAAAGGTGGCAAAGAGAGTGTGAAAGGGTACATCTGTTTGCACAAGTTCTTAGAGTGCCAGCACAAATATGTGGTAGCATGGATAAAAGTGAGAATGTGACTGTGTGCATGTCCACTTGTGCCCATATGGACTGTAGTGTGTTTGTGTGAGATTGTGCATGTATGTGCAACAGCATGGCACGGCTGGCTGTGGAAATCAAGCTCACTAATTACTTCCTGAGCTGAAAGAGCTGTCAGAGAGAGGAGGAGCTGCCACAGATGGTGAGAGACCCACAATGACACCAGGACATCCTGCCCCTTCATCATTAACGTTGAGCATGTGTGTTTGCATGAGACTGAGTAACTGAAAGTATGTGTGAAAGTGAGTGAGGAAGACTGAGTGTTCAAATTACACCTTTGAACTACCCCAACACATCATGCCCCTGAAGAGTTTGTAATATAGAAGCTAAGAAGTGTCTATCAAATAAATTACTGTTGTCGGTTTCACTTTATAGACACAACCAGCAACACTTCAGAGAAAACCACGATCCAGTTCCAAATGACCAATTTAACACCCACCCACTTCCAGCTTTACCCAGCTTACTCCGAGTTCAGACAGGGTGGCTGTGTGCAAGTGTTTCAATACTAGATAACATCTCTCTCCCATCCACTGCTCAACTCTCTCTCCAGACAAAATGCTTCAAAAACCATCTACTCACCACTGTGAAGATCCCTCAGTGCCGCTGACCTCCAGCAGGTCATAGTCATCCTCCAGCTGAAAGTCAGAGAAAACCAGGGCAATGGTGTCTCCTGGCTCAGCCAACACAGTCCAGGTGCAGTCAGCATTGTTGTTATACTCAGCTGGGTAATTGGGGGTGGTGATCACACCACTTTGGCCCCGTAGTGTCCCTCCACATCCATCATCCGCTGCAGAAATTGTAGGAAAAAGAAACTTGAGAAATACTTGAGGGGGGAAAAAAAAATAATAAAACTGCAATCACAACTGTCTAATGTGGAGATCCTGTGATGTCCAGGTAAATGGGAAAACAAAGATGGTAAAAAGCAGATAAATACAAACTGGAGCTTAAATGCCACAGAATGAAAACTGTATTTATATGTAAAGCAGAGGACGAGGGAACAAAAATCATGTTTAATTTCTGCACCAGACAGCTGTTTTTTCCACAGACTTGGATGCAGCACATAACTACCAAAAGGTCAGTGCAAAAGCCCTGGCATCATTTTGACTGACAATGATGACAAGTAGAGGGGCAAATTATCAGTATTTAAGGGGAGTGGGTTAATAATATCCAGAATTCAGAAAGTTTAGGCTCATCTAGGAGTTTCTCTAAACTAGTTTTAACTCAGTCACAGCACGTATGGATAGCAGGGCTCCAGACTGAGACCATTTTGCGACTAAAATGTGAGACAGTGCGGGTGAATTTTTAATCTACTCGCGCAATGGCGACCAATACATTTGCCAGTCTTTTTCTTGTTGTAGTTATGACTGGATTTATTTTGTCGCTGACAAACGTCTGCTTCCCTCTTCCGCCCAGTAGCTCACAGTAATGCGCAAATTAGCTGCTGGATTACCGACTCAAACTAACTTCAATACGAGAAAAGGAGACGAACACCAACGAAGAAGACGACAGCCAATGTGCGTGTGAGCAAGGACGAACTACCACTGTGATTGGCTTATGTGTGGAAAGAGGCGGGTCTTGGGGGAATTTATTATTCCTCAGTGTTGCCAACTTACCGACTTTGTCCCTATATTTAGCGAGTTTTCAGACCCCTCTAGCGGCTTTTTTTAAGCGACTTGCAAGAAATCTAGCGACTTTGGTATTATTGGAGACTTTTGGAGACTGAGGTGAATGAAGGTAGTTTCCTCTTCCCAATGAGGAGCGGGTGCTGTGCAGACCCCTCTCATACAAGGCTTGGTCTTCTTGCAGCAGAAGCAGCAGAACAGACGACGTTCACCTCTGTTTCATGACCAGGCAGAAAATGAAACGTACAAAGCTGCTGCTGCTGGTTTACCGTCAGAGTAATGTCTATTAATGAAGAGTGTGGACAAAAATATTTAAA
Source organism: Melanotaenia boesemani (assembly GCF_017639745.1). Lineage (NCBI taxonomy): Eukaryota > Metazoa > Chordata > Actinopteri > Atheriniformes > Melanotaeniidae > Melanotaenia > Melanotaenia boesemani. Next base: position 10,734,379 of record NC_055698.1, on the reverse strand, counting down.
AAGTTAAAAGTATTGTGATGTCCCAGACTCCTAATTAAAAAACAAAATACACTTAAAAAAACTGAACTAAAAAATAAGGAACATATTGACAGAATTATTTTATTTATTTATTTAGCTGTTCTAAACATTTTTAGGTTGTCTTTTTTATCAATTTATTCCCTTCACACGACATCCCTCTTTATGGCAGCACCCATTACTACTAGGCTGATTATGCTAATTAGTGACTTCTAGCGACTTTTGGGAACAGTGGCTGGAGAGGAGTATCAGTCCCTGAAGCTGTTTATTGCCAGGAACTACATGGACCAGTCATACCATGTCCTATGGGGGATGATGGGGACAAAGTTGTCGTTCTGCTTCGACTACAAAGTGAAAATCAAATCAAATCATCAAATCTGATCTGATCTGACAAGTTCTATGTCTACTTGTTTTGTATTAGTGCGGCCAGTAAGATGTTTTTTTTTATTTATTTATTTTTATATGTTATGTCAGCTGCTGCACAATAAAATGTGAATTGTAAACATTGTAATTCCTTAATTTATTGTGTGTCTTTATTTAATGTAATAAGTATTTATCACTAATACAGTGAAAATGAGAGGAAATGTGAATATTTGCTTTGCAAGGCAATTTCAGTGTGCGCCCCTAATTTTTTTCTGCTTGCACTCCTAAAAATTTAAGTTAGAGGCCACTGTGCTCCTCGTAAAAAAAGTTAGTCTGGAGCCCAGGATAGCACTCATGAACTCGCACTGCACTGACCTGAGTGCAGCACAGAGCTGTTCTTGCATTGTTCAAGACAGACATGGAAACTGAGTGCACAGACATAAATCCAAAAGGAAATATGTGGCGTGATCTGAAGAGAGATGTGCACAACAGGTGCCCTCACAATCTGACAGATTTGGAGCACGTTTGGGAGGATGAGTGAAGAAACATTTCCCAAGTCAAAATGTGGAATGCTGATGGATTCCTACCCAAGAAGACTGAATGATGTGATTAAATGAACAGTGTTTCAACAACGTCTTAGTTTAAGGATGTACACACTTGTGCAGCAAGCTTATTGTACTTTTTTGTATTCATTTTTTTAATTAAATGGTAGAGGGTATAGGTAACATTAAAGTCAGAAAAAGCTTTACAATGATTCATTATTGTCACGTTTTTAACATATTTTAACAGGGGTGTGTACACTTTATTTCCACTGTTTTTACAACAAGCATACTACAGAGCAGCTTTTTCTCTGATCTTGCAGTGTGAACAAATAACCTGAAATTGCTTTAATTTTAGGTTGTTGCTTTCTTGACAAAATGTTTCTTAAATGATCTTACAAAAGGTTCAAATTAAGGCTGCACAATATTGTAAATATTCACCTTCAACACAATATTAGCCTGTGTGATATAGATATTGCAACAACCACCTAAACTGTGATAAATAACAGTCCCAATTTGCATATTTTAAGTGATGTGACACTGTTCCAAACACTGCTGTGCATCCATGCTCTGTGTGCATCAGTGACAAGTTAGATGAACTCCTATTGTCCTGGATGCTCCATGTAGATCCTAACGGCTGCAGCAATAGAGCTTATGGTGTGAGTATTATGATGGTTGAAGGTAACGAGAGAAGCAATGAAATTGTGGATGCAGAAGAACTTGCGGCTAAGAAGAACAGCATGTCAGTTATTGGGAACTACTTTGGTTGCAAGAGAGATGAGACACAGTCTGAAAGGCATGCCGGATACTTGTGCCAAGCCCCAGGGGAAACACAACAAAACCCTTCTATCGCCGTCTCTGGTAAAGACAGTACAACCACAAGGAGCTATGGACGAAGACGTGTTGTGCGTTGCGCCATCTTGTGTGCTCTTAATGTAAGTCTTAGTTACCATGTATCTGCCAACAAGGACAGCAGCATGGATATCTGGACTGATGATGTTAAGACAGTGGTCCACAGTTACTAATCAGGGTTTCTTATCTGGCAATCTCAAAATTATTCTGTTTTTAATAATAGTAAGGCATCAGTGCATTACCGTAAACTCTGCTTCAATTGACAGAATCTGCTTTTAATAACGCATGCACACAGAAATATACAATGCAAATTTGGTTATAATTTATTAAAAGTTGGTAAGGAGATAGTTTCAAATTTTTGCAAAGGCTGTCAAATTTCTATTTTATCTGTAGTCTTCAACATTATTATAGCAGAAGCTATAATGTTTAACAGATGTCCATGCATGAGAGTTTTGGGAGTTAAGCTTCATATGAGAAAACATCAAAGCGGCATCAAATTTTATTCATCGCCTTGCAACTTTCAAGTGTTATAGCATATTGCTGGTTTTCGATGTTGTAAAGTGCTAATTGAAATGTTGCCACAAACATACTCAGGTAGCAACAGTTTCACTCAACAAGCCTTCCTTCCACACAGTCATTTGATGCCTCTATGCATTTAGAGGTGAAAAGTTTAAGTGGTTTTGTATGGGCTGTCTTCTGAGGCTGAACAGATGCACTTTATGCAGCGCTACGATAAAAAAGACATTGCTATTTTGCTTACTAAAACAAAAAAAAAAAAAGGTGTAATTGCAGCAGTTTGGGAGGATGGGTTTACTCTTAGTGTCTTGTCCTGCTTTTGTTTCTCCCATCAGGTCCACTCATTCTGCCTCTGCTTCATTTCTCTTCCTTGCTGGCAGCTACTGTAACAAATGGCTGTGTATTGTGACATGACAGCTAAACACAATGGCTGTTATATTGTTTGGTGTTGAGGGATGGCGGTTTGCTTTATCAATAGATTATCTGATGTGTAATGTTTATCACAGACATCAAAATATATTCGATTTCAGTCTAACTTTGAGATCGTTTTTATCCCCAAGCCCTATTTACAGCTTTGTATATGCTAATGAGTTATAATACTGAAGATGTGGACATACTGATTCAACAACAGAAAAAAAAAAAAGAAAAAAAAAAAAACTTCCAATCTATAAGAAACAGGCTCTGACTAAGTGGGAAGTTAAGGAACCTGAAAATGCAAAAAAAAAAAAAAAAAAAAAAGAAGAAATATATATAGAAATTATTTGTATTCAGTGCTTACACATCTTTTTGCCACAAGTCATATACCAAAATTTAGGAGCATAAAAATGTGCAGTGAGTTACAGCATATTGTTACTTTGTCTGGAGTTTTTGCCAAAGGCCAAAGAGACAGCAGTCATAAGATTAAAATGCCCTACAGTGGTTTTACAGTCATCAGGAAGCAGAGTAGAGGGCATGATGCAAACTAATGCAACATGGTGGGAAGTGATTAAATTCTGATTAATTCAAATTTGTGTTAATCAAAGCAACTCTTCACTCCCCAAGATAGCTTTAAGGAGACCATTAAATAAAGCATTCATTTAATGTTGTGCCAGGATAATACCTGAGGCTCATACTGATATTTTTATTATAGCTTTGAACAACACAGTAGGTGATATCTTGACTTGGGGAAAATAAATAAAACAGATTGACTACAGACTACATGTAGCTGTAGCTTTGGCACATCAGTAAACAGATGGGAAACAAGAAAGTTTTGAACAGGATCATAATGTTATCTTCTTTTCTTTTTTTTTTCTGAAGGTGTGTACGTTTGGAATTTATCATGGTGGTCAGCCGACTGACTCTGTGTGATGTTTAAAGGAGGGGAGAGGAGGACCTCAGTAGCGTTAGGCCCTGTCTATCATCCGTCCTGCCTGTCACCATGGCAATCCCTTGAGGGAGAGCAAGAGAGTGTTTGGACGAGCAGAAACCTGTGAGGTGTGAATTTCAATAGGAGGAAAACCACAACAGAAAGCCAAGGAGAAGGGGATGAAGAGGATGGCAGGTGACATGCAAGGATGGGTGAGAAAAAAAGTTTGGAGGGAAGGTGGACAATGAAGAAAGAAAAAGATGGCATGTGGGGTGACAGGTGATTGTTGCAGTGGGAGTGACAGGAAGTAGAATGCAGACAGAAAAAAACATGAGAAAGCATTGATATTCCACACAAGCATTTCTTCACACTTGAAAGGAAATCTCTGGACTCTAACTCCCCACCTCAGCTTGAATCTTCATCATTCTCGCCAGTCTGAGGCTGATACTGACCAATACAACATCTATCTACATGCAGAGTCATAGAGAACTTTCAACAGAAATATAGTCCAGAAGAAAGGTTAGTTGCTGTGAAAAATAGCAGAGAAACAAGCTGCAGTCTCCTATGAGCAGATTGGCATATGTGTCTATTTATGTCAAGTGATGAGCACAACACAGAACATGTAAAACATTGTTTATGCCATCAGCAGCTGATTACCATATTTGATCCAACCGCGCTGGCACATTTGCATTCTCCTGAGTCTAAAGTGGTGACCACGCCAAGATGTTCTCCCTGCTCCCAAAGAACAGTGCAAAATCTGCTCCTGCACATATGAGCAGACTATAACTATACACTTATGAAGGAGTCAGGTGGACTTTTAAGTACTAGTGGGAGGTATTAATTGATTACAGGGGAAATTGTCCTTGTAATTTTGTTTTGTAAAAAAATTATTAGCATGTAATTTCTCCTGAAAAGGTGACCTCAAGACTTGAGTGTTTGGGCAATTACCATTACTATTGTTTTTTTTATTTTTTTATTTTTTCCCAGGATGGAGCCTGGGTTAGCATGAGGGGGAAAATTGAAAACAGAGTTTTCATCTAAATAGAAATTATTGGTTGATTACAAAAATAAATAAAGAAAAAAGAAAAAAGGAAGGAATGGCACAGTTACTGTTTTTTTTTTTTTTTTTTACAAATATTATAAACTACTAAAAACGCACACATGCACACACATTGATTTCTCCTTTAGAAGTGACGTACAGGCATGTGCATGTGCCTCCATGTGATTGGGTGGGTGGGGACTGTGCTGGCGCATGGTGCCCAGCCATGTGTGCTCCTATGTGGGCTTCCTGACTCCCAGCCTAGCTACAGATGGCATAGTGTCTCAGCAGTCTGCTCAGCAGGCACACTGACACAAACCATTGGCCACATGAATACACAGGCATACACAAACACCCTCATGCACATAAGACAACAAGTGGACATGCTAGGAGATGCATGTTCGCATAGCTAGAACATGTGCATCCATTTAATTTTATATGAGAAATATTTCTTCTTTTTATTTTTTTAACCAAGAGAAATCATGTCAAATCATCTGCAGTGGTGTCACGTTTACTTACAGAGAACTACCCTCAAAAACTTGGGTCAGATAACACACACTGGCAGGTGTCGCTGCCGCAGGGGTGCTTGCTAACTCTAAGGGAAGGACAACTGGCACAAGCACCTGACTGGGAGCAAACACATGAGGTCCTGCCATAGTAAATAAGATATCAGTATAACCCCAGAAAACAATGTCAGGTCATATGGAGGCATGTGTAAATGCATATGAGTGTGTGAGGGCAGGAAACTTAATGTTCTAGATGAAAAAATATAAATAAATGAAAATTAATAAATAAATATATATATATATATATATATATATATATATATATATATATATAAAACAAATAAATAAATAAGTAGGGATGATAGATAGATAGATAGATAGATAGATAGATAGATAGATAGATAGATAGATAGATAGATAGATAGATAGATAGATAGATAGATAGATAGATAGATAGATAGATAGATAGATAGATAGATAGATAGATAGATAGATAGAAGTATTTCAAGAGATAAGTTGACTATGCTTATTGCTTAAGAGCACAGCTAACTTGTGTCAACTTTCAAGATTAGGCCTAAATACCTTTTACAACAGACAGCCCATTACAGTTTATTCTACATACCCCTGCAGTATGGAAGAGGAAAATCCCAGGCAGCAGTCCCAGCTGAAGTGGCGAGGCAGGACAGAGTGGTGTGACCCTCCAGCACAAAGCCGGGGCTGCAGCTGTAGCGGATTTTGTCCCCAATATTGAAAGTGGACCCCTGCTGGAGGCCATTCAAAAGCTGTCCAGGATTACCACAAGTGTAACTGGGCAGAGCTAGAAAGAAAGCAGAAGAAACAGTCAATGATGCAGTCTGTATCATGGTGAAACTTTTCTGTGAGAAAATAGAGTAAATGAAAAAAAAGCTAAAGAGGTCTGGTGAAGGATTATCACACAATACCAACTCCTTGTGACATCTGTAAGGAGTCCATGATCCAAAGAGACTTCTCTAAACACAGTTAACACATTATTGTTTAGATTATCAGATTAATTACTCACGCACGCAGTGCTGACTATCGCTGCTTGAGCAGTTGTGTACATGCATACAAATAAGTCAGCTTAGTATAAAACAGAATCTCATCTAAGTGTGTTTTGTATCAATTAAGTTCAAAAGAAGTTCAGCCAAGCTCTTGACTCTGAAACTTTTTCAGTTTTGGTAAACAGTTATGGTGTATCAGCAAAAAGACACATGATACCAGATGTCCCCCTCCATGACATAGAATTGACTGGTTAAGCCTACAGTGCATTCACTATAATAGGGGAGACCGGGGACAGTTTAACACAGGTCATTTGTAACACTTGCAATTTCTCCAATCAGGGAAAAGTTTGCAATCATCTAATTTCATCGAATTTGAGGATTTCCCAATCAAATACAGGGCAAAAATCCCAGGTGAGGCAGTGGCGAGCTGTGCCCCACCACTGACTGCGTGATCCAACACAAACTAGGTCGCATGACACGTGCCGGTTTCTGTTGTTACGGCAATCGCCGTTACGGATTTGCTACCGGACCTGCCCTTCTACACGACAAGCGGATGTGGAGGCGTGATCACTGACCCGCCGGCTGCCGGACCTGTCAATCAAGGGACGCGGATGTGATGTCAATGGTCCTCCCCTTCTACTTTGCAGACTGGTGGCTGTGCCAGAGTTGCTGCAGCTGATCCTCATCGGGATGATTGCCTTTTGTTTGGATGACAATTAAATAGGGGAACTTACATTCCTCTGGAGCGATGTCACTAGGGCATTGCTCAATTTGTGTGAGGTCCTCTGAGTAAGCCGTTTAGGAAAGACAGTATTTGGAAATTGTGTAAACTTTGGAACCAGTGGGTTCATTTCGGAACATTTAATCAGAACTTGTGTTTTGTTTGTTTGTTATAACCCTGAGCGTCCAACAGAGCGGTTGGTTTTTGTGTTGTATTGGTTGTTTGTTTGCACCGAGTGCTCATTCGTTGTATTTTGAGAGTTGATTAGGGACTTCTCACTAGGAGAAGCTCCCCTCTTTTTGTTGTTAGATTATAAGGAATTTTTGGTTGGTTTTTGTTATGGTTAAGTTTCCTTTGTGGTTATTGTTTTGTTTAACAGTGTTTTCAAAAGCTCCATATTTTGTGTTAGTTACTTAACCTGAAAAGGACACTTTAAGTTTGCTTAGAAAATATTGTAAATAAATTCTTATTTAAAATGACCATTTATTTGGTTTGTTGTGTTACTCGTCCCTTTACACCCCTGGACTAAAAAGGGGCCGTAACACTGTTCCTCAGCATATCACCAATATGAATTTTACAGAAATATTTGTTATACACCATGACTCTCTACAGTCTGTGTAATGTCTTTAATGTATGTGTGAAAGAATTATTCCTGCTGATGAGAGAAAAGTCAGCAGGTGAGGCAGGCAGTACTCTGCATCACCTCTTGGGCACACTCACACAGTGTAATTGAGAAAGGAATGCCGATGGGATACAAAGCGTTACCAGTACTTGCATGCTGTTGGATGAATAGTGAAATAAGATGCTCTTTTCAGTTCTTACAATTGTAAATCTGACTACAGAGGAGTCAGTGACTCACCAGCCATGAACCTCACTGCACATCACTGATTTTGAGGTAAGAAAGTAATTGTTTTTGCACAAATTATTTTTGTGACTACATAGCTTGCTTTGTAGTTGAATTCGTCAAACACTCATCATGTTGATTATGTGTCTGTTTAGTTGTCTTTCAAGCAGGATATTTGTGGTAATGTTTTAGTTGTTAGCTGTATGGCAAGCTAGCTCATGGAGAATGCATTTGGGCATAGTTGCGACACGCTTTTATTGGGTAGGTTGTAACGGTTTAGAAAATGTGATTTGAATGACAATATCTTGTTTTAGGGTGCATTTGCACCAGGATAGTCAGGGGGACTTTGTTCATGGGGTAGAGAAATCAGAAAACCACTACCATTGGTTTGGTAGTGATTACGATGTTAGTGTAGTTTAAAGACTCACAACATAACTTGTGCAATGTTCGTAGTGAAGCGCCTCCCCATCAACGGCTAATCCAGCATCCATCTTATATCCTACCTGTACTGTGAGCGCGCTTCCACCAGCAAAAGCCTATTGCATATTGTATTCTATATCTGTTATTACTGTATTAAGACATGGAAACAGAAAATACGCATATGGTGTGTCTGTTTTGTCCCTTTCTCTCTTTCTTTTCCTCTCTTCTTCCAATAATGCCTTCTTGCTTTTCTTTGCTGAATCAGCCACGGTGCACGTTCAAAAACGGCTGGTGTGTTTTTATCTGTTTGCTAGCTTGTGAAGCAAAACATGCAACGTCCTAGTTGAAAAATTGTATAGTGTGATTTTCTATTTGTGCTGCTCAGGCAATGTCCATGACATTTATTTGCAGACACTTGAAGCTAGTTTGCATAGCCATTTGAACACACTGGGTTAAAAGAGCTCAAAGTTAGAGACATGTCAAAACTGTTTCAACTGTCCCCAGTCTCCCCTACTATTTAAGCAGAGGTGTGATGAATAGACGATTCCATTGCTGCATTTCAGAAATCCTGAGAATATAACCAGTTATCAGACATGCATGACACACTTGCATGCACACGGACATCCAGCTTACGGGTCCAGTCACACACGGTGAGGGACCTGGCCAGAGCATGTGCTGGACTTTGGATGAAACTCAGTCCCTCCACAGGGACTGGGCTGAGCTCAGGGAAGAATAACATGGCAGCAACATAGTTCACTGGTCTCTCACCATCACACTCTGAACACACTCGCGCTTCTACCATATTAAATGTCTCCAGCTAAATCAAAATATTTCATATGCAGTCACACTTGTTCCTGCCAGCCAAAAATACTTATTTACAAGAATAAGACTCTGCCTTTGGTTCAAAATGAACTTCAAAAAGCTTTAAATAACCTCTGGATATCAGTAAGAATTACAGTATTGCCAGGATGTGACTTTCATGTACCCGGTATAAAAAAATGCTCATGATTCCTCCTGTAGTGCCACACAGTGGTTTTTGGGGGTGTCAGTAGTGGCTATGCACTGTGGATCATCTTAAGGACGCTGCATGAAGTGGACAAGCCAGGAGGACCTCAGACTGGAACAGGATGAAGAATTTGATCAATTTCTTAAGGAAACACTCCCTCCAGAGTTCTAAGTGAACATCTTGCCACTGTAATACTGGTGGAACTAAGCAAGAAATCAACTGATCAGTGATTTTAATAATAAAAAAGGAGATCAAAAGTGCAAAGTCTACAAAAGTGTTATGTTTGAGTGACTAACTTATTAGATACAACTGAAAAATGACATTTTTACGTCCGACATGTGTTTTTTACAGGTGGACAGACAACATGTTGGGCTCGCATTACAGCTCCAACATGATACAGCCAAGTCCAGTAGAGTCAAAGGGTAGGACTGAAGGACAAACATCCATATATTACCCGGTTTTATTTTTCAGTTAAAAAGAAAAATTCTAATTTTTATTTTTTTTTTTAATTTTTAATTTTTGACTGGCAGAAAAAGATTTGCCAAAAGTTCAATAAGGGATATCTGATTCATCTTGTTCTTTTTCTTTCTTGCCACTCATGCTTTTTTCTGCTACTCCTCTCTCTGTCAAACCTGCCACATTAATGAGGATGTCACAGTCCTGATCCAATGTTCTTCTAGCTTTCTATCACACCCAGCCAATCAATCAGTTTTTTGTTCTTTTTAAATGCTGTCATTCTTCTTCCAGACAGTATGTCATGCATCTCAGCTCTTCCCCAACTCCATCTTTTTTTCCAGTTGTCTAAGATTTAGGATTGGTAAAGGTTTACTTCTTCCTTCAGTGCTCCTCTTTTTAACTTTCATGTATTGAAACATTTCCAAATAAAATACCCTTTTTCTTTTGTTTTTAATTTTATTGGAGCTTATTAGCTTAAAATGAGATGTCCATAGAGCAAGGTCTAACACGAACAGAAATCCCCCTCCCTCACAGACACACACACACACACACACAGCACAGAGAATGAACTGCAGAATTAACTAGCTACTAAATAAATAAACTGCCATCTGTTTCTGCCCAATTCACCTGTCTCCAAATGTGTGTTAAATATCAAATGAGCCTCAACCACAGGTGACATTACTAACATTTCTCATTTTGACTAAATGATCTGGTGGGAAATTTTTGTCCTTGAATTCATATGAATTTTTCATTAAAAAAGTAAGTCCTACTTTGTACTTGGGCTGGGCAATATATCGGGATTTTCAAATATATCAACTTTATCAGACGCGATGCAGAATGAGGGAATGTCTTTTATATCGAACTAGCTTGTTTTGAGTTAAAAGCATCTTTTCTTTTGCATTTTGCACAGCTCTTTTTTAGTTATGGTAATTGAAAAGCTTTTTTAATTAATTTTGTTTTAGGGGCATTTAATTTAATTTAAAGCTACTTCAATTTCAGTCAACTGTTTTAATGCACATGTGCTGCTGATCCTTAATAAAATTTCATTTAGCACTGAAGGCTGTAAATTGGAGCTGTCTCTTTGGTTACTTGACAAAAAAAAAAAGTTTAGATATATATTGTATATCGTGATTCAGGTAAAAAAAATATTGATATCTAAGATTTGGTTCATATTGCCCAGCCCTACTTTCTACAACACTCCTCTCACAGATTTCACAAGCAAATGCAATAAACTGCTCATGTCAGGCTGAATGCTTGATTTCACAAAAGAGTAACTTGGAAAAACATTTTTGATTTCTATTTATTTGTTTATTGGTAAAGCAGGCTAGCTCATGTAACATTAAAATCTTTTGACAATTTCAGCATAATATGTGCTAATGTAGAAGTCTGGTAAAATGTTATTTTTAAACATGGATTTTTAACTTATGAACACACAAGCACAAAAAATGTTTGAACAAGATATTTTGCACATTTGGACAACATTAAAATGCCTTAATCCTTCTTGGATAAACCACTCTACAATTCTTTTTGCAAAGGGATAAAAATCCCAAGTGACACAACAGAGGGCTAAGGACTCTGGCTGCACTGAGTTTGTACCATCAGTGAATTTAAAACATGTGTTTTCCATCATCTGTTGAAGGCAGAACACCTGCTCACTCATCAAGGATGCCCTACTCTCAGTGCTGATTTACTTCATAAAGTATCTAGTAAGTGCTTTGGTATTTCCCCCTCTAGCCTAATCTACTACTCTAGTGACAGACTTGTCATTTTAGACTGCAGTGTGACATTCTTTATTTTGAGCTACGTTAATTTAGCTTTTTGTTCCATCCTGACTAGATTAGCATATTGGTTATTACATCTAAGGTTTAAGTGCCACAGCGTGGCTACAAAGGCCCGTATTCCTAAACAAGTAACTGCTCATTGTTTGCCCTAGAGGTTGTGTAACATAGTGATGGTTGTAAGTAATGGAGTAAATGGAAGAATAAGGTAAGAATAAAAAAAAGTAGAGCGCCTTCTCTCAGTAATCATTTTAAACTTTTCAAATATAAGCAAATATACTCAGATGAACCAATGGCAGTGACATTTGACTGCACATGCTGGCTTACTGGAACAGACTACTGAGATGTTTAATGCAATGGAGCCATTACTGATAGTATTAATTACACTCTTTTTTCTTCTTGGCATTAGACATGGTTTATGAATGGTTTATTTCTGTTTTTTGCAAAAAGCTAACGATGATGACAGATGTGTGAGAAAGAGAAGGTTTAACTACCAACTGTGAAAGATGAAGTGTGTGTAGATGTATGTGAACCAGTTTTAGAGGGGTAGAGATGAACAGGATGACTGATTTCATTGCATTAAAACTGATTGAGGGCAAGGCACTGTCAAGAGTTGTGATGTTCCGGTATGGACGTGCATGCACTGTAAATGTGCAAGTATATGCGAGTGTGCGCATACATGTAGGAAATTTTCTCGTCACATTCTCCATATCAGGTTATTAGTTGGGGTAGAAAATTAAGCTTAATAGTGCCATTACTCGAGCAATCCTGAAAACAGGGCTTAGCCTGGAGCACAGAAATACATGGCAAATACTTTTTTAATGTTAAACATTGTATTCATTAATATTCACTCTAATTTTACAAATTCAATAAATAAAATGGTTGGATGTTACGAAGAAAATATTAAAACGTTTGTTAACATTTCCAACTTTAACATTTTGCTGTCAAAGCTTAAATAAACCATCAGAGCTAGGGATCTGGAATATCAACCTTAACATAAACATAGCCAGAGTTTCAAGTAGCCCGGCATTGATCAGGAAGTAGGTTTATACAACAACATAATATTGTGTGCCAGCATAGTCAAGTCAACAAGTAGTCTGTAAACAGAAACGATGTGAAGGAGTTACATGAAGGTGGAGACAAGCGAAAAATTAATTTTATACATAGAAAATATGTTATAACTATTTATATTTTAACTAATTTAGGGTTTAATTATTTTTTTTGTTGTTTGTTTTTTCAAAAGACAAATATAAAAATATGTGAATGACTTCTATGTGACCTCCTTTAACATCTTTCAGCAAACATGATTCTATAAATGAAAATAATCCAATAAATGTTCTACTTCCCTTACATAAGGAAACTTACAGTGGCAGGACCTCATAGTTTGAGAGGAGGTACATTTCTTCCAGGGAGTCTGAGGCTTTACATGAACTATTATTTCCCAACCCCCCGCATCTAACCTAACAACAGCAGCCCTGAGGTGCTCTTTATGGCATGACCATATGTCACTGGGATGGGAGACTGTGACATGGCTTGTCCCTGGGGCCCTGATTCTTTAACCACTTCAACTGCTGAAACGGCAAACGATGCTCCTCGTTTATCAACACAGCTTCATCTATAGCACACACTGGCCAGTGGTAGAGGCATACAAACACACAAAAGTGCTTGCTGAGTGTATACATACACACTTTTAGAACAAGGCACAGTGCCATCCATCACACCAACATTCCCTTGCATCATCTATTTACATTATTTAATTCCTTCTCTTTTCTCCTCACCCCCCCCCCCCCCCCCCCCCCCCCAACACACACACACACATTCCTGGCGACTAGGACAAAGGACAGTGAAGAAGGAGAAGCTGTGAAGCCCGTCTCCTGTGGGAAGACTTTTGACCTTGATACGACTGATGCTGTGTCTTCCTGGGTGTCTTCAAGTCTGGTTTACAATTCGTCATCCTCTTTCCCAGAAGAGAGAATAGATATATACCCTTGTACATTATATAATGATTATATAAAAATGCTGTAACCCGTACAGAAAGCTTCTGTTGCAAAATAGAGATTATGAATGTGCGACACTGTGGTAAAGCTTCAAATGAGGAAATCTGTGGGGCCGTGTCTACTGAAAGGCTGCACATCACTGTTAACAAAAACAAAATAGAACTCTGCTCTAGGACTGATAAGTTTGTTGTTTCTCTTGGATTATGAGGATTGCAACTGTAAGACAGGCAGTGAAGCAAATCTGATGAAATACACCAATGTTTGAGAAAGGACAAGAAAGGACAAAACTTAAGGTAGATAACATGCATGGGAGACCAAGCCAAGTACATAAACTGCAGTGCGTAAGATGAGCCTCCACAAAGTTAATGCCACATCACCACAGCTATGTTCATATTGCCTGGCACACTGTTTAATTCTGATTTAACACAGATCAGATTTGAAGGTTCACAATTTTCCATCTGACTTTTATAGGAATGCAACTGCACACTAAAACACAGAACATGCAACTATAACACCTTTGTGTGCGACATTTGTATCAACAACAGAAAATATCCGTTAGACTACATTGAGACACGTGACTAGTTCTGAAAGAGAGCTATTCCAGCTAAATTCACCAATCACATCAAGCTTTCGAAGTTGGACAACATTTCTACAGGTACACGAGAAAAGACTGAGAAGGAAAAGAAAAATAGCCTTTGATGTTCCAGTGGCTTTTGCTAATAGTGTCAGTAGTGAAGCAGGTTTATGGCAATGTTCAGTACATTGGTACAGCAAAATGCTGCATAGAGTTGAAATGAGTGAGTCTCCTCGCTCATGTCACATAGCCATGCATTACTTACTGTATATAATCAGTGTAATACCATAAGGGAAGGTGATAGACAGGATTTAAGAATCAGATTTGATGATTGGATGTCTATCTTTTTATTGTTTAAGTTTGTATTTGTTTTAGTTTTTACCCAAATCAAAATAAAAATGCTTGATAGTAGGCATTTAGATAATTTCACATTTTGATTGATACACACTTTATTATACATGTTGTTAAATGACAAAATTTACTGATTTCTAAAGTGTGTTCTATTTTCAGCTAAATGGATTGACATGCATTATTGGCTGTAAATTAAACAATCGGAAATGTCCCCAAGAACTGTTGCAATTTAAAAAAGTAGTAAAAATTGCAGCCAAGGTGCCTTTGCTGCACGCACAATCGAAGTCATTCTACAAGGAAACGCTGGTTCTGTTATTTGTACCAAACTATGAACAAAACAGTTCCCATGTAGGTGGGTAGGTAAGTTTAAAATCAAAGAATCAAATACTATCTTTGCTGTGTTTATATTTTAATTGGACTGCCCACCAGCCTGTTAGATCAGTATCAAAGTTCATCAATTTTTTTTTTTTTTTTTTTTTACCTAGTCTTAGTGGACTTCATTTTTAAATTTCGGTCTGATTTCTAACTTTGTTTACAAAAACAGTGATGAAAATGTACACAAGATAGGATTATGTTCAATAGTCATTTATGTTGATTTATATTTTTACCCATGTAAAAAGACAGAGAAAGATATATCTGTAAAATATGGATCTGGATTCATCTTAAGGAAGTCGACAGGATGCCTAAAAAACAAAGTGTGTTGTAGTCCAATGCAGCTCTACAGTGACAATGTTTGCTCTTACCTTTCTGGAGCGGTACATGCACTTTTGTTTGTATTCATCTCAGCACATCTCACTTCACTTTTTTTCTTACCAAGTCCATCCTCTTTCCATTCCATTTCCTGTGCCTCTTGCACTCCTCTACATCTTCCAGCTATGCATTTGGAAGTGACATTGCAAGATCGATCCCAACACACAGGTGCATTAGCTCAATAAGCAGTTTCTGCTTTGTCAAGCAGCAATTCAATCAATGCCTCCTGTTCCCTACACACATGGGCAGGACAAAAGCCGGC
The DNA here is from genome assembly GCF_017639745.1 of Melanotaenia boesemani. NCBI lineage: Eukaryota > Metazoa > Chordata > Actinopteri > Atheriniformes > Melanotaeniidae > Melanotaenia > Melanotaenia boesemani. Next base: position 10,719,026 of record NC_055698.1, on the reverse strand, counting down.
AACTCCCATATCTTTTTGGTTTTAGAAGGGGAAAAAATCTATCCAAATTAATTAATATTCTATTTAAATATAAAATTACATGTCTTCAGACTGTCAATCTAATGATCACATTAGGTCATTACAATGGTGTACATACAGTACATGTTTTAAATTACTTTTAATCAAAAGTCATTATTTAAGTTACCAAGTTATTGGCAGCAGTACATTTTTGTAATACTTATTTCATAAGCTTAGACTTAGAAGCAGTGGAAACCATCATTACCTTAGTTTGTTTTGTCTGGTATGTGCACCAGTGTGTGCAGGTAATAGTTCATGTTTTACGAATACAAATACCAACTGGAATGAACTATATATACCCCCCTCCACCACACGCACACACCAGAAGGTGCAGTAAAAAGGGCCAATTGGTGTGCGGAAACCGTTGAGGTGTGAAGGGGAACTCATACAGAATTGATGGCAGCCAACAATGTCTGCAAAACGAAATAATGTGCCATTCAGTAGCCATTTACTATATATGAGACTTAACTAAAAAGGATCAGGGACCATCAGAGACTTCAAGGAAAGCCAGGAGACAGATGAGAGACAGGAGTCGGGGAGCTGGGCAGAAAGATCAGTACATCTCTGTTCAGCCTTGACTCTGTCTGTACTGAAGCATCTAAATCCTCATGGCTTTTCAGGCTTATCTCTCTACTGACATTACGCCTCCGAACCAACACACACACACACACACACACACACACACACACACACACACACATACACACACACACACACACACACACAGACAGAAGTTCTGTGGTCATTCTTGGCATGCTCAGGTGGTAGAGATGCTCCCAAACACCAATATCCCTGTCAAATAAATGTAAATTAAAATCAGACAAGAAACATAAGCACTCTGAGAGCTAACTGCAGGAACAGTGAGCTTTCAGAGCTGGCTTAACTGGTTTAGGGTTAGGGTTATGGCACCCTAACCCTAGCCATTTTCTTTAATTTTATTTTTTATACTAAATAGATTTGCTGTTCACAATGTTGTAATCCAGTGAAATTTAAATTAATAAATTAATTAAAAATATAAATGGCCAAATGTTTCTAATGCATGATAAATCACAACTTGCAGGTTATCATTGTAACACAGGGGTGGCCAACGTCGGTCCTCAAGAGCCACAATCCTGCATGTTTTCCATGCATCCCTGCACCAACACACCTGACTCAAATTAAATGGATCCAACAACCTATAAAGATCTGCACAATGACTCATTAGTTTAAGTCAGGTGTGTCGGTGCAGGGATGCATGTAAAACCTGCAGGATTGTGGCTCTCGAGGACCAACGTTGGCCACCCCTGTTGTAACAGATCATCTGGGTATTTATTGTTTTGTGATTTTGAGTATAACATATGTCTCCCCAGGGTTACCGTAGTGCAGACAGACTTTGTGTGGGATTTGTATGTTTTTTTTGGCAAACAATATCAGTGTATCTGGTATCCCATCTAAGTTTGTTTTTTGGTACTTTACTATTCATCTGAACGGACCTAGCAAGCTTGGTTACTATAGTACAATTCATCTAAAATATCAAATTCAATCAAAATTTAATTAAATAATAATTGCACGTAAATAAGCACTTCTCACGTTCATAATCTGTGGCAACATCTTTGTTATATGTGGCCATGGGATAACATCTTGTGGTCACCAGTGTTGTGCAAGTTCATGCTTTTCATGAGCTAGTTCCAAGTTTAGTTCATGCAGTGTAAAATGGATAGTTCACATTCATACATACTAGTTCAAAGTTCATTTAGAACTGAGAATGAAAGACTGAACTTTGGACTGAATATATATATATATATAGGTGCCCAGTCACCTGATGAGCACAAATGATTTTGTTGATGCACAGGTGTCAGCGCCAGGCAGACAAATCAACCACACCGACGTACTCCACCGTGACCTTTTATTTATTTTTATTTTTGGACAAGAAGGGCAGTCAGGCCAATTTCGGGTCTATGCCACCAGGAATTGTCCCAATTCTCCCGTGGGCCAGTCCAGGCCTGACTAATAGATATTTTAGATTTCTTTCTGTTGCAATCTTTTGCAGACAGTACATAATATTCCTGTAAGTAATCATAAGTATACAAAGGATGTGATGCCCATCTCTCCTTTCACCTCCATTTGCCATTTCAGAGCAGGACTGCACAGATGTTATGCTGGAGTGTGTTGCTTTCAGTTCAATGTTCACAGAAAAATGAATGTATTCATTACAAAAACATGTTCATTTGTGTTGGTATAAACAGTAAAAATGCAGCTAGAAAACAATTTTTCCAAGGCACATAATACATACATGTAAATTAGCCATATATGCAAGAATGTCTACACTAATTAGCCAGGTACAGATACAGGTGAAACCTATTATCTAATAGGCAATTTTAAAACCTACTTTTGCTTTTCAACATTATAATACTGGTGAAACATCCTAGTTTGTCGCATAAGATTTTTTTCCTCCTCACCTAATACGCTGATGGCTTAAAATGGCTGAGCATCAGTAAAGCAGCAAATAGTTTTGGCAACTACCATGTGGAGCCCATGGCTCACATAGTAGAGTGGGTTGTTTGTTAATCAGAAGGTCACAGTTCAATCTCCAGCCCTTGCACATGCATGTGTTCTTGAGCAAAACACTCTGCCTCAGCCCTGCTATAATTAGTATGTTGGGGTGTGTGTAAACAGGTGAATAAATACTTTCTAAAAAGGTTAGGGTTAAGTGAGGACCGTTTATTATGTATTTCTAGTGCAATCCATTGAGGGTAAGAAGGTTTAAGTTTGCATAAGACTAAACATGCACATCCCTAACAAGTAAAAAGGAAGCCACATATTTACAAATGAAATACAGATAAAAAAAAAAATCAAGAACATTAATTGTAAATGTTTTCTTCCTGTTATAAAAACAGTTTTCAATTATTAATTAGGTGAAACAATACTAAAGTTCTGAAGTGTATCATCCATTGTAATGAGATGACTCTTGGATGAGCTTATTATAAAATGTAATCCATTGTTATTAAGACATTGAAGCATAGTCAGTCATACTTCTCTTTAGAAAATTACTTAATCCTTTTTATTATTATTCTTACTCAAGCCAAGCAACATGAATAATTACAAGCACATGCTAAATGACAGTGATCAGCTGTCTCTAAGGAAGATAAGTCTAAATAAATTATGCAAGTTTAAAAAGGACTAAAGAATTAGTCTTTCAAACTTAATGTGGACTGATTTATGTAATTAAGTGCCTGGACTAAAACTCGATAATAAGTGGGGCAAAGAAATTAAAATGCTTTATTTTATAAAACACAGTCAAATGTGATGAAGCAGTAAATGTGAACATTGTCAACAACAGCACTATAATGTTGTGTAGCTGTAGCGATGGAAGTCAGTAAACAGATCTCAGTTCAATAAAAGGGAAGATTAATTAAAGACATGGGAATGAAAAAACTGGGTCAGCATATCCCTATTTAATTTATAGTTTAATTAATTTACATTTTGTGCTACCCTAAAATATCTTGGGGAAAATAAAATGGATACCAATTGACATTGTGATCCAGACAGTATGTGCCACAACATAAAACACAGATTTTATAGATTGACTGGTTGTGCCACCTTAAAAGTTCTTTTGTTGGGGCCAAAAATGAAAAATCTTCCAAACTTCCATTTTGTTTTCCTGCATTCTTACTCACTTTGCATTGCCTTAGCAAATTTTTTTTTTTTTTTTTTTTTTTTGCACTCTGCAGGTTGCCTTGGAAACTGTAAAATTCCCACCAGATAGGACATTGTGTTAGGGAAGGTGTCAATGCATAAAAGTAGAGTTAGAAAGGTCTGCATGAATGAGAGGGTTCAAATCTCACTCAGTATTTATTTTATATTTCCCTACCATTTCTATGGTATTTACACAACTTCATCCCTGCAAAGGGTGAAGTTTTTTGTTAAATATGAAATAACCAGGTGAATTGTTCATTGAACATAAAGACACAGACCCCCGCAGTAATAAATGGACCTAAACCAAATTTTTCTTGGTCTGGTGGCCTCAAGAAGTGGTCATTTGTCGTGGGTATCGGAACTTAAATGCCACTTTGGCATCAGCTGGTTTATGGAATAAACCTGCTGACTGATCCTGCCCTGGCTTACTGTCGGATATTAATGCCTTCTAAAGTAGACTGCAGACAAAAACATTTAAAAAGCTAATATTTTTAATGCTTAATTTCTAAGTGGCTTTGAGTGACGTCATGTGCTAACAAAGCGCCACGTCAAGGCTCACATTTGTTTTCAAAGTGAAGGATCAGCGATCTGAAACTTTTTCACACTACCTCAGCCAACACATTAACAGCTACGTGCAATGCCTGCACAGTTTATGCCCAGATATATCCCGTTAAGGCCCGACCCATTAAAAATGGTAAGAAAAGTCCAATTATTTAAGTATGAAGTCTTTATTTGGCCCTGTAACAAAATGTAACAAAGAAATTTACTTTCTGTTTCTGGGTATCTATTAGGGGACAGAAGTATCAGATTGTGTTCAACAGGATTTTAAGCAAAGTTTATACCATAAATTAAAGCAAAATGTCTCAGAAACTGTACATAACAAATATGTCACCTTCTCATGGGATATGCTTGAGCAGGTCACTGACACTGAGCGGTATGTGTGTGGAAAAGCTTGACAAATAGGGACAGATTTTTTTCTTAGCTAGTGAAGCTATTGTTTTATTCAGTAGCTTTTGTAATCGATGTTTATTTTCATGGAATAAAGTATTCTGGCACTGTGCCAGAATTCCGGCTTGCAGAGTTGTTGCGTCACACAAAAAGAAAAAAAAAACTATATGTGGATTTTTGTCACGTTGAGTTCATCTACCAGTGGTATGAGTTGAACATGGCTTTGCTCTTAACATGTTAATAACAAATCAGAAGCTGAGCTGACACTTGGAAAACAAGTGGCTAAGAGATCCAGTTGCAGTTTATATCCACAGTTTATATCTAGTGGAGGAAAACTGTCAACGCGCGGCCTTGTAGAGTCAGAAAAGACATGTCATCATTTAAATAAGGTAAATAACATCAGGCTAATTAGGAGATGGAGATGAAAATAAATACAAACACAATAATTAATAATTAAATAATTACACAATTGCACTAAACCATTGCAAAGAGCTGATTTCTGTTTATTTAGACTATAATACCGTATCAGACAGTTATTGGCCGACACTAAATCTCAGATATCCGTATCGGAAGTGAAAAAAGTGGATTGGTGCATCCCTACATCAAATATAAGTCATTGGCCCCAATTTCAGTTTATTATGCATACTTTAGACAAACTGTAGGCATGTACTTGTAAAGCACATGTTCTTTCGGCAATTTCTGTTTCATCTTTTGTTTCTTTTGTATTTAACGATTCCAAGAAAAGACAATTTAATGTCACCAATAAATCTAGTCTAGGAAGAGGGGTTATGATCTAATACATTACTGAGACCCACCAACATCTAGTTTAAGTCAACACAGCTGAAAATCCAGACACATGCCATTTTGGGAACATGTAACACAAGCTCCATGTTCAGCACATAAATCAGGCTGTATTTGGTGGTGAGCCAAAAAAATCCATAAATAGACCCTGTGATCATCTCATCACTCAAACAAGGCTTTTCAGGAGCTATACAGCCCTACATACAAATGTATGATGTTAATTAAGAAAACTACATAAACATTTTAACTGATGTGTATAAAACAACAATACCAAATGAATATTAACATTTTTAATAATTAAATTATCCGAAAAAAACTACACAGTCATTTGGGTCGTCCCCATTTATCATCATGTAAAAAAGAGCTAAGCTTCATGCTTTAAATGATTTCTAAATTTCAGCTACTTTGGCCACCTGAAAAGCAGACAGTATTATGTGTTTTATTATTTTTTTAAGTCTTCCAGGTGAGGTGGTGAGGAGGTGAAGCTGAAAACACTTATGTGTTACGTGTTATACGGAGAACTTCATGTCTATCACGAGGACACAGCTGAACAAGCGTCTGACCATCTTTGTAGTAATTTCTGAGTTGGTTTACAGATTAAAATGGATTCAATATTCTTTGTGGGTTTTATCAACGTCAACATGTTTTCTGACATCTGAACTTTGACATTGACTTCATCAGGACATTTCAGAAGTGGAACTGTTATCTGTGTTTTAGATATTTAGGGACAGTTAGTGTGTGATACTATCCCACCATCCAAAGACATACATGTTAAGTTAATTGGTCGCTCTTCTCCCTAGGAATCAGTGTGAGCCTAAGTGGTTGTTTGTCTCTCTGTGATAGCCCTGTGATGGACTGGCAACCTGTCCAGGTTATACCCTGTCTCTCACCGACTAATTGCTGGGATAGGCTTCAGCTTCCCCGCAACACTAAATTGGACTAAGTGGTATAACGAATGAATAATGAATTAATGAAAATGTATGAATGAATGAATAGTGTGTGATATGGTGTGACTTCACAGCTGAGTGGAGCTCTCACACAATGTCAACACAATATGCACAAGACAGCTGCAGGTTTGAAACCTGGATCAGACGTGCCATGCAACATTAAAATTAAACACTTTCCTTTGCCATTTGCTAATTGTAGCATTTTAAATTGTGATTTCAATTTAAAAAAGATTAATCATTCAGCCCTAATTAACTTTACTAAAAACATGGCAATGGTGGTTCAAACAATGATCAATAGAACTGATGTAAAAATAAAAATAGCTAAAATAATTCAACTAACTAAAATAATGAATCATCATATGCTTTATTAATTTAAAGCTATCTTGTGGTGTGCTGTGAATGCATTTAAATTTGTAACTTGTGACACCTTAAGGATCACTCTACAAGCTAATCAGTTACCACAAATCCACATATTAAAATGCTTGACCCTATGGCAGACTTGTTCACAACATTGTAGAGGTTTTGGCCTATTAGCTTCATGTAAGAACAGTTAACTTTCATAGGTTTGGTATAAAGAAACAGGTTAGGCATCCATCAGATTTCAAGTGTTCATCTGACCACATAAGTTTGACAAAGATTATAGGGAAGAAAATATCAATAAAGCTAAAAACTGAGAAAGAAAAAAAAAAGTAACATGTCATAGCAACACAGACAACAAAGAAAATTCTTTCAAAAAGGTAAGAAAAGTTCTCGCTTGCCCAACACATGAGAAAAAACAAAAAAACAAAAAACAAAACATAAATGTTGCAGATATATTAGCTCCTAAAGAAAGCAGCAATCTAAGCTGGAATAAAAGTCATATGGAGGCTCATTTGCTAAATAAAACCGTTTTTGTTATGTAGTGCTGCTTGGATTAAAAGAATTCTTATCAATTCAGGCGGGTACCAGCCCGAGACCCTAATATAATAACTGAAGCTGTGAATACTCATGTTTGACAATGTCAAGATTAATATTGTGAAGCAACAACAGTATTTACCGTTATTGAAAATTATTATATGAAAAAATATACAAAAAAGTACAAACTGACCAAATTAAAAGATGAAAAACACTAGTTAAAACAAAAATATTTAATAATAAAAAGCAAAATGTGGAGGTAAAAGCGTTTTATAAGCTACCTAAAACTAAACCATCAACAATGTTTTACTCTTGGTAATACATATTCAAAGAGATGGGGCAATCAAAAAAATCGCAGTACAATTTTTACATTGATTGAGTAGAAACCTACTTATACTGCCTCTGCTGGTGTGCAGTAGTTCTGCCAACCCACTAGGGGGAGGTAGTGAATTGATTAGAGTGAACTACCGCTGGCAAAGTGCAGCAAAAAATACACTGCAGACTGAGCAAGTGGCAAGTCTGTCTGGTAAAGTCGGTTCGTATGGAAGCGATTCTGAATGCACTGCATTTGTTGACTCATAAAATGAATAATAAATAATACAAACTGCAAACTTTTCATTTCTTCTTCAAGACTGCTAATTTTGTAACTTAAAATTAATTAAAAACAAAAAAGCAATGTCCTTTATGTTTTGTTTTTAGTTGTGTCATAAAAAGAGCAGTTTTGAAGTTGAAAATAAAATGCAGTTCGGATGATCTATTATTAATTTTATTTGTGAGTGGAATAATGAAAAAGCCTTTCTGCTTACGCATTTTAATTTTCAAATGTGACATTTCAAATTGAAATTTGCTGGGGTATGTTTGGAAAAGTAAATCTTAAATGTCCTTTCCTTTTTCATATTAATTAAGTTACAAAATGAGCAGTCTTGGAGAAGAAAATGAAAATGCAGTTTGTATTATGTATTATTCATTTTTTTTATGAGACAACAACATGCAGCTATATTCTGAAAATGAAAACACATTTCTGTTAATCCATTTTAAAATTGAAATAAGGTACAGAATCACTTCCATAGGTTCTAAAGGTTACATTTAACAGAGCATAGGAAACATATGTCTGTAAGTACTTTGATGAACCAAGATGATGTTCTTATTAGAGGCAAAATATTTTTTTGTGCTGTTACATGTTATCTTTGCATCTGTTGGGTAATTGCTAATTCTGTTAGCATGCCTATGAAGATTCCCATTCAGAGTTAGCATCGAGCTAGCGGTTAAACTTACATGTATTTTTAATCTGTTTCAGTTTTACAGTGCCTTCTAGAGAAGGTTAATAAACTTAAGACCCATCTTGATGTCTCATACCTTACTTTTTGAAGAACTTAACTACAGGTCAGTCTGAATTTAACATTCAGGGAAGGCTGAATTCTACTTAATAAAGAAGTTTGGGTAAAAATACCAACATGCACCTTCCTTTGACCCAAGATTTCAACTTGTTTGTATTATTCACTGTGAATAAAGGCCTCAAACAGAGTGCAGAGAAATGCCAAATGATGGGTAAGAAAATATCACAAAACAAACAGGTATGCCTTTACTTTACGCTATAGTGATGGGGTATCTGCACTGTTAGCTCAAGCAAGAGCTTGTCAGGCACATGTAGAGGCAGATGGTGACACACTCTCATAGAAGGACACAAATCAACACAAGGACGAACACAAATAAGCCAAAAGTCCACTTTCTATGTGGCTTGCGAAGATATTTCTCTGCTTCAAAACCACCTGTGAGGAAAGGTTTATTTCTCAATGACACCTAGCTGTTGTCTCTCTTCCCTCCAGTAAATCATGCTGAAGTGGCCTGGCCTTTTTTCTGCTGCTGGCATCAAAACAGTGGAAATACAACTGACTATGGCAAACATTGATTCTCTATAAACAAAGACTAAAACAAACACAGCTGACCCATGTGATCTGAAGATATTATGCAGTGTGTTAGTGTGTTGGTCTACATTTTTGTCATTTATGTGTTTGTGTTGACTTTTGAACAGATTCAGCTGTAACCTTCATTGCATTATTGATTGAATAATTTACCATCCAATACAGAACAATGAGCAGTCAAATATCTAATCAGTAACCCTAAATATAATTATTAAAAGCCAGAGTAATTCAACCATCTTCACAAGTGGAGAAATTTAAAAATCTAACCTTGTAGCTCCTTAATAAACATTTGACTTAAGTGACAACTTGGCAGTCTAAATGTACAAGTCTTTCAATTTGACCCTTGACATTTGGGTAACTAACGTAAATACTGAACTGTCGATAAAGTCTGAAAAGAATGAGCGGAGAGAATTGACCATGGCTGATCGATGAATCTGGCCTGATAAATGGCCACACATTAGAGCAGGCTAGTAAACTGAGAAATGATTAAACACAGAAGCCAAGACGGAGCCGCTTGGTTGATATCAATTAAAGCAATGAAAGAGAATGCATCAGTTACTGTTCATAACCATCGCGGGGTATTTCATCATGGATGGTAACATGAGGGCAAGGCAATCTTAATGATATATTAGATTCCACCGCTGCTTAATGATAAATGTGGGTTCATTACAGTGGCATATACTCGAATCTTTAGTAAATACAGTTTAAGTTGTTAAAAGCTTATTTCCAAAAATATTGGGGAAAAAAACAAGTGAATCCATAGGCTGCATCAAATACCAGACATCAGTAATACGCTGAATATATACCATCTTTCAGTATGACTTTTAAACTTCAAAAGAAGAACAAAACCTAGATCAATAATCTGCCGCACTGTTTTACCTGAGAAAAAGACGTAAAAAGCAAGTAAACATCACACAATGAAAAACAATAGATGAAAAGTCTGACAAGGCAGTGCCTGGAATTTTGTGTGCATCAATGGGGATGGCATTTCCACAGACCTCCCCTGCCTCCCACCCCCTGAGTGACTGTCACACAGCGCTCCTGCAGAACTGCTGTTATGCGATCAATACAGATACCTCCTTTAATAGTTTTATTCTTTCCCAGCCTCTGTCTCTGGTGAGCGAACATGACATGAAAACATAACGACTCATCACATCTCCCACCTCAATATCCACACCTTTGATGGGCTCCTATCCAGCCAGGCTTGCATCAAATTTTCTAAATGTAAGTGGACACTAATTCACTCCAAGTCCTAAGCTTTTACATTCGTACCGCTCACACCTCGCATATAATATACCAATTGGACATACACAAAAGGGGCATAAAAGTCACAGACCTTCTCCACAAAGCTCTCATAATTATGCTTCCTGCATATTGTCAAAGAAAATACAAAGAGGAGGCGATTTATCACCTCAGTCTCAAATGCAGATATTCAAACATGTTGGATACACACACATATACACACACACACTCACATCCCTACTTCATCCTATCACAGAAACAATGACACGCTAATCTGAAGACAATACAGGCACTAATCCACACAAAACAGGGATTGTATGAAGCAGACAAACATGGGAACGATGGGGGAAAAATAGCTTGCAGGCTGACAAGTAAAAGGGCTCTTCCTGATGAGAAAGAGAAGCCAGGAGAGAGGGCTAAAATTATTGAGTGACATTTCTAAGACATCCCAGTCCCAGACATTTATTATACAACAACAAAAGTTAACAATGAGGTGAGCAAATTTACCGAACAATAACAATAAGTTGATCACTAAAAAACATTCACTGAAAAGAGAGACACTTTCAAGAAAGTGAATGAGAAAACTTAAGAGCTGCTTGGCTGATTGAGTTGATCTCAGGCTGGAATTAATTACATCAAAGTTTACAATCCAGAGGACTGATCAGATCACATTTACAAGAGGCAAATTGAGGCACTTAATTACACACTTTTATGTAGTGGCAGGATAAGTCAGCCAAACCAGTACCAGACATAACTGCAGCACAACAGTGCCAGCAACCTTTTGGAGAAGTTGAACAAGACAGATGATACAGACGAAGTGTCCTGGATGACATTTTGTGTCACCCAACCCAAAGTGCAATAACAAAGTAGAAAAGAGAACGGTTTGGGTACATGGCGCTTTTTGGGGAGATGAGCTCAACCACTAAAAAATTGATGGCACTGGAGAAGGTTGAGAGCTGTGCACAAGTAACAGTGCAGTTCCTTGTGCTGCTCTGACCTGCTTTTTGCAATGAAATATCTGTGTCCGGGTGGGGCAAGAACATTCCTTATTGCTTTGTCTGTTACCTCATAGTTGTGTGACATTATTGTCCTTATGCACATGTGTATTTTACAGTGGTGTTTACACTTGCTACTCAAGTGGAAATGGACACTGTCCAAAGACGAGGGCAAACTTGCAGCTGAAAACTGAAGGTTTTTCATAATAATAATAAAAAAAAGACAGAAATAAACATAGCTACCCTGAAGTGTTTAATCTCAAACAAAAAACAGAAATAACCAAAATAAAACCATAACACAAGGAACAAACTCACATAGTAATGACTAATCTACAAAGCCACACACATACACAAAACTGACAATGCATCTCTCCCACTGCCATAGTATTAATTTCTGTCTATCACTTTTGTGCCCTTTTCACATAACTCACACCTCAACTGCTTCCTCACTGTGCAACAAGGATCCTCTGCTGCTTTTCAGCAAAATGTGTTTGGTTTGTCACAAAGCCATATGAAAAGGAACAGACACATACAGCCACAAAGACTGTCTGCTTGCTTCAGGCACATGGTCAAACATCTTTCTACAACAGGAGCACATCTCCATAGGGACTGAATATTTTTCACACTTACTGCAAGACCACAATGCATCGAAATGTTCATTCTTGTGTGAGCAAACTTTTCTTTGAAGCCATATCCTTTCTTTCTTTTTAATCCACCAAGTAATATAAAATCAAAACAAATAAAAAAACTATAGCATGGGTTCATCACACAAGTTCATCCCAGTTTCAGATTTTCAGTAATGCTTACAGAGAAGCATATTTACATCGCAAGCTGTTTTAAGCCCACTTCTTGGATGGAGAGAGAAAGAAGCTTAAAGCCTTTGCTAAATCCAAATTTAAAATAGGCTCACATCCAGCAGTGCAGCCCACATATCCTTTATTATCTATCTGTACTATATCAGCTAGGGATAAACCTTTTTTTCTTTGTTTTTGCTCTGCATAAACTGACAGTTTAACAGTGATTAAATATGCAGACACTGTGACACACTACCAGCCTCAGTTTCCAAATAACGTCTCACAGTCACTCTCATTTTAATACTCATCTTCAAGTGAATGAAGTTCATTTTTATTAATGATTCGATTAAAAACCAACAAGAGCTATAACATAACAGAAATTAAACTTTGCCTTTCATCTATAAAACCACAAGATAAAATTATTAAATGACAAAAAAGTGACCCTCTCTTTATTGACAACTTACTAAAAGCACAGACTTATTTCAAATATATACAGCTTCAGTCTCAAACACATGTTGTTGTACAAATTCTGTGCTCTGTATCACACAGCAGATAAACTCTTCCAAAGCCAGGAGTTTAGTGGGAACGATGACCTTTCCATGCATGCTCCGCTAAGCAGCAGATGCAATATTTGTGCGTGTACTTTTCTGTCTACTTGTGTGAACGTATGTGCTTGGTTGGGGTTTTTGTGTGCAGTGTTTCTGTGTCAGTGTGCAAATATGGTGTGGGAATGTTGTTTTCAACACTTTGTCTCGAGAACAAAACAACAACTTGTCTTGACCACAGACTAGACCCTGTCTTGCCACTCATTTATCCAGATAAGGCTGGCAGTGACTTGTGCAGCAATGGGAACTGTCAAGACCTTTCTTTCATCTTGTCCAGTCTTTCAAAAAAGAAAATATGATGAAAAAGAAATCACATGGGATTTGTTATTTATTATTAATAGAGTATGTAACTAATCAATCAATGTTAGGAGCAATATACTAAACTATTTTAAATATTTGAAGTAAAAAATATTCAACTACCTCAGGGCTCCAGACTGCGACCAAATGGTTGCATTTTGCGACTAAAATGTAAAACTGTGTGAATTTTTTATCTGCCCACGCAATGGTGACCAATACATTTGCCAGTCTTTTTCTTGTAGTAGTTATAATTAAATTTATTTTGTCGCTAACAAATTTCTGCTCCCCTCTTCCACCCAGTAGTTCAGAGTAATGCAAATTAGCTGCTGTTTTGCTTACTCAAACATACGAGAAAAGGAGACGAACACCAATGAAGACGACGACAGCCAATGTGCGTGTGAGCAAGGACGAACGACCACTGTGATTGGCTTATGTGTGGAAAGAGGCGGGTCTTGGGGGAATTTATTATTCCTCTGTGCTGCTAACTTAGCAACTTTGCCGTTATGTTTAGAGAGTTTTAAGATCCCTCAAACTTAAAAAACGCAAAAAAAAAAAAAAGGCAACTAGCGACAAATCTAGTGACTTTTTCTGGTATTATTGGAGACTTTTGAAAACTGAGGTGAATGAAGGTAGTTTACTCTTCCCAATGAGGAGCGGGTGCTGTGCAGACCCCTCTCATACAAGGCTTGGTCTTCTAGCAGCAGCTCCCAGCTGCATTCAGCGCAGACAACGTTCACCTCTGTTTCATGACCAGGCTGAAAATGTACAAAAACGTACAAAGCTGCTGCTGGAGGATCCTGTGCTGGCCTACCTTCAGAGTAATGTCTAGGCTGATTATGCTAATTAGTGACTTCTAGTGACTTTTAGGACAGCCAATAGCTACTGTTCTTACTGAGGAGTTGGGAACAGTGGCTGGAGAGCAGTATCAGTCCCTGAAGCTGTTTATTGCCAGGAACTACATGGACAAGTCATACCATGCCCTGTGGGGGATGATGGGGACAAAGTTGCCGTTTTGCTTCGACTACAAAGTGAAAATCAAATCAGCAAATCTGACTTCATTTGATAAGTTCTATGTCTACTTGTTGTGTATTCGTGCAGCCAGTAAGATGTTTTAATGTTATGTCAACTGCAAATAAATGTGAATTGTAAAGATTGTAATTTCTGAATTTACTGTTCAAGTATTTATCACTAATATTTCAGTGTGCGCCCCTAAATTTTCTGCTTGCGCTCCTCAAAATTTAAGTTGCGGGCCACTGTGCTCCTCGTAAAAAAAAAGTTAGTCTGGAGCCCTGGACCTTTGTGGAGAATATTAGATAGAGAAACAAAAATGGGTTCAGGAGGATTTATTTCTCGTAACGGTCAATTTGAAAAAGAAAAAAAAAAAGGAAATTTACTGAGGCTTCTAATAAAAACAGACTTAAATACATCAGCTTGCCTAAAATGAGAGTAAAATTAAACTGAATCGCTTGAAAAATTATCTAAGCACTGATGCCTTTGAATATTTGTGAAAATTGAGGGTTTGTGAAAGTCATTGTATTTGAAACATACAAGTTGTTTATGTATGAGTGTGTGTGTGCTGAAACAGTCTCCATTAGATTGGCAGAAAGTTGCCACACTACAATCAGCCGTTAATGAAGTATAAGAAGCATTTAACGGTCAGACATCCTGGCAGCCAATTCCCATCTCAGACACTAATAATGGTTACAGCCTGTCAGAATGGAGCCTCTGCTTACCTACTTGCTTACATACTTTAGGTGTTAGGTGGATGCTCTAGTATCAGACTTGGCCTGGGCGATACAGCCTATAACTGATATCCTGATTTTTTTTTTTTTTTTTGCTTTATCCCGATACACAACATTTACCTCTCTTTATTTTGAAACAGGGACCTGCACTTATTAACTTAATAAAAACCCCGACCATTATATTAGCGGTCAACTCAACCCTCTAACATCAACCCCTATCGTCCCTAGAAGATCAAGTTTAGTTTTTACAATTTCTCAATATCCTATATATTTTTTCCATTTAGTTATTTTATATTCAAATATGATCTTATTTAGTTTTTAGTAATCTAAGGTTCACTTTTCTCTAGAACGGGTTTTTATTTTTTCCTTTTATTATAAAAACTAAACAGCCTCATTTTATCCATCTTATTCTTAATTAATATTAATTATGTCGCGTCATGTCTGCCGCGTGCACACACAGGTGAGCTATAATACCACCATCAGACAGTGAGTGCATGTTAGAAATTGTCGCATCAATCACCTGTAAATCAGACAGAAATATCTGCTTTAATAATAACGCCTGGTCAAAAGAGCAGCTGGAGGAGTTTCCTGCTCTGATGTACTAAGAAGTTCATGTCCATCGGGAAACACACACAGATGAATAATCAGTCTCCTCGTTATTGTCGTCATTTCTGAGGAGTATCACTGGTTAAAATAGACATCTCGCATTTAGCTTCTATCTCTTAACGCTCATAAACTAGCTAGATACCTGACTACTCCTTGTCTCCATGCTTTTTCCTGCCTCTCTGGAAAGAACACGCATGTGCACAGGAGATTTTTCTGGATGTGTGGGGGAGTGAGATGTCCGTCTGCTGTGACTGAGAGAAGCCATGAGCTTCACTCCAACCAGCTTCTTGTTCTGAACGCTACACAGAAAAACCCATGAAAAACCGCTGCTGAGATAGTTTATACGCGATGTTCGCGATACAGTCATTTTATATATCCTGTGTAAAATATCTCAGGATACATTGAGTATACTCAATATATCGCCCACCCCTATATCAGACTGTTTGTGGACAGACTCGTTTGTGGCTCCATGATGGTGTAGTAAGTTGCTAAACACCATGAGAGAGATCAACTCCTCTCCTTTACAGGTTTTGTAAGACTGTCACTTTTTCTTTGTGGTTCATTAATCTGTTGGAATATGGGTAAGCCTCAATTCAAATTAATGCAAGATAATTAGTATAGTGAGTACATGTTTCCAAACATACAAATCGACACATCAGACTTTTGCAAGTGGAGTGGACGCTCTAGTATCAGGTTGACCCATGAAGTGTTGTGCTAATCTGACATTATAATAAGCCAATGTAATGTTATTTTAAAATTAGCAAGCAAAGGTATCCCTAGAGGACGACTGTGACATCAATTAGTTTGAAAAGGTGTGTTAGGAAATTACATGGACTGTATGCTATGAATTATAATGAAGATAAAGCAATTTGCTGACTAGAAATAAAGCTGTTTTTTAAATAAATTCAAGAGCTGTGTGTTTATTTCACATTCAAAACTGACAGTTTTAACTTTAAAACACTATCGCAACCAACTTTGACTTAATCTACTTGTACACTGTCCCTTAAATGATTCAGGACTTGTACTCCAAGATGGCTTTTTTACACACCTATGCAGCAAAGATGAAAATCACAAGTTGACGCGCAAAATTAGGATATTATGCTGATTCACTGAATAACAATTTGATGTTTCCTGATATCACAAATTCTGCCATGACATTATTTCGCTTTGAGTCAGGAACCAGTGATGCATATGACAACAAATCTCACCCTGTTTTAACACAATCACTTTCTTTCAAAAATCAACTCAAACATAAAGATATTTATATTTCTGAGCTCAGACATTTAGATGAAAATCAGCCTGATCCTTCAACAAAAACACCATGTTCTGTATACTGAGATTTAAAAAGGTTCACATAACGTAAAAAAGAAATTTTGGTTGTTTGAAAAAATGTGAACAATCCCACATGTTCCTTTCAGCAAGTCTTACTAATGATTATTGTATAATAAATATTTTCAATTTGGGTTTGTTCTATTGGCTCATTGATTCAATATAGACTTCTAATATGGAGACATGAAAGAAAAACCAATGCATTCAATATCTGTCTAGTACATGAAAGACAGAGGTAAATAATTAGACTGGAAAAAAATAAAAGCAACAGAAAATGTTTACCCAAACAGCAATATTCCAACCATTTACCTTAATTTAAATAAAACATTTTGATTATACTTGTATCAAACACAGTATCCTAATTCCTATTTACATTCTACACAGCATAGTCTGCAAAATTACTCGTGCCTGCCTAAGTCCCATTTTTAAAGCCAAATCCAAAGCCTTCATTTTATCAATATATCATTAAAACACACAGAACGACTTTGGTTTATTCCCACCAATAAAAGCTAAGAAGCCATCCTATTTCCACTGACTGCTGAAACCAAGAGCATGAATCATACAGTGAAGAGGACCTACAAAATATGAGTGGTCACAATGCTATCCTTGATTGATGTAAGTTATATCCCAGTGCATCTCGTCCAATATTCATTAGGAAATAAGGTCCTGACCCAGTTTACTGTTTGTACAAAATTCCAATTGTAACACCAGTAAAGACCATAGTGTCTGACTGAGCTGAAAACTAACAGCTGAGACAAACATGAAGTAAGTAATCATGGACCATAAATACTTGTTAGTACTTGACCTACTCAAAGGAAATGTTGTCAGTGCAAGAAGCAACAATATTCAATGTATTTCTGAGATGCTCAGCACATTATAGAATCCCCTCAACCCTTCCTTTTATCACTAAACCAAACAAACAAATGGCTTAACATCATAATCCTTCAGTAAAACGTATGTTACTCCCCAAAAAGACAAGATTAAGCTTAATGTGAGGTTTGTAGAGTTTGTTCAAGGTTTATCACTACATGGGCCTTGTCCTAACACACTTGAATTTCTCCCTTGACTTAAGGGGTCCAGCCTCACTTTTTCAATTAGGCAGCAAACTCACTCTTGCTCCACTGCTCTCTCATCACCCTCATTTAGTCAACCCCCACATTTGTCTCTCTCCAACAAAGAGGGAAATGGGAGACAAAGTGCCTGGGGATGGTTAAAGGGGAGAATAAAGAAACAGAATGATAGATTAGCCATCATCAGTTGTGCTTCGTTTCATAATGAAGTACAACCAATAAACTGTTCAAACACATCCATAAATTGCCATACACAAAGATGCTGATGTTTAATATGAAATAAAGAATTAATTTAGGTTGTTAATATTACTGAAGACAAATTTGCAAAAAAACAGTATGCTTCTTGTTTAAGACACCTGCAGTGGCCTATGGCCAATTTCCACCGGGCCTGTATGCACCCACGGTTTCGTTACGACCTTTGCAGTTGGTTTATTCATTCCGAGAGCCTGTCAGATGCAGAGCGCCTGCAAATGTAGTCTGCCTAGTTGGACACGCGAGATCACGAAATCACAGGAGAATTACAGAGTTTGCCAGGATAAACGTCTCATCAGCCATGATGGAGAAAAATAAAAAAAAGAGACCCCTGACCGATTAATGACATAATGTTTACATGTTAGTGAGCGCAAATCTGCATGATTTGCTTTTATTTTGAAATTTTGCGGAAGCTTTTACACTGCTCCCATGTCTGAGTTCCTGTGTGGCCTATCTGAACGACTGAACTTGACGCTTTCTGAACACAAACTGTCAAAAATAGACTCAGTGTGTATGTTTAGTGGATAGCCGTGACAAGGCACTTCTGGGACGCTTCTGACATGTGGCTTGGCATGCCCGGTGTGAAACAAACAGGGACTAAAATGACCGAGAATAGCTCCGGAGCACACAGAACGTAGCGCACAAGCTCACTGTGGAAATTGGCCTCTAGCTGAGGGAGGCAGACTGGCTGAGGTTTTTCTTCAGATGACCCAGTTGGGAGGCATCCTGACTGTGCAACTAAGACAGTGGGGAGAAAAACTTGGCAACACATGACTGGATGATCATCACAGCACTTCATTATTTAAGAGAGAGAAAACACAAGCAATAACATTAGAGAAGACATAAGAAAAGAGGCATTGAAGATGAGATTCAAGGTGCAACAGATACAGAGGAAACGAGAAGGAAGAAAGCAAAGAAAAAAGATGGGGAAAAAAAAACAAGTAATAGTGGACAGGATTGTTCAACACATGAAGAGATAAGAGTGGTCCTCTACTCCCAGTAGATATTTTCAGAGGCTCAGCGAATGTTTTGTAATTGCCTTTCCTGCCTGTAGCATCCTTCTCCATTGTCACAGAGTTAACATAAATTAAGAATTTGCAAAGAGATGGTGAAGAAAAAAGATGATGAAGAGGAAAATGTGTCTGGTGGTTGCCATGGTGATTAGAAAGGAGAGATTCCAGAGTGGCCTCAGCCATTACGCAGTGTGTTGGAGAGATGGACTGTGCAGCACTTAGGCTTATTGCAATGTGGCTGAAAAAGAACAGATATTTAATATACAGTAGAAATATAGATGAGATGGGTTGACACCAAAATGGTGGATGGTACACTCCTTTAAAAAATAAAAAAGGTGCTTGAGTGCTCAGGTTCTTACTGCCAAAAGCTCTGCTGTGATAAGCTGTTCAGTATAAGAAAAAAGAAAAAGATTTATCCAATTTGTGAAAACGGGAGGCCATCCACTGAGTGAAACTACCAATAAGGACTCTGCAAACCAACAAGAAGCCATAACCAGAGGTACACTCAAAGGCCTAGTACGACTACATTAGTAACAGTTTTCATCTGTGGCCATTTTAAGCAGCTTGTCTCATGAAATGACAAGCACACCAAATAAAGACTGGATTCACAGATAAAGGGTTGTTAACCTTCAGCATGACAACAAAGGCTGCTTAAATAATGTGTTGTTTTGATCTAACTTAAATAGCATCAATCACTATATATATATAAAATAATAATAAAAAAAGAATACCATAATTATAGATGTCTCTTCAGAGAACAGATAATGTTCTTCAGAGACAGAGAACAATGCATTTTCTCCAGCAAAATTACACACTACCTTTGCTTTTGATACCTCAAGAAGAATGGATGTGTGTTAAAATCATATTCTGAGAAACAACACAATGAAGCAAGACAGCAACTTGTAATGTGTGTAAAGCCAAGGTTTCCAGGGTAAAAAAAAAAGTTGTTTAGCTAGCAAGGGAAGAGAAAATAGTTCGGCAGAAACCTGCTAAATCTTTCCAGCGGAGCGGTAAACTTCCAGCAGACAATGTAAAAATGGATGTATAAATGGATTAGCCCACAGAAAAGACTGCTTGCGACAATGCAACTGACATGATGAAGGTGAAGGAGGACGGGGTATTCTCCAACTTGGTTGTTTATCATGACGAGTTTATTTCACAGTGCAGCGTTAGCGATGCTTTCACTAAAGTAAAATTGTGGAGCATTTTAAACATTCGCAACTAGCACAGTCCCATTTGTCCTAGGATCTTCAAACTGAACTAAAAGTTGTTGCAAATCAGCTCCATGAAGATGTTCCGGCCAGATTGAACAGTAGTTTCTATGATCATCAGAAGTCCTCTTCAGCAAAGCTGCAACGCTGTCAGACCAGCTAGTGTTCCCAGATTATTCACATACATCCTGCTTCCTTTCAACACATTCTCTGAGACCTTAAATATAAAAAAGCACATTTGTTTTCATTAGGATAATGAAGTAACTACA
Source organism: Melanotaenia boesemani (assembly GCF_017639745.1). NCBI lineage: Eukaryota > Metazoa > Chordata > Actinopteri > Atheriniformes > Melanotaeniidae > Melanotaenia > Melanotaenia boesemani. The sequence continues at coordinate 10,698,357 of NC_055698.1, read as the reverse complement.
GGCATCATCTTTTATTTACTTGAGGTTTTTTTCTTAAAAAATATTTGAGAAAACATTTAGACTGATTTAATTTTGTTTATCAGTTGCTCTCTTATTAAGATGTGATACATAATTTTCTACAGCCTATTGAAACCTCACACAATAACAACAACAAAAAAATGTCTATAATCACAATAATGTTCACCTAAACTGATGTAGTATCAGAAAATATTGGTATCTGCAGATATCTAATTTCAGACACCAGATCAGAACCCCAAATAAGCAGGTGGGCTGATCTCTAACGGGGATGCAAACACCCGATGACTGAGAGCATGTAAGAAAGCAGAGAGATGTGAGTGAATAAAGGGATCCTTTTAAAACTTTGTTATGCCATCATTTTTGGTACATTCTAATCTAATAATGTAACTAGTAACTGCTCTCTATTGGGCAGCAAAATTAGATTATGTAGATTACATATATAACCTTGTGTTTGACCAACACGATTTACTGAAATGAAGTAGGATCCATTCTAACAAGCTGTTTAGGAAAAAATAACAATGCAAACAAAATATCAAATAACTGATATTCAGATCTCAACCAAGATTGAACACCATATAACAAGGAAATTATTAAAAGAAAAAAAAAAACATGTGTTTCACATTTAAAAAACTGCCATGTGAAAACACAAGATACCTGTATTTTTAGCTTTAAATGACGATCTCATATACAAAACTTTGGTCATTCCTGTTCACCAGCTAGTTCTCTGCTGACCATTGTACACTGGTCTAACTGTGTAACTGTGAACTTATTAAATCAGAGCAGAATAGTGACCCAGTAAACTTTGCTTCTAGTCAGATTGTGTTAATTTAAAGAAGCAGGATGTAATACGACATCTTCCTAGAGTTTCTTGATTTCCAGGCCAGTTTAACTACGCAAAAGTTATTTGAAACCTCCCACTTTACCTTCTTGTCAAGATTTAATTAAAACAGATTTATTTTCAATTTTTAACTTGACATTGCACATATCACATGTACAAAAATGTCTAGAGCTCTATTGCTATTTAAATGATTTTTCAATTTATTTGTCTCATAAAGATTCGTCTTGTCAGTTTACCTAAATAACACTGAAGTTTTAGTACCGCTAAGCTGATCTGACAAAAAATTTACACAACAGACTAAATGAGGGAAGGAAGAAAAGGTTTGTGATAATAGGATAGAAGTATGTTTATACTCTAATAAGAACGTATTGCTGGTAGTTTCCAGTCAATTCAGTTACAGTGGACCCTCTGTGATTTGCATAGCCTGTGTATTTCTCACCCTCCAACTAACATTCACTGTAACCTACAGGCCAGCGCCACATGTCAGCACAATGGAGCCTCTCTCTTTTCCCACATGGCACAGGCCATTGCTGTTGGTCTCACCAGTGTCATGTGAGGCAGGAGACAGGTAATTATGACTTTGTACCCATTTCCCTTCTACTCAACAGGCTTAATATCCTTCAACAACTCTCTCAGGCACACAATTTAAGATTTGCATTATTTTACATAGTGCACTTTGCTTCACTGTCGAAAGTCTGTGCCATTGCTTGTAAAGTCTGTACATGCAAAGTCAATGGTTTTTTGTAGTACATAAACAAAAGAAATTGCCATCTCAAGTAGTTAAAGTACTCAAAAAGGCAAAATATGTCTAACAGTTTCATATAATTAAAATATAATAAAAGTATTTGCAGCAAAAGATAGTTGCATTATCAGAGGTCAGACAATTGGGTAGTTTCATTTTTAACAAATAAAAAAGACAGCCACAAAGCCCCAATCACTTCTCAGTGGAGCTAACAGGCTCACTCTTTGTCTTTGGTTTTATGTGGTCTTTGGTATTATGAGTATCCTGATCTCCATCCAGTAAACCACAGCCTCGCATTTACAGTATCCCTATAACACTGATAAACTCCTCTCTGGTAATTAGCATCATTAGTCACTTCTAGTTCCTTTTCCCTAGCATTACAGATTTTCTTGCATGGTATTCACCAGTACTACCATTAACATCCTCCCACCACAGGTAATAAAGCAGTCTGTGTCACCATGATAAAGGTCTGGGCAGTTAAAGCATATACTCAGATCAAGTGGACTAAAAACTAAACAGTGAAACAATCTAATTAGCTAAATTAATAACGAGTCACACCATATCCTTTCCCTTTTGTTTAAACCCTTTTAGTCAGGAAAAAGCTTTTCATATCAAAAGTTATTTACATCAATTATGGATGTGAGATCCTTGATGCAGAAAAGTATAAAGGCATCACAAATCAAGGAAGAAACTCGTGTGGAATTTTTAAGCTCTTTGAAATTAAAATCACATTAACTGTATGAACATTTATGCAGCAAGATAAAAAACAAAACAAAAAAAAAACATTTTAATATTAAAACTTTGATCTCCGTTACCTTCATAGACTGCTTTAAATCCCTGCCCGCTGACTGCGTAGTCTGACAGTAGCCACAAGGTGAGCCTGGAGCCTGTGCTCACTATGGGTGAAGGCAGCTGGAACCCAGTTAACCTGAAAACAAATGGAAAGCCAGACAATAAGTCACACAAATAAATTAACAGCAAAGTCGCTTGCTAGGTTAGGTATAAAGCCTGCTTCTTTTGAGCTAGCTTAACCTAAGCCAGCTGTTCCCACAGGCATTTATAGTCAACTTTGTATAATGATTTTCAGAATTGTCCACAATTTATTAAAATGTCAGGACCCCAACAGGACAGTTAATCTAAATAGCTTTTCTCTCCATCAGCGAGACAGTAAAGGCAGACATATATTTGCAGTGAGTCTGAAACACAGCCAGTGCAGAAATGAACAAACAGTTCAACAGACAGCATACACAAAATTGTCAGACTGAGTCAACATTCAGTCTAATAAGATATTTGTAAATCCAAAATTCAACTGGCAATGTTTGAGGTTTTGGTGTTGGGGTCTCTGAAAGCCTTGTTTTATTTTAACTCGACATTAGATACAATGTTTTTGCTTATTTTATGTTTAACTTTCCAATATCTGAAATCATTCTCAGTACAAATGAACCCAAGAGAAAGATATTTGATATTTGTGTTTGATATAGGGTACTTTTTTGTTCTTCTTCTTCTTTTTTTGACATTCTCAGCTATATAAATGATCCGGCTCAGAATTGGAGCCATCCCAAAGATTGAAAATAAGGCAAAAGGATATGCATGATAATTCCAGTACAAACATACAGGATAAACAACATTTGAGACATGTAAACCCAAGATGTTTCCCTGTTTAAATACACATGGGCTGTAGGAGGGTTGTTGTGCAGAACATAACAAGCTGTTGTTTTCACTAAATTTGAATTAGGTACGTTGGAGCCTGGAAGAATCTAAAACCCACAGGATAATGGCCCTCAAAGACCAGAATTTAAGACCAATGATGAAAACACTCTTCTGATGTAAAAATGCTTGAAAAATCAGTGTCTTTTGTTATAAACAGGAATTATAAAAATTATTGTTACCACAGATTAATAACATAAATTATTGCAGCTCTAAGATATAAAATCAACTATAGTAATAAACAGTTAAAGTACTTGTATGCAGTGTAGTATTTGCTTGGGAATTTGGTGCACCACATGTCTTAAAGATCAAATAATATTGCTGCAAGTACAGGTAGTAAATTAATCCATACTTCAATATCAATACATATTAGCATGCTAGATCTTTAATGTTGAGGCAAAGTGTCCCAAGTGTACCCGACAGCTGACCAAAGACAGCAGCAAAACACTGCCTGAATTATTGGAGCCAACACACACTCATGCACATTCAATTGGCCTTCTTCCATATTAGATAGCATTCAGCCTTCACTGACCAAAACCCGAATTCAACTGATGTCATTTGAAAAGCAAAAACTGTAAGACAGAGTGTCATTTTAGCAGCTTTGTAATAAAAATTTTTTCTATTCAGTTGGTTCCTATTGTTTTGAGTTTTCTGCAAAACTATGCCACCATTAATTAAGGTAAATAAACAAGCACATTGTTTCACCCCAGTTTCCACAACTCTTGGCATTTATTTAAGCGATTCCTTAACAAAATTACCTTATTAATCTTGTTTCATAACGGTTTAAAATGTCCTAACCTTGTACCAAGCCTGAAAAGTGGACATTTTTTTTTATTTATTTTTTTTTACATGAAATGAGTACTAAAGTGACTTGCGTGGTTTCCCAGCAGTACATAAGTGTGTAGTATTTTTTTTTTATTCTTTCAAAAGAAATTAACTCACTTAAATGTATTTAGTAGTCAGAAACTAAGTCTTCACAGTTAAGTAAGAAGACACTTTAAGTTAATAAAGGAAACAGGAAATACTCCTTGTTTATAACGGACTTCTGAAGGCGAACAGGTGCATCCACTTTAGGCTAAATTAAACATAATTCCCCAGTTTGCTTTATGGCACAATTAATTACAGCTATGGTGTTATTTCGATGTTTGCAAAGCATTGTTGTTTGTATGTTTCTTCCCTTCTATATTGTAATGTTAGCAGCTAACCGACTAGCTAATATTGATAAGTTAGTCAAATTAGCATCGTCCTTGTTATTCCTTAAAAGAACCTTACTCCATCAAGGTAATAAGATAATTTGCGCTTAAACTGTGCGTTTGGCTTGAATCATTTAAATTTATTATATTTTACTCTAAACTTTTGGCTTTTTAAAAAACTTATTCAGAACATTTCAGTGTCATAAATCAAGAGCAGAGTTTCAAATAGTCTTACTTGCTGCGTCATGTCTGGATTGTGTTGTCTGACGCCTCTTGGAGTTTTGCCATCTAGTGGCAGAAGAATAAACTGCAAGAGGCGGCCTCAGTAAGGAGAGACATATTAGGTCAAGTTCTAGTCCTCAAGTGCCAGTGTCCTGCAGGTTTCACAGCTCCAACACACCTTATTCAAATAAAATTAATCTCCCCAACAGTTTGTCAAGTTCTGCATAAGCATGTTAGCGATCAATTTATAACAGGTGTTTTGAAACAAGACAGTGGCCCTTGAGGACCACAATTAGGCATTCCTGCATTAGAGAAAACTAGGTACTGGTCAGAGTTGAGACTTTAGACTCACTTGCTTTAGCAACATGCCTTTTTGTATTTAAAGAAAATATCCAAATACATATTACTTATTCATAATAGTCCATTTTGTCTTTTAAAATATCTGAGTAAGCCTGTATATTTTTGATAATGTTTCTCATTTAAATTATTTAACATGAGAATACATGTGGGCAAATTAATACCCTTAATATTTCTTTACACTGTGAATGTTTCTGACCATGTTTCAAAACATTTATATGTGTAATATTTAATTTTTATAAACACTAAATGCAGTTTTAAGGTGGATTTGTTCTACCCCATTTCCTAACTAAATTTTCACAGCATTATAGACATTGTGCTTGTGTTTAGATTACCCTTCTTTGGTAGAACTTTACATCTAGTCATGGAATTAACCAGTTTCTTAAGGAAAAAGTTAATTGATAGTGGGATATTGCTAAACTTACACTTTAATTTTTAACAACCAATGACTAAAGCTGCCTAAATATCAGCATGCTTTAATCAGTGTAGAAAACCAGTAAGATAGCTTTTAGTTAAGAGGCTCTTCTTATTATGTCTAACTTTCCACAGCAAGCTTTGCCAGGTTCAGCTTTCAAATCAGTTTACCACCCACATCACTGTACAGTTTAGGAACACACACAGGCTAATTGAAAGGCATAGTTACACTTTTCATTGACTACCTGTCACCACAGATGGAGTCATCTATAAATAAACTTTAATCTTCTGAATTACAGATTCTAACAAGGGAAAATGTAGCCCACCTAACTCCTCCTTGACATTTCCCATCCCAGTTGTCACTTTCATTTTCATTTCCTGCTCCAAAACATTCTCCCATGCTGCATATGTATTCCACTCTTTACAATCTACCACATTACACTTCTTTATTGCTTTGCATTAAAAAGCAGCCTGTGAGATCATCTTAATCCTTAAGTATCACATTGGAAGTGAAAAAAGAACACAAGTGTAGGAAAGATGAGATGACTAAAAAAAAGGGGGGAGAGGACTCTGATGCATGCCTGACTTTGCTTCTCTGTTCAAGATTGTCACTGTAGGATATCAGCTAAATGATGGAAAATATGCAAATACGCCTTCGCTGACCACAAACTGAGTTGGAAGGCATTCTTAGTCAAGCAGGGCACTATGGGTAAGGGGCTCACATCAAGGCTATAATCCAGGGGGATTTGTATCAGACCGAGTCAGGCACATACTGAACTCCTATAGGTAATGCAACCGCTCCCTCCCACTCCTCCTATAAATAGATTACTCTCATTCTCAAGTAACTTTTGCCTTGAAGGTGGGCCTCTCATCGAATGGACGCAGAGGGATGTAAATTTTGGATATGAGACATTTGCGAATAAGGCTCAGGCCAACAAACAGGGAAGGATTCTTGCAGCATGATCATCTGGTTTGAGCCAGATATGGCTCTGAATCATATTGCAGGCTGAAAGGAAACAAAATGGAGACACACAGAAAGCACACAGATGCTGGCTTCTGCGTGTGATGGTTGCAAAGAATAAATATTGCAACGTGGAATGGGCTGTGGTAATCTAAGATATGCAGCTGGTTCTGTGAAAATATCTGCTGAAGTTGGGGGGGGGGGGGGGGGGGGGGGTTCTTATCAAGGGAGAGATGTAAAATATGATTGCAACTGAGACATACAAAAGAATGTATTTGCAGCACAGGTGTCTCAAGTGAGAGGAAAATTGACGAAGGGAAGTCGAGCGAGTGAAGGACACAGGATGTGAGAGGCACAAAAGTTAAGAAAAATAGCACAGGTACTGGATGTCATTGGCTGTTTCTATTATATAGAAAGCTGAGTAATATCAGAAATGAGGTCCTCTGAGGAGACAAGCAGGTGTAGGCGTGCATGGCTGCATTGACATAGAAGTTTATACATGATGTATATGAGTGCAAGTGTAAGCAAAAGTGCATGTGTGAGCATGTGCCTAGAGAGAGCAGAGGTCTATTAAGGGGGCTTTCCACCCAACTGGCCTCGGCATCATCTGAATGAAGATCCCCTGCTTCCAATTATTCCACCACTACCCATGGGAATGAGAAACAGACAGACAGGGAGACGGAAGTAAATGTGCAGGATGTTGACCATGAGGGCAGAGAGTGAAGATGCTGTGATGAGGTGGTAGTGGGTCTAAAAGTAAAGCAACATATTTGCATGTCATAATATAAAAATCCAACTATAAGCCTGAGCTAGGTGAGGATAAATTACGGTGAAAAACTCTTTCATTGGACCCTGTATGACTATTAGGGGATTTATGCTTGCATGGCTGCAATGCTCACATGCAGTTTTACTTATTTGAACATAGTTTTTTACACGTGTGTGTGTGTGTTTGATCTCTTCCTCAACTGTATGCATGTTTACAAGCATGACCAGACTGAGACTAAATCAGGTAATTCGTCTTTAAATGTTAGTCATTCAGACGGTGTTGGTGTGTGTGTGAGAGAGAGCATGTGTGTGTTCTCAGAGTGAAAGGTAAGCACAATGCTGATGCTGCTGAATTTTCCCCAGAAGGAGGGAAAAGGGAGGATAAAAAAAAAGAAGAAAAATAGATACAGCAGCAAGATTTTGATGGCTGAGTAGAGGAGAGACATTAGCCAATAAATGATGGGTGGAAAGAAGAGGGTGAAGAAGTGTGTGTGTATTTTAATGTGTGTTTGCGTCATTGTGAATGTGTGTGTATTTATTCCTCCCATACTGGATCCTGTGAAGCTATAACTTGTCAACGTTGTGCTGTGTGAGCTTTAACTCAGCTCTGTCTGTCACACAAACAGCAATGATGTGAACAACACACACATATAATCACAAGCACAGCCAAATTAATGTTTAGTCTCATCTCTTTGTGAAAAAGACTTCTTTAATACGTGTGGCTGAGCTCTAAACTGTTGCTGTTAAGTATAGTTGTGTGTGTATGAGTGTGTGTATGACTCATCCCTAATTCTGCAGCAGAAGAAGAAAAGCAGACCGTGCAGCCCAGTTAAGGTTAAAATGGCGCTTCATTCCCACACACAAGATTTAATTCCTGCAGGAAGCGTTTCTCACACACTCACATTATATTTCTATCAGCCTTTTCATCCTTTCTTGTTGGGTAAGCTGTAATGTACCGTGTCACTTTGCCCAAGGGCATGATCTGGCCTTGATGAAGTTGCCTTCAGTGCTCTCAATTTCTGTTAAAGTTCCTGATACTTAAAGCAGTAATCATGCTGCTTAATAGCTGTGCTGACAAAGAGGCATATCTGAAATGTTAATGACTTTACAAGTGATCTATGGAGGATACAGAGCTGGACAGTTATTGCGACCTGTACATTCTAAGGACACAGTTTTATTATATCTTAAGAAATAAATTAAACTGAAAAAATGTTGTACACTATTTCTTTTGGCATCTCTAATCATCTAGCTTCATTTTGCCTGCTGTTAGTTTCTGCTACCTCTCCAGTGTTACATGTTTAAATGATTTAAGTTTAGAGGAAAACATTTAGCCACATGTTGTAATTTCCAACTCTTTATATATTTACAGTCAAGATGTTGACCTTTTTTAAAAAAAAAAACAAACTTCACCACCACCGTTTTATCCACATATAACTGCTGTACAGTGACGTATAACCAGTTTCTCTTCTGTAGTCCCAGTAAACAGCTGCAGAAGGTCATCCTACACTGCTTAGCATCAATTAACAATTTAAGGCTTGTGCCTAATTTTAGGCCCCTGCTCAGAAATTACATAACCACAAGATCTATCTGAATACTTTTTTAATCCTAATTAAAGGAACAATAGACAATATGTTCTCATGTTGTACTATGATTTGACAGAGGGTTGAAACAGCCCTGTCATCGCAAAGGGATGTTCATATTCATCCTGAAAACATTTTTTTCATGAATGAGACTGATACGTTTTTCATTTGTGAATGTGACATACTTTAAGGGCACCTTCCATGTTGAAAAACTCCTAAGGAAGTGAGGAAAGCTTGTTTTTAGTAATGGCAAACTTCAAATGTCTTACAAAGATTATCAAAGAAATTCAGATCAAAGACATTATCGGCAAAATCCCCTTTTCTTTCACAGCTGTTCTTTTGCTGTTGTCTGTTGTCTTGCTGAAAGACTTCACCCCAAACCCTGTTTACCACCGTAAACACCGCAAGATGATGACCTGAATTCTCAGAGAGCTTTGTATTTTTATACGTTAATAGAAAATGATAAAAGTATAAAGTATACTTCTTTCATCTTCATACTTTGGCTCCAAACATACAGAGTGTTTTTCTTTCTTTCTTTCTTTCTTTCTTTACAAATCTCAGTAATTTTCACTGAGTTTAGTAGTGTTTCTTTTCTGCTGTTGTTGTTCTTAACAGCTTGTTTTGGAAGTATCTTAAGAGTTCAGACCTACACAGCTTGTCGACAGCATTATGACCTCCTGAAACAAGATTTGAGAATCTTTGGTGATTGCCGTGTAGACTTTGGAAGCACTGCTGTTCTTTTGTAGAAGTATTTCTGATACACTCATGCAGCTTTTTGTCCTCACTGCTGTAGGAGTGAAAATGGAAATAACCAGAAACCTTTTGTGAATTAAAATCAGAACTCATGTGAATAATAAAAATTAAGTGCAGATTCATTTGACTTGTTATTAATATATGCAGAGTAGTTTTGCATTTATATCTTTAGATATTTAAAAAAATAAGCTTGGAAATAATTCTGACCAGTGCTGTTGTGCATTGATCAGTTTTAGATTGTTGCTAGTTTTGGCAATGAATTGTATTTTCAAAAAAGTTAAAAATAAGACCAAAGAGCTGCAGTAACGATGCGTAAATCTTATCCACAGCTTTGCCACATATCCCTTTACCCACCAATATTTCAGGCACGACTGACATCTTTCTGACTTGAACAGTTGAATTTCCTTTGTATGTCTTGTAAAGAAGGCCAAGCTTCAGCACAAGGCTGAACGTAAATATTAAAACGTCTGTGACATCACGGCGTATTCACGGATCTTAGTGGAGCTGTGAGAGTGGGAGAGCCTCTCAGATGTCTCTGATGCTAAATGCTGATGGTGAGGAAAATCCACCGCAGTCAAACAAACTGCAGTGAAGTCAGAGACCAGCGTCTCTAGAAGAAGAAAAGGAGGAAGCACGAGGGGCAGATTTAAGGGAAAAATGTGACGTGGAAGGGGAGAAGTGCAAAAAAAAGGAGAAAATATGAGCAGAAACTTAAGGAGATTGAAACAAATAAATTACTCTAAAGAAAATAGGATGATTTAAAAAAAATGTGTTGCAGAGCTGGCTGTGAAAACAAGACAAAATGTGCAAATAGCACAATCATGGAATCTGAAATTCAGAGTGTGAAAGAGAAAACCAGTGCACTGCTGGAAACAACAAAGCAGTTTATACTGTGAACAGTCATACGATGCCTTACTTTGACTGTTTGGGACTTGCAAATTGTTGTTTTAAGAGGAGAGTGGCAAATATATTCACATTCACATGCTTATTCACACAGTGAGTGTGAATAAGCTAAAAGGTGTTGGACCATTATACTAATGCTTAAACAGAGATTAGTGTTCCATCATCTTAAATTAGATCTATTTCTTAAATTTATTTCCCACAAGGATTTAGAGTAAGTGCAACATAATGGTTTACACATACATACACACAGATGTATTTCGCCTGGAGTGTCTACCAGTCAGCAAGTAGTGTGACTGGTTTATCTTCAGGGCATCTACACTGGGTCCCCAGAGTAGTTGACCAACATGTATAACACATGAAGCATGATAAAAAAGCTTCTATAAAAGCCCTAGTATATAATCCTTTACTGAGTGACATAAAACCTTTAAAAGTTAAAAAGGAGAAATCCATTCTCTGTTCATTTGGCCCCCACTTTGTGCAGACATAAGTCAATTACACTTACAGCAAACAAATCAAGGCTGACAAATGAAACAAGGTGACGTTCACACATCCCCCGTGTTTTCCACTGCTCTGCACAAATCGCTTTGCAATAATCCTCGGGCAAAAAATAATTAGGGATAAAATAAAACTAATTCAATGTTGTGCCACTTGCGTCCCCAGCAAAGTGACTAAGCTAAGTGGTAGGTATGAGATGTGTTGTTTACACGCTTGTAAAAATTGCATGTGTGTATGTGTGTCTGTAAATGAATGGATGGAGCAATTATGACACGCAAGGTTGTAGAAAATGATCAAGGACAGACATAGGAGATCACAACAAAAACAAACAGGAAGCAAGGTGAAAGAAGTTCTTCAGGAGTAACGCAAACATGTCAATTATTTATATTTTATTCATTTTTTTTCTCATCCATTATCTATATATTTCTGCAGCATCAGCAGGAGGGGAGAGGTGAGCAGCTTGCAAAGCGCTGACAAGATGAATTAGTTTTCAACTGTTCCAGCACTGTGTAGACCCTGCTGGGCCATACCACACTGTCCCAGTCTTAAGACACCCTCAGCCAGCAAATCAGGAAAGGCTTTAACAAGGCACAATAAATTAAATAATTTTTTTCCAGTAGATAACAAAGCCACTCAAACTAGCCTTAGAAACTCAACGCCAGTAGCTCGAACATCATATCATCAAGGTAAAGGAGAAACTGGTCCACCTTAAATAAGAAGTGAAACCTACTCTTGACTTTCTTAAATCTGCCCGTCATCCACTGTCACGCAGATGGTGGTGGTAGGGGTCATGGTTCTTTGATTTCCATTGGCTTCAAAGTACTTTCCAGCCCCTTTCTTCTGGCCAAAAAAATCAGTCAAATCTGCTTCTAATTGTCACCAAGACCATACAGACAAGCCTCTTAAAATCACAGGTAATATCAAGGTGTGTTCTCAACATAAACTAGCTACATTTGCCCACTGCATAAACCCGTAATAAGGACTCAAAAACACAGAGATGCAGCTTCCATGTTGATAAATGATGGTGTACACATTCAACCTTTTCTACTTCTGCCACAAGGATGATACCTTATTATGAAACAATATAGATAGCTGTCAGTGATGATTTGACCATAACTGCTTATGAGGAGGTGGGTAGAGGCAGATGGGAAAAAAAAAAAATAAAATAAATCATGTATTTACTTATATATTCACTGTTTCCTCTCACCTCTTTTCTGCCCCCTTCTTTATACAGCAGTGCTAGAAATATTAATACTGAGGGATTTCCCATACCCACACATAATATTTTTAGCTGCCACTGAAGCAACAGCAGCTGTATCCATAGGATGAGAAGATGACCGAGGCAAATCCATTACTAAGTGATTAAGTTTGGTGTGGGAAAACTTGATTATAGATCTCTTACCTCCGATCTGATTCAACAGCTTTTGATGTACTTGAATCCCTGCTGCAAGAGCCAGTCGTGATCGTCAAACATTTCTGTGTGTGCACTAAGGCTTTTGTAGTGGAATCAAAATAAATCTTTGCAGCCAGGCTCCTAAATCTACCCTGGCTATTTTAGTACAGGCTTCTTTTTCATTTTTGTGCATTAGTGTTATGGGTGTAACATCCAAGCGTTACATTTCGATCATGCTCATAAATGACTCTGAATGAGGAATGCGTTCTCTGTGTTTGTAGCGATGCATTCCTGCTGTGCAAAGCTGTAATGCTTTAAGCCACTTTCTTTTTTTCTTCAAAATACAGCACAAAGCTCCAATTTTACATTCAAAATTTCATGATCTGCTTTACTTTCTTCCTTGTTGTGATTCTCAGTTTTTCCCCTTGCTCTGCAGAGGGATACCACTAATAAAGCCCACAACGAGGTTGGGAAGAAGATCTGATTAGCCAGCAGGGCTAACAGGGACACATTGACCGATGGAGCGCCCAACCAATGCTATTGACTTTCTACCCATCGCTCTTCCTTTGCTCCTGTGGGAAGGATGATCAAAGACCGGCAGAGAGAGAAAGACGGAGAGTAGGGAAGGCAGAGGCGGAAGAGAAGGAGGAGGAGGGATGTCGGGGAGGTAGCAGTGTTGTTATATGCATATGTGTGTGTATTTGTGCGTCAGTACATACAAAAAAGCAGTCGATCTAGAATTAACTGCAGGCTGAAACAAACATTCGTCCTGTTTTTGTGCATCTCCTTTGATCGCTGTCCTTGTACAGTTCTCAATGTATTTGTCATAATTCTATATTTTCTGGTTTGCAGACTAAAATAACGAGTTAGAATGTAGTCTTCAGCCTCTCTACACTGTATTGCATGTAAATTCAGTTGAATTATCCCCATCATTAATGAGAAAATCAATGACAGTTTGTTTAGAGCAGGAAAGGCAATGTTAACCTTTGATTCTCCAACAACTAAATAAGCACAAGTGCAACTGGTCACATGCAACAAGTGTCTAATTACATGCCAGGAAAATCCTTTTGACACAGCATGGCTATTGTGCACAAGAGTGTGTCCGTGCACAATATGGTGCGCTTTATCCATTATCATGTTTCACAAGGTGTTTTGGTAACTAATTAGGCTGCTATGTACCGTGTCTCCCAGGGATGAAGAAGAGAGAGGGGAAAAAAAGGTAAAATCAAGGACGAAAAACGTGACTATAAGAATACAAAGAGATAAAAAAAAAACAAAGTCAACACAGGCTGTAAAAATATGTCAGGAGATTTGCTTAAGCTGGGAAACAAATGGTGCACAAGAGAAGTGTCTGTGCTTTGCAATCCCCTAGATCACAGCTGAGTGGAATTTATATAAAACATGTGGTTAGGAGTGCAAATACCAAAGGTTCTCTGCCACCACATTGTTTTCCTTTTTTCTTTCTTCTTTTGGCTATGTTTCCATTTTTCTTTTCTTTTCTTCCCTTGTTTTTCCTAGAGTGCAGCCTGCGGCAACCCTTAAGGGCAAGAGTTTTGGAAAATAAGTACTTGAAAAGAGCTTAATCTGTCTAATTATTCCACAAACAAAATTATCATAGAACTGCCAACATTTGTCCAAATTTCAACTCATCATTTAGGGCGGGTATCTCTTGAACATGCTGGTGTGTCAACAACATTCGTTTCTGTAGAGTTTTTGAAGTCAATACAGCTTCACTGAATTTGTCCTGGTAAATTTCAATAAATAGAAATCGCTACCATCATACAAGGACATTTTTACTTCTTTGGAAAGTCTGTATGTAAACAGAAGTGTATTGCTTCCTTGCCTGCTTGGTAAATGCTGCAGTTGAGGGCTAACACTATTATGAGCAAACTGTCAATTGTGACATGAAAAACAAAACTTTCTACATCTTCAGGAACCTTATTGGTGCAGCTAAGCCAGTTGGGTTGAGGTCTGGACTCATTCCATCCTCAATACTCTCAAATTCTGGAGGTATTCTGTCCTGGCTACTGGCCTCAGGATATCATTCTATGTCTGTCTATCAATTAACTGCCAATCAGGTGCAAATCAAACATTTGTGACTAGTGCAGCAACTTGAATCTTTGAAGGTTTGAAATAAGAGAGCTTTGAAATTGGAATCACTCGGCCCATCCTAATGAAAACTGACAGCTTCAGTCTGATAGTGCCACAAATGTTCCCATGTTTGACATTGAGAGTCAAGAAATATTTATAATATTTTTTAGAAAATTACAAGCATCTCATTGTTACAGCTTGACCTATTCAAAAATCCTAGAATGGCCAGAAAATTCTGCCAACAATGACAAAAGCTGTGACAAACTATGCACTCCAATTCCCTTGTTGCATAATATGTTATCCAGATCTGCTGCACACTTTAACCTGCTTCATGCTCATGAGGTTGCACTGTGCCTTAGGTACTTTAATTGGACATGATTTGTGACATGATTTGCATAACTTATTGTGCAAATAAACAAAATGAATGCTTTGCACTGGGAAATGCATAACATTTGCCTCCCACTGTTTCTGTGATAAGAAGTGTTTATCTTTTTCTATCATAAAATTGTTGGCTTTGTCTCAGTTCCCTCATCTTATGTGCATGCTCTCAGGGCTTTACATTCTCTATTAAGAGAAAAAGCAGCAAACCATTTAAATAGAAGCACAGTTCAGCTGGTCTTTGGCTTTTCCTACACTGGACTTTTAAGATTCCTGATATTGATGTGCTCATTATGCAGTATTAATATTTGTGTCTTTTACAAAGTTGATTAAATTGAATACTGATTTTGTTATTGTTATTATTATTATGTTTTTGAAGCAAAATGACAAAAGTAATATTTTTTATTTAATGTTGTGGAGCTATACAAGGAAAAATGTGTAATTATGTTCTTTCTCCAAGAACTGGAATAGAATAAAACATAAAAAAAATTAATTGAATGTGCACAGGGAGATTTACATGAGCATTTTTGAGCCTTTAATTGTAATGGTCATATTTTCAAAGCTTAAATGGCTCTACTGGTTCAAATGAATGAATCAAAACAAACAGGAGCTAAAAATAAGAACAAAAAAAATCCTCTTTTTAAAGGGTGCACATGCTTGTTTAATCTTTTATCTTGGCAGGAAAACATTTAATTTCATGCTGCTGCTGAAGTGTATCCTGTTAAGAACATTGATGAGTCTTGGGATGGGAGAATGTCAATACCAGTATGCACAGTGAGTGATACACAGCATGTTGGGTATAAATTCACAGGCTTCTAGTTGATTATTTCTCTAATCTGGAGTTACTGGGGCCTAATAATTCTGCCTTACAGGTGAGCAGATACCATATATCTCAACATCGTTTCACTTTTTCCCAGCGAGAGATGATGAAAAACAAACTATCACTCTTCGTCCTGTTTTTAGCAGTCTGTCGTTAAAGCTGGCGTTGATAAGTGGCAGTCTTCCCATTAACAGCCTAGACTCAAAGGAGCCGTAAATTCAAAAGTGTGTGTGCATGTATGTGTGAGAGCTTGCATGTGCCTGAGGGTGTGCAAAAGGCATCTATTTACATATCCACATGGAGTGCTTGTATGTTGAATAAGATGCTTAATCATGAGCACTACAAACTAATAAAACCATGCAGCCTTGAAGCCATATTTCTAAAGACACGCAGAATCAAATGATCCACCTCCTCATTTAGATGTGTACTTCCTTTACAGAAGTCACACAATGCATGCTCGTGCTACTCAGGATGTACGGACAAAGAGGGAGTGTGTGTTTATATGCAAACACACATTAAATATGTGCACACCAGAATGTTCACGCACTGGAGTCATTTTCCAAAGTATGTGTTGTGAGAGATTGATGCTCAAGGCCTTCACAGCAGAAGAATTATAGCTACAGCAAGTGTTCAGGCAGGGGGTGCCATTGTACGTAAAACGCAATCATGACCTACACGCAGTGGCTCTTTACAAACGTGACTCATTGACTAACTCGTTCAAACACACAGCATGAGACATGGATGAACTGTAACACACCAAACGCTGGGAGAGATAAGAGACTGAATTAACAAAAGCAGAGCCAAAGTCGAGCACAGTAGATAAAACTCTGGGAGATGACCGGCATTAACTCAAAAGTTATAAAATGATACTACATAGCTGATCTCAAGCCAAATGTAAGTGCTATAAAATATTAAATAACCATAAATTTTTATGTGAGCAGCTGGAATAATGTAAAAAAAAGTGCTTCACAGAAAGCTTTAAAGTGTGCATCTCTCAAAAAGTACAGGGCTAACAGTTTTCCAGCCCAGTGCCACTTATCCAGTGTTTAAATTTGTGTGTGTGTGTGCGTGTGTGTGATTTATCTGTATTTCAATAAACCTTGATTTTGTTGACACTGAATCAGCTTTGCAGGAATGGACTGCACACTAGATCTGCCTTTGTAAGCACAGTTTGAGAACACACACACACACACACACACATTGTGCACGTCTTCCACATGATTCTGCACACACACATAAACACAAATAAACTTGACTCCAGCTTCCCAGCACTGAAGGCTGACTGCTGTGTTAATGCCACTCCCACCACTATGCACTAGTGCTCCTTATTTAGGTCCAATCCCGCCTGTAGGCTGAAAATCTGTCCCTTCCACGCCTCCTCCTCTTCTCCCCGACTATCTTACCGTTCTCATGCTGCCGGACTCCGTCAGGAAGGGGAAAGCATGTGAAGAGAGGTGCCTTTGCAAACACACCAGCAGCTTTTTCCTGCCCTGAGATGTGCAGTGTTCCCTGACTGGCAGTTACAAGGTGAAATGTGACACTGAAGTGGCGGAAAGCTTTTTTTTTTTTTTTTTTTTTTTTCATACTAAGAAATGTGCACTTTCATACACACTGACAGCGAGTGAGCTGGTAGAGATTTTGCATCTTGCTTACAGTCAAACTACTGTTTTAGTCATGGGACATCCTTTCTGACTACCGTACCACCGACTTTGTTAAACAAAGGACGATGGGGTTGCTGCTGTCTGGTGAGGCCTTTTACCTGCCATCAAAATGTGAGAAACAAAGAAAAAAAGAGATTGCATGCTATAACCCAGCTACAGTCCATGCATACTGTGACCCTTTCTAAGAAAATGACATTATTTTTTATATTTATTTTATACCTTTCAAGCAGTTGCTAATTTCCATAAGCGTTGCCTCAAAGCAGAAACTATCAGCTGGTAATCCATCACAGTAACGATTTCTCTTTCTAAGATTATGCTACTGTTATGTGGCAACGCAGCTTGAAACCTATTAAAATGATGCATTTTAACATCTCCCTGACTCACACAGCTACGTGTAAAGAGGATTCAAAGTCTGGAATTCATATATTTGGTTGTTACATACTAAGTTTCTTATCACCAGGTGCTAAAACATCTCAAAGTCAACTATGTTTCCAGGGATATGGCTTCATAACTGGCTTTCAAGCAAGAGTATTAATGTTGCCATTGTCTCATTGTGTTGATATTCATCTTAAGCATGCCTACAGATGTGCAAGATTTCTTTCATTTTCATCTGCTACACTTGCAAATTATTTTGGGACAAATTTTGCGTCCCTTTGTGACATCACAAGGGTATAAGCATGCCATCGACCCTTAGTGAGTTCAATAATGTCACATTTTAAAGTTTGACACTTCAATCCCCCCAAAAAACAAAAGCCCACTGGTCATTTGTAAATAAAGGGAACACAACACAGACCTCTACCGTTATTAGGTTTAAAAGAAAAATACAAACACATGGCTCATCGTTTGAAAAGGCAGCCGCATTTGAAATGTAAAAATGGTTTGCAACCTCCCTAAATGTTGTCCAACGCTTAACAGGAAAGTAAAGATGTGAAATAAACAGTTGTTGCATCTGGGTGTCAAACGCACATCCCTGGCTGAAATTTTCAGAGATAAGCATTTCTTTGGGTGAGCTAAATCTAAAAGCTGCTCTGGAAGGTGCCACAAGCTCAGCAAAGTTTTCACTAACTAAAAGTCGCAAAAAATATTCCTTAGCTTTTCAAACCAGAGCTATCATGTGAGCATTTACACCACATGACTTCTGCATAGACTGTTGTTTACACTTTTTCAATTACAGACTCTCCTGAAGCAGCACGTTCATGTAAATGCCTGAGGCAGAAGGGAAGGCTGTTAACTTTAGCTCGTCACAAGAGTCTGCTTCATTAAAACTCCAACTCTGGACCGATTTGGTTGTTTAGACTGGATGAGTTGTTGTGAGTTGTGTATAGTAAAGTAAGGAATAAAGAACTATGCCCACAGTACCAAGAATAAAGTAACAACCTTCTCTTTTTTTTTATTATCAACAGAGGCATATTAAATAAGATTCGTAATCCTCTCATCTTTCATAGTTAAAAAACTTAACCATTCAAAAGTGTTGATCTATTTCAGTATTATAATTAAAAAGGTTTTACAGTATTATATGATCTTTGTATTGTCTTGTTCATTTTTAAAGTTTTTGCCATTGTCAGTGCTGTGCTGTAGCTTTTCCATGTGTGAAGCTACCACTCAGTCCAGAGGGCCCAACATGTGTTTAACATACTGAATCATCACGTCATCCCAGGAGATGAATGCTCTGCATAATTATCAGGTATCAAACAGCCGCAATCTATGTCTTCCATCAACGAGTATTATTCCCCTGCTTTTTCTTCTTCTAGTTCTTTTTTCAAATGGTTGAAATCTTTATTGAATTTTCTGTCTGCTTCTCAGGTGTCAGTTATGATCAGCAGTTTAATGAAGTGGTGTAGCAACAGACTGACTCACGTATGCTTTTCTTAAGGAGTGGCTATGATTCAAAGAAATTGCACTTGCAGGCACACACAGGGTGCACACACAGATATATAGTCAGTCTGTAAGTTAGAATGATCCTGATAACAAAATCCTTGCTTTGGTGCAGCTCCACCGCAAAGATGAACAGATAAATTAACTAATCTAAATTGAGAATTCAGGCTTTCATCTGAATACAAAGTGAGGTATTTTGTTGATTTTTGATGACTACTCAAGATTAAAGGAAATATTTTGAGCCCTACAACCTATCATGTGGTGGACATGAAAGAAAAAAAATACCCAGCATGCAAGGCTCAAAATGGAGAACCCAAAGAGGAGATAAGATATTAAAAACATAGGTGAAAATGAAATGAAGGGTGTGAGAAAAAAATAGAAGGAAGAGGAGAAAGAAAAATGGAGGGAAAATGACTTCTGACACAAGTGGGAGATGAGAGCAAAAGAAGGAATGAATTATCAGTTGTGTATCTGTGTGTGCGTGTGAAGTGTCAGTTGGGGTGTTTGTTGGTGAATATATACATCAGACTGCTGCTGACTGGTGAAAGCTTCTTCTTGCCGATTCCCAGCACGTCTGAGCTCACTACAAAATAAAAGTTTGAAGTCTTGCTTTCACAAAATGACTCTTTCATGTGAGAAAATGGCCAAAGACAGCAGAGCAAAACCTAAAGAGTATCAGTGTTCTCTTCTGTTTCACCATCTTTCATTTCTGTCTCTTTTCCTTCCCTCAGCTCCCAGCTCTTTCTTCTTTTAACTTCATTCATCATATTTTTCCCCCCTCTCATTTAAGCTCAGACTCAGAGTGGGCTGACTTTTCTCCCTTTTGTCCCACTGGATCATACAACAAGGCCCAGACGTCCAAACAGGAGAAAGGATGGGGAGAACAGCACAACAGCAATCCATAATTTTCTTCTGTCTTTCATTTACTCTCCATGGGGAAAATGCAGTGGAAGAACTGCTGGCATAAAATGAAAGACTCAGTAAAAGGAGAAGGCAAAAAAGGTGAGAGGGATATCAGCAGGGAGAAACAGAGAAGCTGATGGTGAGTGAAAACAGTGTAGATGACAAAATGTGCTGGAATATTGTGCATTTGTCTCCAAAAGGCTTATGTGCTTTGTTGGACTAAGTTCAAAGCAGAGGGTGACAGGAATTGAGAACAAAGTTAGTGAAGCTGCAGCTAATTATATGGAGAAGCTGTCACTTCATTCTGTGAGTGCAAAAGTAAGAGACTGTAAGTAGTAGTGTCCCAAAGTTCATAAGGGAATCGCATCAATAAAAAACAGTTTGTTTGCTGATTTTTGGCACTTTGTCTCCTCCCACCAATTTTTTCCCCAGCTACTAGAAGATATATGTTTGAAATAGTAATTTTAGTTTGTGGGTCTCGTCACACTAGCAGAGCACCACACTGGTGCTGGTTCCTCAACCTAATTTTGAACCGCTTAGCTGCTAACGACATGCTAACCATTAGCATGTTGATTCTGAAATTTACTCTGAACCTCAAAAGTCAGTTCTTAAGTGGAACCAAAAAAATAGTGGTATTTCTTTGAGGAGGGTGACTTCATCAATTAAAATGTAATAATTTCATAATCAATTCATATCTTTATTCAAAGTTTACTTTTAATATAGCCTATATGTTGCATTTGTGTTCGGTAAGTCTCATTTCAAAACCGATGAAGTCAGTTTTCTTAGTAGAAGAGCTAGTTAGTTATCGTATCTTTCTGGCTTTTTGTGTCTTTTTGGTAGTTCAACAAACAATTTCTTGTTGTCTGTGGAATAACTATGTTTATGGCAGCCAACCACAACACAACTTTTCGTCATATTTAAAGCTGTGTTAAGACAACAGTGTTAAGCTTGAGCAACATTTTGTTTTCACCAGCGAAAGACCCAGATGTGACAAATTTTACTAATGTTCCCAGATTCTTTAAGGATAAAGAATCCTTAAAAAATTATCTGGATCACCCCCAAAACTGAATCACTTCTTTGTTATTCCGTTTTGTAGATTTCCTGAAAATGTCATCAAAATCTGTCCATTACTTTTTGAGTTTTGTTGCTAACAGACACACAGACAAACCAGTGTCACCAAAAACAACCTTCTCCTACAGTTAGTGCAATCTACAACAGAAATATTATTTTACTTTCCTACTTTGCTCTCAGACTTGTATAATAACACAACGAAACAAAAAGAAAAATGTATGATTGTATCAACATGTCACCTGAACACCCAAATTGTCAAATTTTCTGCATTTTCATTATAAAACTGCTACATTTTGGGCCTTTTTCCTATAAAACCACACAGCAGACACAATGATGCATTGTCTACAACTGTTAAATGATATCTCTAAGAGGAGATGAGGACATCCGTCTGCAAATTGTTCGCTTGAGCCCAAGTGAGCTTTGTTCCACACTGTGTGTAGCTTTGAGGTACAGCCTTAGTGAATCTCCTTGGATGCTGCCATCATCTCCACATGAGTTTGCCTGGCATAAGTCATAAAAAATTTGCACATGCCATTGGATGCATCACTGACATGTTTTTAGATTTGACTCTTTTCCAACCCCCTACCTTTATTGACACCTTTAACCTCCAAGTTACTCCAAAACTCCTTCAACAACCTTCAAAGCTATAATGAAACACCAACACACATAGTAGATTTTCAAAGTATTTTTACCTTGTCCGCAGGTTCCCAGGGCTTGGTGGCCCATCATATACAGACAAGATGTCAAAATCCTCCTCCAGGGCGAAGCCTTGAAACACCAGCTGTATCCGGTTGTGCTCAGCTGCCACAATGACCCATGTACAGTTGGCATAGTTAGGATAACCGTAAGGGTATCCTGGACTCTCTATTGTCCCATTGGGACTGTGTAGTGTGTAGCTGCAGTTCTGAGCTGTGAAGAGAAAACAAAAACAGGCAGATATTAAAAGGCTGAGGGGCATGTCCAAAGCTTCCAATAACTCCTCTACATCCAAGAAAGGAAATTACAAATTCACACACATAAATCCACACCCGCAGCTGAGCAGTTTGCACCAAGCGCTGCAACATCCATTATCACCTACAGAGTGCAACATAAGTTATTAATTATTTATTATTATTTAGTACTAAATGGTTCACCATCTCCCAGCTTTCCCCACATTTACCCTCTCCATCATCACACATGTTCACTCATCAGATGTTCCATTGCTTTAGTAAAAAGTTCCCATGTTAATACATGACATAGCTGAAGAGAAGACAAGGAGATGAGAGGTAGAGAAGGAGAAATAGAGAGATACACTTGAGTGCTTAATTAACTGAGCTCATTTTGGGATTTTTTTTTCTCCAGCAGCTTAAACAGCCTTCAATCTAAGATTTTAATTGTGCCTTTTGCCATCTATCAGTCTAGGCTTGGAGTGCATGTACAAAGTGTGAGCCATGTTTCTGTGCTTCTTCAGTCCCAAAGCTAAATGAGTCAGTGTTCGACTGATCCAACATGGACGGCACTTTAAATCAATGTTAGGATTTAGGTGTAACGAGGAATGATGTGGGATTGCACGAGCAGTATTTTGTGCAGCTCTCCATGTCTTGCCTGTTTTAAATGCTAATGCACAAATGAATATGCTTCCACAGATATAATTCTGTAATTGATGGCATGCAGATTAGATCTCATGTTTTGCTTATCTCCTCCAAGCAAAATGGGCTAAAGTGAGATTTAGTTTTAATCTCACAGATAGCAAATTGTGAGCAGTCAGCTGTCAGTCTGTCGCTGACAGGTGACAAGAGGAGACAAGTTGATTATGTGAAACTGAGAGCAGGAGTGAGACTTGCTCATACGAGTCATAGAAAGCAAACAGAGACCTTAATACATCCTATTTATACAAATTATATGTTTTGCTTTTGTTTGCTCCAGCCACAAACCAGAATCATAATGTAGCCTGATTAAAATCTAATTAGGAGAGTATAATTGGAGGACATCTGTTACCTATATAACCCACATAACTCAACAACACAAACAACACTTGCAGTAGATCCTATTTTTATTTTGTTCATTCATATCCATAGGCCCATCTGGGCAAATCTCTGTGATAAATCAGTGCATGAAAATGAGGTATAGCAACAACCCAAGGGCCTTAAAACAAGGCTTATAAAACGAATAGGAAGCTTGAGTGAACACACTATGGCTTTACGGATACTGTTCTACTTTATGCCGAGTCAGTAATAAATAGAATCATCCCAAAGCTTAAAATCCATCCAAACCTTTATACTAAAATAAACCTCATGTCTGGGAAACCTGCTTGGGTTTATAGGTGATATGGTCATAAGCATGAAGACAAGATAACAGTTAAAAATAGAGAGAAAAAAGGGATAAAAAAAAAGCATGAACATGGATAATCCCTGGTTAGAAAAATCAGTGAATGCTGCATTTGTTTACACAGCTTTAATTGAAGCGGCAACACATTGGGCTTTTTATGAATCCTGAATTGCAGCTAGAAAACTGAATGCGATACACATGAAAACACACAGACATCACAATACATTGAGGGAAGGTAAAAAGTGGAAATAGTTTCATGAGGTCTTGAATGCTGGGATGGCATCAGCAGCAGCAGCAGCAGGATATTAACATCTCAAGTCAAAGTATATCCATCATGCTGCTGTTGACTCCCAGGGGCCTGTCTCAGCAAAAAGCAGGCAGCAGCCTCTCAGCTGTCACTTTCCAGCACTTCATATATGCTTGACCTCCTTCAAAAGATGCTAATGATGAGCACTTGAACCCTGACAACTGGGATATATTCACACTCTGTGTGGAATGGTGCATTGTTGGAAATCTTGGGGATGTGAAACTATGTAAAATAGGAGAGTGAAAACCAAAATATTCCCAAGAAGGTCTAAAAAAATCCTCATATCATTGTATACTCCTATCTTTCCAGCTTGCATATATTCTCAGTCCATACTGTTCAGTAATAATAAAAAAAAAACAAGAAAAAAAATCTCCATCTGATTTTTTTTTCTTTTTCAGGAAAGGATTTGAATTGACTCAGCAACAGAGCACACACCCTCCCAGTTTCCATCAGGTCAATACTAATATCCAGGTA
The DNA here is from genome assembly GCF_017639745.1 of Melanotaenia boesemani. Taxonomy (NCBI): domain Eukaryota; kingdom Metazoa; phylum Chordata; class Actinopteri; order Atheriniformes; family Melanotaeniidae; genus Melanotaenia; species Melanotaenia boesemani. The sequence goes on along the minus strand of NC_055698.1, from coordinate 10,674,129 downwards.
AAACCTCATATCCACTTTTCCCACCTGATTTCCATATGTGCAGCCGGTCAATAATCCCCTCATCATCTTCTTCATTATGAGGCCTCTTTCAGACAAATGCCAATCAATGGCTCATACAGCTGTCTAACAGCATAGCCTGATGGTCAGGGTGGTCGACAAAGCTCTTGTACATGGGCAGAGTTAGGATGAGCATACACACAAAACAATAGCAAGGAGGTCAAAACAGTTGCTAATAACCAGTTTCCAGATGGGATTGAAATATTAGCACGATCCAGATTAAATACATTGTCCTCCAGGGGCTCTTGGGTGGAGCTGAAGTGAATGTACATGTTGATTTGACAGTTGATCAACCAGACACAAGCCGAGGCTCCTTGCTTAATGGGCCCAATAATAAAAAAAAATAACAGAGAATAAGTCAGTTGAGTGTGTGATAACTTGGTTGAATGCTATTTTAAAGTGTGAGCACCTATGCTAAATCAGTTATAATGCACATAATCTGGGATGAAAAACTAAAGGAGAGCAATAAGACTGGTTGTTTTTTTTTGTTTTTTTTTGGCTGAAACCATTAACACTTTTACCCATGCTCAGAAACAAATGCACATAATTGCGTTAAACAAAAACAGACTCATCAAAGTTCACTTTCAAATTCATTCATGTGTTCATAAAGGAACTATTTACAGCACCAATGAGTTTGATTTTCTGATTGCTGAGCGATCCTTGCCTCGTGTTTTTTCTGCATCAAGCCGTCATACTATTTTTTAATCTATGCAGAACTGCACAAAAAACACTTTGCTGCCATAAGATGCAAGTGAGGTTAATCAAGGCTCTGCAACACTCTCTGTTCTTTGAAAGCCCCGAGCTTTTGATTAAGTAGATCCTTCACTTGCGGCTCAGTTGAATTATTTAAGCCTCACCTTGGGTGCATTATGAAATTAGCTGCTGGGAGCTGGTGACCTACTCTGAAGCTTCTCAGTGTAAATCTGCTGGGAAGAGCCCATCCAGCAGTTGACCCCACTGACAAACCATAAAGCCCCCCCATAAACAGACTGCTGGCCATGCTGTTTTAGCCAAGCTAGACCACCAACAAAGTAGAAGGTCATGTTTTCTCAGCTTGTGTAAGTTTAGGTGTACCATTATGAATATGGAATAATGGCATAAATGCTGGTTCAGCAATTAAGAAAATTGCTATCTTGTTTTAGTGGTTAGCGTATTTTATCCCGCAGCACGTTTCAGGGAAACGGTTTACATTGGCTCGAGCTGGAATGTTAACTATGCTGGATGTCTGTGGATGTTCAACAGATTTGTTGTCCGGTGCTTAGCCCACTGTGCCACTGGCAGCATCAGCTTGGCACTAACCATCTCTAGTGTGCACACTGCCAAATGAGTGTTCAGGGAGAGGTGTGACCTTGCAGGGGCAGCACGCCAGCTTTTTACCTGTGTGTGGACATGTGCATTGGCGATTGTGTGTGGCAGCTATTATTTGTTTTGCTAGAGCAGTTGTTTAGTAGCGGACATACAGAGCTGCGGTAGTGCGCTGTGACAGTTTGATAAATTGATGGTCACTGTGCTGCACTCAGGCAGGACAGCAGCCCCTCAGAGTGGAGGAAGGAGACAGGAAGAGGGTCCAAGGAGAGCGGGACGGATGGCGCTGAGGGTGAAAGGGGCAGACAGGCACTGAGTGGGCTGAATGAGAGTATGGACGTGTGAGAAAATACATTTGGATGATGTGATATTTGTAATGAGAGAAGCAAAAGCGAGATGAGGGACATACAGGGAAGAAAAGGGAGCAAAGTAGGGATAAAAGAATGTAGGAAAGAGTGTGTCAGCTAAACAACAGCAACAGAAATGGAACGCTATATATAGAGGAGAGGGGTTTTTTTTTAACCTTTTTTTGCTGAGGTCACAGACAGCAGGTGTGACATTCACAGCAAGATAGTGCCTAATCTGCACTGTTAGCAAAACCTAGAGGTCTATTTCGCAGTAAGTGTGAGGAATATGTGTGTATCTTCTGTTTATGTGTGCAACACAAGCGTGCACACATGTATGAACATGGAGGAATCAGCTATCTACACATGTATAAGTGTAATCCCTATACCCCTGGAGGGTGTATTGTTTGAAATATGTGTGTAAAGCTTTGGGTAAGATGTGAATACATGAGCTACAGAGACTTTTAATCACGGCACACGTAATCCCAACATCACATTCTTATAATACCATAAAGACTCAAACAATACAAGCAATACAGCAGGGAAAATCTCTTCTCTGGACTCCACCTTTTATTTTTCTGTCTCTTTATCCCCCCTTGTCTCTGCCTCATCTGCTCATCTATGATTCAAGTTTGCCTTTAGAAAAAAAAAGCAAAGATGCAGAGACCATCTTGTTCTTGCAGTCAGTAATAGAAGTGGCTTGCCTCTTATTCTGTGCAACAGGAATACAAGAGAAGAGGAGAAAATTGTTGATTGATTTTTGCATATTAGATTTGTTGTTGACCTGAAATGTCAGATCTTGAATTAAGCAAAATAGTAAAGACATTATTAAAACTACAAATTGGCTAAGCAGAAAGCTGCTTTGTTGGAGTTGTTGCCATAATTTGAGCAGTATATCTGTGGAAACTTCGGGCACAAGACCATGCACTAAACCATTAAATTTAAACGTGACTGCAAGGGGCTAAAATGCTGTGTTCGGCTCTTTTTGTTTTATTTTCAAGAAAAACCATAAAAAATTCATGTATGTGGTCCATAGGGGGCAATATCCATAGAAAATAAGCATTTTCTATTAACCATTGGAGCAGATGTGGAATAATTTCCAATCTAATAAGTGTGTCCCTTTGGGTTTATTGAGCAACAGCAAAGCTATCCTCTATCACATACAACCTACCCCATGAGTAAACTTCAAACAACCAAATGTTTGGTTTTGTGTGTATTTGTGTGTCTCTATACCAGTAACTGCCTCCTTGGTGGGAAGATAAACCCTTCCGCCCCATAGATCCTCCCAGCACAACTATTTGTCTTTTGACGTGTCAGCGCATAAGCACATCTTGACCGCATCATAACCAAATTAACCTCGAGATGGCTGCCATTAAAAAGGGAAATGGGCAAGCTTAGCCATCCAGCTCACCTCCGTGCATTAGGCTAATGTACTGGCCATGACGACACCTGCCATTACAGACAAGCCAAATGCAGCAGAAGGTACCGGTGATAGGTTTGGTCTTTCCATGCCCCCCCCTCCCACTTGCACAGGTTCTTTCCTCTGAGTTGATTTGTAAAGCTTTTTTCCCTTTAAAAAAGGGCAGAAAATCTGAGTTTGCATTGTCATTTATATAATGGAGCACACAAACAGCTTGAAAAGGCATCTTGCTATGTTAATACGCAGAGATCAACATATAGTAGAGACTTCTGTAAACACATATGACACAGACTCAAGCAAACATACACTATATACAAATAGATTTCCAAACACAGACTTCACTGTAAACAAGGAAACGCATGTCTGTAAGCCTACTGTACAGTGCTGACAGCACAGTTGTCCCAGTTGTGACATTCACAGGCTCTGGCATTTCTTTCAAGGATCTGTTGATGCCTATGGCAACACATAGTTAATACACACATATACACACAAACTCAATAACACATCTCCAAGACAACATGGCTGCAGGGTGAAATGTGTGGGGTAAGAAAATGAAGAAAAGAAAGATTAACCCAAAGATTAAGGCATCCAAAGAAAGGGGTTGGGTGCTAAAACACAGAGGAGGCATGCAGCCATGCACATTTGCATGGATGCATGCACACATTCCTGCCTGTTATCAGGACTGAAAAAAAGAAGAAGAAAAAAACAGCACAATGAAGCATGTGTTCTCTTGGACAGAGAGGAGGGGAAGAGGGGTAGCAAGGCAGTTCCTTCCAGCTGGGTCATATTTAACCAGTAGTGCTATCATGCCAACTAAAAAGACCTGCAATACAACCACTCACACAAAAGATATCCTTAAACTGCACAAGATTTTTACCCAGTTGCAATACAAATACAGTATAGATTTACTCTGAGGGACAGTTAATATGTTTAAAATACACAACGTTATGTTGTCATTCCTGCAAACAACAGAGACCATGAACAACCCACACACTAGTTAATCGATAGAAAATAACCCATTTAAAGTCTAAGACATGCTATGCTTGATATTCTGCCTTTTCAGGAAGACCCCTTTCTTTGTGGGAGGGGTTTATTCTGCATGGATACCAATGGGCTTCCCACACTTAACAGTGAAGATGAATGCCTGCAGAAATGCATATATGTTGTGTAGGTGGGGTTTTTTATGTTTGTGCACACCAGTTTATCTATTGATGAGAGGAAGATGAGTTAAAAGAGAGGAAGGCTAATTTGGAAACTGCATTGTGTTCCCATGACAACAGCATAACAGGAAAACACAGGAGGCAATCCCCTGTCCTCAATTATTTATCATTACTTAAGCATGCCTTATGTGTGACTTTAACAATTCACAAATGTACACCCCTCAAATCAGTGTGCGTGAGGTATACACACACACACACACACACACACACACACACACACACACACACACACACACACACACACACACACACACACACACACACACACACAGACAGATGCCAGAAATAATTTATGTTTTCTCCTCCAGTCTCCTTGATACTTGTAAGTACAATTATGTGTGACACTGATGTGTGAAACAGTGAAAGTCAATTATCACCTCATTTTCATTCTCCTCACATGCTGGAAGTGAGCTTGTACAATAGACCCTGTGCTGAAAAGCTACATGTGATCTCTTGTGTATTTGGACCTAGATTCTATCAGAAATAAAAAAAACATCCACACCAATCAGTTGCATTAACAGGAAGTGACATCATGCATTTATACATGATACCCATCTTAACAAAAAAATGTTGATTAGTATTTGATTACATGTTACTGAAAGGGCAATTGTGAACATGTGCTTCCAACTGAGAAGGGAGAAAGCACTGATCCAAAGGTCAGGTCATGTATGTCCCAACATGACAATTCCATCTATCACAAAGAGATGAATGAGCAAGAAGGCTAATCTGACCTCTCTCAACCTCTCTAACTCTAACCTTTCACTTTCAATCCTTATGGGAAGGCTTAAGTGTTAACAATCGACCAGTGGCACAATTAACAGGGTTCACTTGTGAGTTAACTGTAACTGTAAATGTATTTGTAACCTACTATTTTACATTGTATGTGTGTTTATTAAAGAAATGATATGGTTGCTTATTTTCAAGATATTAAAAGTGGAAGAAAACACACACACAGACACAAAGAGTTGGCGGCTTGTTAGCCTGGTAACCAAGCCCATGATAAGCTGAAAAAAAAATCTAGTTGATGGCAAATTCTTTTCCTCCACGTAGAAGACCGCCATTATGCGACTTTTTTGACAGAAGCCAAATATATTTCTCTTTCTCCTTTAATATCACTCAGATTTGTTGTCTTTTATATGTAGCCTAAGTTGCCAAATGAAAAATAACAGATGACAACTCTTTTAGAAAATAGGCGCCATTTTCAATCATGGCTTTATGCCACATTCCTTTTCCTGCCGGCTAGAAAGATTCTTTTAGTTTATTTTTTTTCTTTGGTTCAACTCAGCAATATGTCTGAACATACTTTCCTATTACTTATCCCTGTTAGGAATTTATCTCCTCTGTGGCAGCCAAATACATAACATGAGCCAAGAGACAAGTGCAGTAACATTAGGTTAAACTGTGTTGGACACCAGACACTCTGAGAGTTGATTAACTCCAGCTCACACACACATTAAACACACAGATTAAAACGTGTCAGCTTTGAAAAACTTTGGCTACAAACAACTTGCAATACAACATACTATTGCTAAATTGTATAACAGTCTTGAGAAGTTACATGAGAAGATCAGGAGGCTTGTTATTACTGTGTTGTTGCTAGGCAACTAGCGGACTCTACAGGAAAATAATGCTCCTGTCATGAAACAGTACAATGCTACATATATAAAGCAGGACAAATCTAATTTTTATGCTTTGATTTATGCATGGATTAAAAGAGTCACATGTAATCTGATAGTTAGTGAGATGTGATAGTATGTGAAGAGTGTATTATCTTCAGACAGAGCCCAGCTAGCTGTTTCTTTCAGAGTTCATGATAAACTGTCCCAGCCCGCTGCTGTATTTGGCTCATATTTACATGTGGATTAGTAGCACAGATATGGAAGTGGTACCACTCCTCGCAGCTGAATCTTGGTTCTGAAAGCAGCGTCTTTCCCAGAATGCTGACACTGCTTTGAAGTAATCAAAGCACAACAGCATCTTGTTGATTACCACTTTTGAAACATTATTGCAAAAGAAAGGAAAAAATAAACAATTTTCATGTTTAAGTCATTTTATTTGATCAGCCTCCTTTCTTCTCAGCCCCCCAAAAAATGCATGCATAAAATTATAAGTAAGCACATATGACTACATCTTATATTAATTACACGCAAAAAAAGTTTACAATTACAATTAACACTGGCCATAAAAAGAAAAATGCCACAAAGCATTACTTTTAATCCAAAATTGTACATCTCAAAATAGACCTTGCAAGTGTAGGAGTAGAAGTCACTCCCATACACACACACACACATACACACTAACTGCCTTTCCCCACATGATGACTCTACCGCGTTCCCAGAAAAAGATCACTGACAGATTGCCTTTACTTTGAATAGCGAGAAAAGCAATATGGGGAAGGAAAAAAAGACAAGGACAAGATACCTCCTGCCCAGGATCTAATCTTCAATCTCTGGGATCATTGATATCTGATAAGAACAGTGTAAATCAAGAAGGTAAAGAAATCCCTGCCTTAGCTTTGTGTCTGAAGACAGACAGGGCACTGGCTCTGTCGCTCACTTCTTGGGGAACTTACAGGAGCTGGCTCAAGTTCCCATGTCTGTGGCATTTCATGCCTCACAGCAGTTGTATACATAGCATGTGTTGGCTGCCTGTAATTCAAACTCTTTCACTGTTTTGCGTGTTGCTGGGTACAAAAAGTGACAGGAAAATCGGTTTCTTGAAAGAGGCACTTAACCATAAACCTTCCATTCTCTGACCAGTGTATTTAATGGGCTCAGCTGCTGAAATACTATAATGGAGGATGTTTAACGGAAAGGTTTATTGGAGTATGTGAATGTGAAGCAGAAGCACTGCCGGAACGCAACAACACTGCTCCATTTGTATTCCCATGAAAGGAAAAGCAGCCAAAGCACATTTTATTAATTAAATGTTATGCTTAGGGACATGTTAAGAATAATATCTGCAGTATTTTCTCCACCAAGATCTTCTCAGCTTGTCTTGTACTTTAACTATTGTGTTTACAAGTGGAGCCAGCAGATTTGTGAATACTTCAATTCATGTGAATGGACTTGGACACAACACGTGAAGCTGGATATGCACACAGCTGATTGAGTACTTTATTATTATCATTATTTTCTTTTTGAGAGGGGAGCCCATGTATGCTAACTAATTAATGTCTGCATGCATGTGAGTCAATGTGTAGCTGTGATCACTGTGACGAAGTGTGCTGACAGAGCTCTGGCCATCTGGAGACAGATGACAACATGAATCACCACGGAGGATGATGAAGTAGGAGCGGGAAGGTGGCGGGATCACTGGATGGAGGGAGGATGGAAGGAGCAGTTACACGGAGAAGACAGACAGAGGAGCAGGCTGACACATCAGCAGGTGGGCGGGTAAATAACGGCACTTACGAGGATGAAGCATTTACATCATTCGAAAGCTTTGTAAGAGCTCACATGCTCACCATCCCTCTAAAAAAATAATTTATTAAAGAAATGGGGCTAAAAAGACCCCCATGAAATCTGGGGATCAAATTACCTCTAAGGAGCTGTTAGCTTATCACCTTTCTCCAACAATCCTTTCTCTCTACCACTTTGCCCTCTCACAGTAGCTCTTTCCTGTTGTTTTGTACAACCCCCTACCCTCCAACTCAAGTTCATCATCTTTAACATCTCCTTCTACATCCCAACCACCTCTTTCTCTCCTGCTCCACCCCTTCTTGGCTCTTCCTCTTTCACTCAAACAGATGAAATAACAGGATATCAATGAAATCTATAGTTTGCATCCAATTGCAAGACATTTCTTAAGTTTTGAATAAATAGATCATGTCATCTTCTCATTTCCCCTCCCGCCTCTACTGCTTATCGGTGAAAGTGGTGAACAGAAGGGAAATAAGATGCAACAGAGCGTGGAGATGGAGAGGATTTTAGATTGAGAGTTGCGGGCTGACAGGTGAGAAACAAAGGGAAAGTGAGATATCCATATATTTCTCATGTGGAAATACAACACACATGAGACTGTTTGTTTCCCAAACTGACATAGAATCCAGGCAATCAAGAGTTTCCACAAGCACACCAAACTAAAGCTTGTTAAGCTCACATAGGCCAAAAATCACTGCATAGAATTGATTGAGGATTATATCAATTTACCACCAAAAACTGGGATAGCCAGAATGATAAGCTACCAAACAGGGTTAAAACTAATCCTATTTATTGTCATTATATTATCATATTTTTGGTGAATTGTCTAGAGAACAGTCCCCAGTTATTTTCGTCTGATTTTCACATACATTGGATGTGGAGCTGTCCGTGGTGCTGAATAGAGTTTAAACTATAGGGCAGATTCCGCAACGCTGTCGCTGTCCGTTGTGCCGAAAATGGCACCCTGTATGGAGTCTTGGAGGCCGTTTTAAGCCAATATAAAAAGAGGAAGGAATTGTACTGTGATAATTAGAAATAGGCCATGTCCGTAACATAATGAATTATGTCCCATTCTGATAACTGGATTGCACCATCATGTGCGGATATGTCCGTACAGAGAACACATGAGAACATCTCATTCCCCACCTTTATTTGATTTACTTAACGTGGAAAACGACTTTACCTTAAGGCTTATCTCCCTCCATCTTGGCCTGAAAATGTATACTTGCACTCACTATCACTGGCACGCTTCCTCGCAAGCATGCACGCTCATACACAAACGCATTTGCGCTTTCCAACTGTGCGAATTCGAGCAAATGTTGTAAAGTTTAAAAAAATGGGAGAAAAGATTAAAAGGAAAGGGGCATCAAGCCCTCCAGTCCTCATAACGTTACTGACGGTTGCATCATAAGCACAACGCGGTACGTTACAGGAGAACGTGGTTGAGAGGAGAAAACGAAGAAGTGTGATCTTGCGAGTAAATGGACATGCTGAGTGACGTGTCTCACGCGCCGCTGACGAATGATCTAATAGCTACCAGTTGAGTTGGAGATGAAAAGCCGGAACACGCAGTAGATAGGGAAATACACGTCATCCTCAGTCTACACACATCCACAACCCCCCTTTTCATTTCCTGGCCTATGCATCCTCTCCCCTGTACGTTTTAATAAAATGAGGATGATTACCGCTTATTGAGCGAGCAGTCCTTTGGGACAGCTGGTTTTGATGCCGTGGAGACAAGCGCGTGTTTTCTGAAATAGACTGTGTCAGGCTTTGTCAGAAACCCTTCACACGTCTCTGTCTTTGAATGAATGGCCCCTTAGGGTCGATATTTAGATTATAGGAGAAGCTGGGAGCGGATTTAATGAGAATGGTTAACATATTAAGACAGCATGAAAGAGCTGTAATAGGCTACACTGTAATAGGAGACATCTGATTTTGCATAAGAACAACGCAGCATATTTATTTATTTACTTATTTATTTTGGCAAAATCTGCTTAGCTTTGATAAAGTATTAGGAATGAGTAATGCTACAGACCACAGGTCTCATCTTCCCTCTCCGCTCCTCCTCTCAGCACATAGTGCGAGCCTCTGGTGCCGCTCAATGGGAGGATAGGGCAACTGCTGGTGGCTGCAGCATCGAGGGACGCACCGGACCTCCTAACTGCCGGACGCTCTGCATTCACCTGAGACTCCTTAAACTAGACGTCGTCACAGAGGTCTAGAGAGATAGTTAGGTTCTCTCTGCACTTCAAAAATATGTGCAATGAATTAGAGTTGCTTTATTGGCTCCAAAGGTAGAGCCAAATGGCGGGAGAGTGGGCAATAAAGCGCTCCCTAGGCGCGAATAAAAGCAGTCTCCTACGAATATAGGCGAAATTAGATTTACTCCACATGAAAGCCAAGAGGGATTTGTCACTATCATTACGACTAAGCTGGGTTTGTGTTAAACCTATGCCTCAACTGCGCAGGCAGCCCATATGGGTGTCTGATGACACAAGTTTAATCAAAAGTGGGAGTTATATGGTGGGAGATATGCAAACTACGTCTGTACTGTATGAAATAACATGACCTAGTAGGCAATAGGGGTGCCGAAAATACACTAGTTAACCCACTCACTCGTGGACTACAAGCTACCCAACCACAGGTATGAGTTGGCGAACACAGAGCCATGAGTCACTGTCAAATTCGTATTTTGGCCGTGGCAGTATTCTTGGCTTTTGCTAAAAATAGTGCCCGTACTGTGGTGTGGAGCCAAGACAGTGATAAAACGGTTGGCTTTCTTTGCCAAAGGACTTGCTCGGGAAAAAAAAAAAGAAAAAAAAAAGAACATCTTCCCCAAAAAGACCTGAGCTCTAAATAACACCAGGAGCTTTTCTGAATGTGCGTCTACACGTATGGTGGTGGTGGTGGTGGTGGTGGTGTGTGTGTGTGTGTAGAGGGGGGCTGAGTATCACTTTTCGGAAACGCGCTGGACAACGAGGATGGTGAAAGTGAATTAATAGGAATGATAATCTGTTGAATGCTCAGCTCTGGCTGCAAGATTCTATTTGCAATTAATCAAGGACTGAAAAGCCAGAGTTAGTTAATTAGGCCTGTCCCCCACGCACGCTCAGGCGCCCACGGGCACGTATCCTACACAAACAGACAGAATGAGAGAGCGGGAAAGAAACTCTCAGGTCGTGCCAAAGTTAAAATATGATAGGAGGTCTAATCGAGAAAAGTGAGGAAAAAGAAATGCTTTAAAGATGATCATGCTCATCTACATACACTCATGCACACACATACAAAGACACACACACACGCACACACACACACACGCGCACACACACACATCTCTTGGACTTTGGGCAGCATAATAATTAGACTTGTTTGACCACCTCAACGGATTTCCTCATGAGGGCAGCTCATGCTGCACTGCTGTTTTTTATTTATTTATTTATTTATTATTATTTTTTAACCGGAAAAGCTCCTATTTGGGGGGGTGGGGGACTTACATTCATACAATTTATATAGAGCTCATTCAGTCCACGCCGATTAATTAATAAAACAGCCAGGATATCCTTTAATGGAACCCATGAACAGAGTCGGGATGGACAGAAGCTTAATTGCTGTTCTTGTGGATCAGCTGTCACCAAAATAGCCATCCCAAGCAGCCACCTATTAATAACTTTCAGTGGTAGAGCAGCGACATCTCACCAAGGTTGATCCAAAATGCGCCTTTAGGATGAGAGTGTGCGTGCGTGTTGCTGATGCTGATTTGCATTCAGTCAGGGATCGGGGAGGGTGGGAGGTGGAGTGTGGGGTAAGCCTACTGCATTTTACATGTCTTCAGCTGTAAAAACGGGGACTTACCCTTTACTGAGGCAGCCAGCAGCCCCATATATAAGAACAGCACCCGGCTCCAATAGTGCGCCTGTACTCCCGCCTTCATTAGAGCAAAAATCCTTATTCCGTCCCTTTTCCTGCATGCGCATTCCGCTCTCCTTACAAGTCCAGTTGCTCCGTCCTGATTTGAAGAGGCGGTCATGGCAGGTCTCTTTCTCTGGTCTGACAGGCGCGATGAGTTCTCAGATGCTCAGAAAAGGGAGATTCACTCGGTGTCGGAGCTGAGAAAAATCCCAATGCATGGAGGAGGCTCGAATCTCGCAGCTGGACTGAACCATGTCATGCGGGGACCGAGGGGTTCAGAGTCTCTTACTGAGAAGATAGATTTCACACCTAAAGGGGGGAAGAAGAGGGAAGGCAAACCAAGGGGAGACAAGTGGTCAGTGATCTACCTAGTATGAGTAAATAAACAGGAAAATCCCTCGTCCGCTCCACATATGTAATGGATATTGCCAGACGTGCGCCAAAAAAAAGAGAGAGAGAGAAATAAATAAATAAATAAAACAGATCCAAGAGATTCCTTTAGTTTCTTCCTCAGCACTTGTTTGTATTTTTTCTGTTTTATCTCCAGTTAATAAAGGTATTTACAGTGCCGATAATCCACGTTTTGACTCGTCATTAGACCGAGCATCAAACCACCGATGAATGATGGAGAGCCCCGGAGGTTATCCTTATCCAAGAAAGAGCCCCTCGACGGTTTCAGAAGTTCCCAACCAAACGCTTGGAGCGTAGTCAATGATCTTGTTGCTACACAGAGAAAAGATACGGTGTGTATTCCTAGTATCGCAGCGCTTAGCCACAGCGTCGTCTCGGGTCTGCGCGACGCCAAGATTCAGACTGCAGACCTGCTCTTTCCCTGCGCGTCTCTATCTCTCCTCTACTTCTCCCACCCGCCTCTCTCACCCACTGTCACCGTCCTCTTCAGTCAGAGCATATACCCACAGCTTCAAAAGCGCGAGGGGGAAAAGTCAGTTCACATAACGCTTGGAACTGTCTCAATAGCTCATCAGGTGCATATAAAAATTAAAGATCAAACTCAAAGTCCTTAGTTATAGTCTTGTCTGCGTCCACTCTGTCTATAAAAAACAGACTACTAATTAAATGATAATATTTAATCAATTAATCCACCTTGTTCCGGCTGGTTACGGTGAGCTGTCGTAGTACGCATCCATTAAGACCAATCAAAGGTGTGTCCGGCAGTTTAACTCAGATGTCCACTTTCTGCTCACTAAACGTGAAATTGATGCTTAACAGACTGGAACCTTGGCCCGTAAATCTGAGTGTCATTCCCACTTTTGCATATGACCGATATAATTAGTTTTCCGCAGTGCGCCGTGCGTGGAAACAGTTGCGATAATGAACTGCGCGCCGGCCTTCAACCCTACATTCTGTATATGATGGCGGCCATAAATAATCTGCACGCAACATTAAATTAAACTTTTCCTGCGCTCGCCCGCCCTCATCGGGTTGTTCTGGGACATAAAGTTGCATATGTTTCTCAGGGAATAGCCTGTGTAATAAAGAGATTCTGCAGCTTCGTTTTTGTGTTGTTCAGAGTTCATACGTCTATTCATCCGCAACACCGCCTAGTAATGAGAAACACGCAGTTTTACAGTGGCTGCTCTGAGCAGCATCTTCTAGTTTCACTGTAAATGTACGCAGAGATAAAAATCTTATGATTCTTATCTGCTGCTAAATTATTATTCGGGAATTACTTGTTGCCATGGCAGCAAGATAATAGTTTTTCTTTTTTTCCTATCCCAGGAACTCTGTTAAATATAAACAATTGGACGCTTGGGCAAGACTGAATACTTCATACGTGTGACCTTCATGGACAATAAGATGCTACAGGATCCTTGGATGCCACTTTATTCAAAATCACACTTTTGTGCATTTGCTCCTTTTCCGCGCTCTACCTGGGTCCATCCAAATGTGCCCCGAGACAGTTTCGATCTTGTCTGTAAAATTATTTGGAGCAGAATGACGGCGCGGCTCAGAGAAGGTGAAAGTTTACCACAGGGGTCGTCAGATAAAGTCTGCATCTCAAAACAGCAGCAGGACACCCGGTAAGACAAACATGGCATATCATGTTGCAATATAAGGTGGGTGTGTACTGTCATTCATCTGTAAACTTAACAGCTGTAAGGCTTTTAGTGACTGATTTAATGATTTATTTATTGGTTTACCTTGACTTCGAATCTTACTATTAACCATAAAGGCTAATAATAGATTAAGCTCCGCAAAATTATTCCAAGTTTGACTCCCATCCAACCTAAAATTGTTAAAATTTAATGTTTGCACTAAGAAAAAAGTAAGAAAAAACTATGTATTTATTTTTTTGTTCATTCTTTTGGACAATGATAGTAAGAAATAGTTGAATAACAGTTAATAAAATACTAACTAAAGTGAAATGGTCAAAATTTGAAACAGTTATGAGATTATTCTTATTCTTTTTTGGCACTACCTAACCAAACAGAGTTGTAGAAATGGTTTAGTCAGGTTTACTTCTACAAATTTTGAGTAAGATTTAGTTATTGGAGAATTTTGTTTTACCAACTGGTAGAGGAGGAAGTGAAAGGATGAAGGTTGGTAATATAAAAACACATTACAAATTTTCTTTGTTGATTGTCACACTGCCACCTTGTCACAGTAGTTCAACATGCTGTCAGACAATTTCTTTTAACACTGGGCTGGACACCATCCTAACATTTTAGTAGTGTTTAATAATGTGTGGTCAACACATAATTTCCTCACACCAGTATACTGTAACTGAATCTATGGACTTATGTTCTTTCTTTATTCTCAGTATATACCAAATTACCTTTATCATTTCCCAACCCCACAGTTCCACTGAAGAAAGGTGTCTTACAAACTTAATTTGACCCTTATTTACCTTACTTATTGCATAACAAGCTGTTCTTTAAGGGGGTGATTAAAAATGTTCTGGCTCAAAAACAGGTTTATGTAAACAGTCTTCTTCATCACACTGTTTACATTTTAACATCAGACCAAGAACACTTTACACATGAAAAGATAGCCTACTGAGACATTGATATTTTATGTTGTGGTATACCCACCACTGTTGTTAGGTTTTGTTTCAGTAAATGGCCTTTCACCTTTTAATATTGTAATAAAAGAGTTTCTCAATTGCAGATTGGTAAGCAATTCAAAGAGTAATCCAGATTTTTTCCCTGTAAGCAGCCTACAAGCTATTTCACTGTTGTCGTATCTACACAAACTTTTAAAATGGCTTTCTTACTGTGTGCAGAATGGATGGATGAGAACTTGAGGGAATTTCTAACCCCAATCCTAATATTGCACCAGGGATCATCTGGAACATTGTACAGTCATAGAGCCACTGTATAATGTTAATGTACACCGTCTGCTCATTGGGTGCTCAGTTTTTTCAAATGCCTCACTATACTTTAGCCATCACAAAACTCCAGAGTCTCGCTGGACCTTCTGTTCTGCATCGCAGCACCATAGTTGACAACCTGGCAACTAAAGAGTAGCTTCATTAAAAAGTTTGTAGAGGGTGCCCCACCAAAAACTTGAATTAACATTGAATGTTAATATTGCTCCTCTTCCAGCCACAATGTTAAACATCCAATTGAAATTAGGATAATTCATATGGTGATTCATGCAACACAGCATTAAATGGTTTGACCTGTGGGGTAAAACTGTTAGATTAGAAAGATATTAAACAGTATCAAAACATGTTGCAGTGCCTTCAATTAAAACCTGTTTTCAGACATTTTTTCCAAATATCATCACCACAGTAATTTGATTTTAAATTAAAAATCCTGTAAAGAATCTGACTACCTCAAGATAATATGTGATTATTTAACAACATAATTAAAAATTTTAGCTTTCCTTATGAAAAAAATATTTTTTAACCTTGAAGTAGCAGCATTTCTTAGAAAAACCTGTTACTGTCCATACAAAATGTATGAATTCAACACACACACTCATATAAATATAGTGGACAATTATTTACATTTGAGTGTATAATTAAATATTTTTATAGGAAGTTTTTACATAAAAGCCAAAGTGACCTCTGTTGAAGCAGACTAAGAACATTCGGCCCTGCTGCACTGAGCAAATACAAGATGCATGAACAGCTACATTGCTGTCTAGTAGGAATCTCGGCCACATGGGGCATCAAAGCCTATATCCCTCCAGAGGTAATTGACAGACAAATTGAAACCCAAGACTCAAATCTTTTCACAGTCTGAGACAGTTACATCTTTTTGTGTCAGTTCACCTAAAACACATATTTAAAACATGAAATGTCTTGTATATGAGAAATCCCTGCCTCACTTTTGGGTACTTTTGTGGTCTTGTGGTTGAACAGATTTCAAATGACATGCATGGTGATACAGTGCCATTCATCTGATTAGCTTTGAATAGTTTTTGACTTTGATTCTTTAAGAGGACACTCTGGGAATGCCTCAAATTAAATCTACTGTAAGTATGTTAACACTGTAAAAACACATCTGTAATATAATTTATACAATTTTTCTACATGATTTTTAAATCTGGGGAAATACCAATAAGATTACACAAATAGACCACAAATTTATGTCTACTTTAAAATAACACAAACACCTTGTAACGGCAAACACAAAAAGCCTCAATTTTTAAAAAGAAATATAATTTGAATAAACATAAAAAGACTGCTAATATATTTTCTAATTTTATCATAATTTCACAAAAATGTAAATAAAAAAAAGTGTTAAACAGCCAAAATCAAGTTTAATTCTGTTAAACCTACAGCTAAATGAATTCACACTGTCATTCAGTACACATGTATAGCCTAGTATTTGCATAGATGCTTAAGCCACTGGACTGGCAATTATTGTTTTTTAACATGCTAAAGTTTTTCATTAAACATTAAAAAGCTGAAAAAAGACATCATGTTAAAGTATTTTTACTGTAACATCATGATTACCCTCCCCAATTTATTAACAATATGCTTGTTGTAGCCATAATATGAGTTTTCTTAAGTTTTTACTTTTATTTAATTGCTGCCAGCTATATAGTAAAACAGATGACAACCACACTCCAACTTATGCCTGCGTTTCTCTTCTTGTCCAGGGCAAAGGAGTGGCAGAGGGACATCAATGATTTTGGTGTGAGCACACAGTATGAAGTGGACAAGAAGCAATGCCCCACTGACTTCACTCTTTCATGCCCTTACCTCTCAGGCCACATACATCCCAATGTTGCCAAACCTGCACGGGAAACAAGCCCTGCAGTGAAACTAGTAATTAAACTAAATAATAAGGAGGCAAAAAGAAGGGAAAAGTTGGTGAGAGTAAATCTGATTATATGATAGTTTAATGTAACCAGAAATGACAAGAAATAATCACTTTCATGGTGTTGTCTTTGTTGTGACAGGGGAAAGATACTAAAGATAAAGGGACGGTGATAGAAAGTCCTGTCAAAAAGATGTTGGCAACTCAAACCAGCAGCAGACACGAACAGAGCGCAGAGGACCATGACTCACATCTTCCCTCTAAAGTAACTGACGAAATGGGTAAAAGAGAGGATGAGCCAGATACAAAAAGTGTCTCAGACGGAAACTCTGGTAATAATGATGAATTTGTCAATCTACCTGAGATGCAAACTTTCGCCAATAATAGTGATGGTGTCAGCTTAGTGAGTGACACAAATGAGGAGAGGGGAAATAAAATTCCACACTTGTTTGATGATTCAAGCTCTGACAGGAAGCAGGATTCCCAATCTAGCAAAGAGAAAGACTTTCCTCAAATATCCACCAACAGGGCTGGCAACCTCCTCTGTCCCACAGAGCCTTCAGCTTTGGGGAAAGCACATGGGCAGTGGGAGACTCCCCTTTCGCTCCACCTACATAAAAATCCCACTGCCACTCTGGCAAGTGGCACGAGTGCCCCTGTGCAGGCTCCAGTGCAAAGCAAAGCACTTAAAGCAAACTCCAAAACCGACACATCACCAGTGCAGCAGCAGGCTTATGACCTATTGGCTGACTTCCCGGCTCTCCAGCCCCCAGAGAAGCCTTCAGCACTGGATGCGTTGCGTCACAGGAATCCCAAGACCAAAGCGGCTGAGGTGAAAAGAGGTCTTTCTCACTCAACAAATCATTGCCAAGGCAGTGGGGTTTCCCATGAGAAGAGAGTGGAAAATGTGCCCCGTGAGGTCGCCTCCATCTGTTCAGGAGATCAGGAATCAGTGCTGAACATTCAAAAATTTGGCTTGGTCAGTCAATGCAACTCTCCTACTGTCAGCTGTGAGGAAACGAAGGCCAACGTCCAGCAGCCTCCTCGAGGTAATAAATCTGCCATGTGTCTGTTTCTAGTCGTGCTGCTTAAAGCATATATCTACCAACAGTACGTGCATTCACACATTCTTGTATTCAAGAATTACTTTTCATGGCATCATCACACTTTGCTGATTAAAGAAAGAGGCGGCAGCATCTCTGCAAGATGAAGATGCTGGCTATCTGAATTTAGGTGTTTATTTAATCCAGCCTCTTGGTTTAACTTGAAACCTACTTCTTGATCCTGTGTTGTGTAGGTAAAAAAAAAAAGATAGACATAGCAAAAAGTGCTTTCCAATCAACTGGCAATACATTGTGGCACTTGTAATCCCTCACAGGTTCCAACAAACAACCACATGCACAAACACACATGTGCAAGAATACTGCATCTCTCTTGTGTAGGTGTTAACACACTGACTGCATCCCTGTTGCAGAGAAGTACTTCCTGAGTTGGATGACTCAGTAGGCAAGAAGTTTTCATAATGAGGGGATTATCGTGCAGTGGCAAAGTGAATTACATAGTGACATTTCCACACTAACTGCTGGTGCAGAACAGAATAGTGGACATAGATGATAAAAAGTCAACGTCAACTCAAGAGCCCCAGGGATAATTTTAGCGAAGAGTATGCCTTGTACAGTGCTTCCAGTCTCCCCTACACACTTTACACTGAAGTCCTACAGTCATTCATGTTTTATTTATCAATATATATTCTGTGAGATTAGTGAAATTATACGGCTCAGTTATATTTGGCTCTATTTGATTTCCCTTCTGCTTCTTAACAGGTGCACCACTGTAGCTGAAGGCAGTTCTGCTCTGCCCAATAAATGAGCATGTGATATATACTGCTAGCATTCCTCCAGCAGTTTACAGTCGGTGCTGATATGATAGAATTTACTCCCTGATAGCACAGCCCTGTTGATTCAATAGCATTTTGTTGAACCCCTGAGGGGAGACTGCTGAAAATTCCTTGGCAGCCAAAGAGAACACAGATCCTTTAAGCTTACCCTCTGTATCACACTTAACATGATAGAGGCCAGACTAAACAATGTTCATGCAAAATAGCTAGAGTACTAATCCATGCCCCCTTGCTGTGTAAATTACAGTTACAGGTGCAGACTGTGGGGGTGTTAATGCCAGGTCCTGGGCTATTGCTGCCAAGGCAGGCAGGAAGCAAGCGGCTGCCGTCCAGGAGAAAGCAAGGCCTTGTATCTTTCAAAGGGTAGCTACCATTACTGGAGCTAAAGGTAAGTTTATATCATGACATCTGTATCCAGTTTCTATGTGTGTGTATGCCTGTGTGTTTGAAGTTTCATGAGCAGGGGGCTGGATATTATGTTTCACAGTGGAACACATGAAGAATTAATCATGATCATCATTGGTTGAATGCGTTTGCTTTGCAATGCTAACGAATCCTGAGGCTACAGAATGACATCTTGCACTTTTATGTGCAGTACATCTACCATCGTGACTTTCATACATCAGTAATACATACTGTAGCACTAAAATGACTGTAGTTCAAATGCAAAAAGGAATTAGTACATGGTTAAATCAATAAGATAAACAGCTAATCAACAGCATGGACCTTTCATGAAATTAGCCATTTTCTTAACCAAATTATGCACTTTGGAAAGAGCTACCCGAAGACTTGTCCAGCTTTGTTGATGTCAGATGTTTTTGTCGTTGAAGTGCCAGGTATCTTAAGATACTTAACAAGTTAATTAAGGAATTAATATCTTGATAAAAGTTATGTGACAGCTCAACTTTTGGGGATAATCCAATTTGTTGCATGCAAATTTAATGCAAACAGTGAAGATACTGGGATGGGTAGTGCATAATTTCACAGACACATTCAGATCAGACAAAATGATCTAGTCATTTGTCAAAGTTGACATGGAATTATATCTAATAATAATTAGACAATATAATATAATAATAATTATATCTACATACTGTTCCATTATCACATATTTTCCAATAAACTATTTTCTGTTTCAAATAAGTACCTACAATTCAAATATTACTTAACTGTGTACACTATATTGAAATTCTTTAAACCCTTCTTCATGTGCTTGCTAACTTTTATCTGAATCTCACTGGTGCTTCTGGGAATCAGCAAAGATTCCCAGTACCTGTCTGAATATGTACAAAGAAAGCATGTCTCAGAAAAATTCTCCCAGAATTCTTTCTCATACTCTTTTGTCATATTCATCTCATAATATTTTACTTTTTTTTTCTCTTGTCAAAGCACCACATTCTGCTGATCAAAAGTCTGCCAACAAAGTGAAAGCTTCCCATTATGGAACCAGGCTAAAGGAGGCAGCTATGTGTCAAGACCCCAAATCCTGCATCCTCAGTTGCTCTGCTAAACCTGATGACCCTGAACATCAGGTAAATTATGTTAAAGCTAATTAACTAAATATTTCCACAATGCTACACAGTGGGCAGAGGTTGTAAATAGGTTGTAAAACAGGTTGTTCCTTTCCACCTTTTACAGTATATTATATTATAAAAAGATTCAGAGAATGTGGAGGAATCTCTGTGTGCATGGGACAAGGCTGCGAAGGTCAAAAATAGATGCTTGTTATCTTTAGGCTCCCAAGGTGGCAGAGCTTGAAAAACAATCATGACTCTACTGGAAATTACTGCATGGGCTCAGGAACACTGCCATAAATCACTGTCTGCAAACAATGTTTGCTGTGCAATCCACAAATACAAGTTAAAGCTATATCATGCAAAGAAGTAACCATAAGTAAACACAATCCAGAGAAGCTGCTGTGTTCTCTGGGACAAAGCTCATTTAAAATGGTCTGACGTAACATGGAAAACTGTTCTATAGTCAGATGAATCAAAATTTTGAAATTCTCTTTGGAAATCATGGACATCATGTCCTGTGGATGAAAGAGGACAAAGACCATCCAGCTAGTTATCAAATATAATACAGTAGCTAGAAGTTGGCATGAAACTGTTCCGTTTATTTAATGGAAACTAATTCATTTGAAATACACACATCTGATAAAAAAAAAAAGAAAAAAAAGATTGATATAATTTTTTGCAATGAAGCTGCTGGTTTCCCAGGCTGTGAAGTAAAGACTATGAAGTGTATTCTGTTCTAAATCAAAGATATACTGACATTAGGGTGCAGTCTGAACTTGAGTTGTATTTCCTCGCCCATGTGATTGTCTGCTCTGCCCTTAATTGTTGCCACCTGTGTCTTATCAGTTCTTATGTGCACGTGTACTTAGTGCTGCTTTTTTTCTCTTCCCTTCATCAATCCATCTGTTTTCCCTTCAAGTTTTCCCACCCTGTTTACCTGTTTGTTTCCTACTGATTTAGGATATGTGCTTTGTTTTTGTTTACCTGTCTTTTTCACATAATGCATGTTGTTGCCTTCAGCTAAATTGGCATTAGCATCGTCTCCTCTGACTCTTGTAATAACCGCATTTTGGTGGGTTTTTTTAAACCGTGAACAAAATTGTATTTTTCCCAGGAAAACATTTAAAATTCATAGAATCCAATTTCTCACTTAATATTCCAGCAGCCAATCATAACCATGTAATTAAAAGATAGACAGCAAGATTATCTACACTGATTAAGCACACCTAAGTAGTATAAGCAATGCAAATTTGTGATAACATAATGCCACTACAATAAAGGTTTAGCTGTTGCATAACAGTAGGCAAGTCAAACAGAAAATAACTCTATGCAGCCTTTTTCAGCAGGATATAAATTGGGCATGTTTAGCATTGAAATGAGTCCATCTAAAGCCAGTTATAACACTGTGAAGCTGCAGGACAGCTGCTGATCCTGTTGGCATTTTTACTCTAGATTTAGAAATTGTTGTATTTGCATCACAGTAAAACTACATGTTTGAGACCATGCAGCTCTCAATTATCTCAATATAAAATCAGCACATTAAAATGTCATTCATTAGAGATAAGCTACATTTACATGGTGAGAAATACTTAGGGAATATATATATATATATATATATATATATATATATATATATACCAGAGTCCATGTATAGTTTGACTGAGGAATTTGATATGAAACTTTTCTTAACCTAACCTAAAGTAGTTTTAGTGCTGATTTTGCTCTGAGAAGCAAACATTTCTGTGGCTGGGGTGTCAGTTAAAGCACTTACAGTATGCCAAAGGATAAGCTGCAAATGAAAATAATATGTGTCTGGCTTTGACAACATCATAGCATGATGTGGTAATGAGAAACAGGTAGAGCAAATGCAAAGTGATCTTGAGAGCCACAAATTTAAATATAAAGCATTTATTTCAACCTTTTTAGCAAGATTAGCGCATTACTTTTGTTCATATCACAAATATGCAAAAAGGCATAACTCCATACAATGATTTGGGGATTTCACAAGACTTGATCTCACTGAAAACTTGTTCCTAGGTCTCTAAATTTAATTAACTTGTACATCTATTGTTAATTTACATTTAAAGTATATTAACCTTCTAGGAGAATCATCCTTGGGAGTGACAGCTCATTGTCCTTTTGTGCAACAACTACAATTTAATTAGGACCTGCAGAGAAGTCATTATAAGGAGATCTTCTGACACTACCGCAAAATGTTGCTCCAGAACTTTGAGGTAGTGTCAGAAGACACTATTTAAAAGGTTAAATAATAAAAAAATAATAAAAAAAATAATAAGTCAGTAAATCTTACAGTGTAGCTGCTTTAAGGTACATTTGGTGAAATAAAAGGCCAAAAATGAAGGACAGATATTAAAGTGTTGCCAGCTTTGATTGCTAAAGTTTTTTTTTTTGCTAAATCATTGTTTTGCCTTTTGGAATCAGATACTTTCAACTTGGTTATGGGCTGCTGTAACAGAAAACTGTGGACCAGAGGTGCCCAAATCTTTGCATACAGTGCACTGTATATTTTGACAGAGCTTGGCAGGTTTCTTTCCTCTATTCCCCACTGTTGTACAACACTAGACAACTGCTAGGTCTCTACATTAATGCTGAGCAAACAGAAAAAGTTTGAGGCAGCTCCAAATTTAAAAACTTTGTTCAACACTACTCTCCTCCTCCAGTTTGCCAGTATTACATGTGGACGCACATCAAATATGTACTGGGCTAAGAAACTTCTGGAATTAAAGACTGAAAAATTTGTTTCTTTAAATGATTTTAACTATGTGACAAATGAAATATCTAAATAAATTCGAATTTCTATAAACTTTCCTGCTTTATTTAGTATGAGATTAGTGGTTTTCTGTAAGCAGACCTTTTCCTCTCCATGTAAAAGCAGACTGCCTAATTTAACATTTCCATCTTTCTTGACTTTTCCTCACTTTGCCCTTTCTGTCTCTAACCTATTTAAATTTTGGGTTGCACTTTGTTTCACTGTGTGCGATAGTGACAGTGACATTGAGGCTTACTGTACTCTGGGGTTCACCCCTTTGGCCTCTGTACTTCCAATTTAGCCGGATAATTACTGAGGCCTCAACGCACCTTACCTCTGGATGGAAGTGGTAATATGAAGATTCTTGGTGTCAGCTGACAAATGAGATGCAAAGAGGCAAGTCTGAGTAAGAGAGGGAAAATAAGGAGACAAAGATAGTAAAATCTGAGCTGGTGATGGAGAGAGACATTATAAAAGTTTTATTTTTGGCAGCAAAACCGCTGATGCCAAGGTGGAAGTAAATGTTTATAGGCAGTGTGAAAAAGTTATGGTAATGACATACTTGAAATCTTTTGCTGTCTTTGTTTCTCTTTATCCTGCTTTGCATCAGCTCACACTGGGTCTAGCTTAAACACCAGTTCTCCTGGTCGACTGTTGCCTCAATAGTGTCTAAATATTCTGCTGTCAAGGTTTTGCAGGAAACTGACAAAGGCTAGAGTATGTAGCAAATATGATAAGGAGAAGCTAAACGGATTTCTTTTTTTATTTTTTCATTCGGTGTAGGTGTATGGATGAAAATTTGCTAGGGATCAATGGTAAAAAAAAGCACTCAAGTTTCTCTGACAACGTCAAGGCTACTCATGTAGATCCAAGGTTCATAGAGTATGTGCCTACAGTCTGTGAATGAGCTTTATTCCCACATCATTTCAAAAGGCTTCTCTAACCACAGCTTTGCATTGATTTAAACACTTATGCCTCCATAATCAAATCAGTGATATGAAATACTACCTTTAAGAGAAGGTAATCAAATCAAGCTTTTCTTTTTTTGTGCCAAGGAACTGGCATATCTGGGCTTGCATTTAGGTGCCACAGCATCCAAGCTAAACTACAGAGTGAAAAACAAACAATTAAAAATGTTTCTTGGCAGAACGAGAAAACGAAAGGAGTTGCCAAATCCTTTGGTCGATGGGCTGTTGAAAGTGTTGGATTATGGGAAAAATGGGACATTTGGAGGGATGTGAGGACGAAGAGGTTTGGCAAGGATGAAGCTTTGTGTGAGTTCATGTGGCCTTCAGCTTGTGTGTGAGTGGCAGAGACGTAGGCCAAAGTTTTCCCTGTTGCGCTCTTCTTTCTTCTCCTGGCTAATAAGCCTGTCTCCGAGCTGTTGCTAGGCTACACTAGTCTGTTGTTACTATTGGCAGGTGGACTTTTTCCTCTACAAATTTGCACTTTTTGTGCATGGATGAATTTGTGTGACTGAGGAAAGCACAGACAGGTAAACTGAAAAAGAGAGGTAATTTTTTAGTCTGGAGATTACTTCCTGGTGGGAATGCACCATCCATGATCCCATGATCCCACGAATGTACTGCTTCCTTATAATAGAGCCCTCTTTTTCTCTGAGTATCACAACCTTGTCCTGCCATTGTGCACTTGTTGCTGAAGCATAACTGAGCTGTTCATGTAGGAAACATGTCTGCATGACTTGGACCCCATGTTCCTTTAGCAGCACACCCATTTGATCACAGCAGTTTCTACCTCTGTGAACTTGTGTAAGTTTTTTAAAGTAAGGAGGCTGAAAACTGCTGTAACTAGGCAACAAAATAAATGTCTGTGCTTCGTGACTTGTGCTTTAAAAGAAAATATATCAAAGCCCCTAAAGAATGTGGGACAGTTGTCCCTCCTGTGCTTGCTTTCATGGGGGTGGAGATCCAGCTGGTACAGAGGAGGCCTAATAGTCTGAAAAAGAACCCTATTTAGATTGGATTAAAACCATGACAGACACAAACGATGTTATAAGTCAAATCAGTCTGTTCATAATCAAGAAACATGCTATCTAGCCTGTAAAAATATTCAAGAGGAAATAAAAATTATATAAATAATAATAAAATATATATATATATATATATATATATATATATATATATATATATATGCAACAGAATATACTAGAAATGATTAATATTAATGTAATAAGAACGATTTTCATTGCATGAGGGCAGAAAATAACCATGTAGTTGTCAAGAATGACTCAACACTAAGGTTTTTGGCTTTGGAGCTTCTGGACCAGCAGAACCCTCCCCTTCCACCCACATTCTGGCATTTTTAAATGCTGAAAGATAGAGGATGGTGCAGTGAGTGAGTGCCTGGCATGCCGAGATGTTTTATTCTTCAGCCAAAATGCAAATGACAAAGCAGCCTTATTATGATTATCATTGCTGCACTGCTTTACTTCATGATAAATTGCCTCTTGACAGCAATTGTCAACTGGATCTCTGGTCTAATTAGCTAATTTGCCCATCTCTATGGCAGAAAAGTGAATTAAAGATTAATTTGATTTAGACCTCAGCAAAAATATAATAAATGTTGAATAATAACTGTAATTAGCGAACAAGGATGACTGAACTTTGCACTTTTCTTGTTACATTGGTGTATTAATTCAGGCCTGTAGAAGCTGTGGTCATACTTATTTGCTGAAAGTTTAGAAAAATGTAATAATAATGCAAAATATAAGAATAGTTAGTAGTGTGAAATTAGTTTGTAGGCTGTTTATTAATATTTTTTTTCAATGTGGGGTTGTACAAAGTACTTATGAGTAGTCAGTCTAACATGCAGTAAGACTTTTATACTGAGACGCTTCTAAATCAGAGACTCTGCACTCTCTTGAATACTAAATGCCGGTAACAACACTTTCTGTAATGCTTTAAAAAAAATTTCATGAGGAATGGAGCGTGATGCATGGAACCAGTCCATGTAACTGTCTGAAGCAGAAGTGGTCAGCTGATTGCTCAAAAATAATGAAATGTGTGGGCTCTGATCTCAGTTTCACATGTGTTCAGGAGGGAGAGGTGGCCTTTTTCAGCTAAATTCTGTAGTCCAGAAATTTAAGTGACACTGAGCGAGACGAAAGTCCTCATCGTACATTGTTTGCTCCACATTCGCAATTCTTTTGAGTTACTGTAATTCATTATTGGCCCTGCTCCATATGAAAACTGTTTTCCTTTTAATCCTGTTTCACGTTTACTTTAGTTGCATGTTTATTTAAAATGCACAGTTCACTAAACTTCTCTTTTATTCAGTTGGTTTGGTTTCTTTTACTGTTCAGGTTTGCTCTTTTTCCCTCTTCCTCAAAAGGCCTTGTCTTTTGCCTGGCCCTAGTTGTAATATGAATTTGTTCTTAAGCTGTCTTGCCTGATTAAAATAAATAAATAAATAAGTAAATAATAGGAAAAAAAAATTGCTGTGTATAACAGTGCTCCCAAACTCAAATCCACAGAGAGCACAGAGAGTTGGCAAGACTTCGACTGTTCAAAGCCTGTGTGATTGTTAAAATTAAAGCCCAGTCCCCACAGAGATTTGCTTAAGTTTTTTTTTATATATTTATATATATATAGCTTGAGTGTTTCATTCATGTGTGAAACCAGGTTCCACAATAAATAGGGATCTTCAAATTTGGCTATAAAATATATTTTATAACACATACTTAGTCAAGAGTAAAGTTACTCAGTAGGCCAGTCCTTGTGCATCCAATCAATTTTCATTCATAATCTTTAGGGAGGTCAGTGAGCTGAGGTCATGTCTGTCCTGGCAACCTTGACTTTTCTTATATTATTTCATTAATGAAACATGTCTGAAAAATTCCACAGTGCAGATATGTAAGCCTATATGTTGATAGTTAGCTTAAAAGGAAGGGGACAGAATGTGTTATTTGTGGTGAGAAGCCAGCTAATGAAAACATCAAGCCAAGCAGGGTTTCAGCACGGAGTGGGGTCATGGCTTTTTACTTGTTGCATTGGGGGGGGGGGTCTTAAAGAAAAACAATCTGGGAACCACATTTCACCTGGCCATCTATTTTACATCCTCATCATTCATCTGTTTTTTTTTCCTTTGGTTTCTCAATTCAACTTCTCTGCTTTGTTTGAGCCTTTTTAAAAAATAATATTTTAATTAGTTGCTTTTTCTTTAGGATTTTGGAGCCAGCTCCTCAAAGAGTTCGATAACCCCATCTTTGCTTCAAACAAACAAGGCTGCTAACAGTTCCATTTTCAACCCTCTCTAAAGTTTGGAGGAACCTCTGCTATGCATCTAAATTTGCGTCTGACTTTAATTTGCGTGGGAGTTTCGGCACCCATGCTGCAGCTGCGACTCGGCTCTCTTTCCATCCTCATTCTTATGTTTCATGAAACTGTTACACAGCTACACATTACATCGCTACCACTGTGCAACTCCTATTATTCAGCAGAGATTAACCAACCATGGGCGAGAATGATGCAAAAATGTAAGTCACATTTTATTGTGATTCAGTGCATGTATATGAACCGCTGTGTTTTTGTTTTGTTTTTTCCTTTTGCCTGTATAGATTGATGTGTGCTTGTGTGCAGAATTGTGTGTAAAACTTGCCAAATACCATATAATTGAATATGGGGGGAAAAAGGGTTTTTATTTGTCCGGGTGTCACTGTTGATGGATGCCCCTCATAAGACAAGCACAATAAGGGATCATTCCTCATTTATCCTCCCACTCCTTAGCCTTCCTTGCCATCATATTTTATTCTCTAAGCTAAACTCTAACTCCTCTCCCTTCCCTTTTCTCTTTGTTGGCACTAGTAGATAGTGGTGTCACAGTGGATTTCACACTGCCACATGTTGTGTCTGTTCTGTCCTAATTGAGAAGGAGCCATGCTGTCTTTAGCAATAAGTCCGATGACCATCGGAGAGGATAAAAAATGGCAGAGATGTAAGGGAAAATGCTGTTTGCCTTGGTCCCTTATTTATACCTAATCACCTACTTTTAAAATGCCAAAATCTGAGCAGAAGACTTTGTGAAGAGCTCATTTGAGGATGCATCAATATTTTTAACCATTTCTATAAGGTTTTCTTTGCACGTTACCTTGACATATTCAGTCTTAAGCTTTGGATGTCAAATAGATTTAATGGGCTACCATGAACTTTGGGAATCATATGTCTCAGAGTTTGCTATTGAGAGGTAATTTAGCTTTGGCCTTTTCAACATTAACCCTCACTAAAGTGACTTACGATCAGCTCATAGACTGAAGGTAAGCTCTGCAAAACTGCATACATAGGTTCTACAAAGATTTTCTTCAGAATTTATACAAAAATAGAGAACTAAAAGGGGTTGATATTGACACAACCAATTTCAAAGTCTATGTGTTACTGCATGTGGAACAAGCTGATCAACTGGAACATTCAGAAAGGAGACATAAAAAAGCCTCTTTTACTGCTCGTTATCTGCCGATTGGCCCACGTGTCAGGAAAAATGTAATAGTCTCAAGAAACCAGGCACAAATTATAGAATTACTACACTTGATGGAACTTTATTCAGCTTTTTCACTGTGGAAAAAAAGATAAATGCAAAAACATAAAGAAAACATATGATTTTGGCTTTCTAAGACATTTTCATAAAAACAAGTGTTAAAATTTTGGTTTAATTTATACATTCTTGGAAAATCTAGGAAACCATGTATAGCATATGTGTTGTGTTGTAATAATAGGACTAAAAATATGGATGGTAAATGTAGGTCCAACGTGTTTGGCCACTAATCCAGTTCTTATTATCTTAGCTGTTTTCCAAAATATATTAATTTAACAGTTATATTTTTAAATTGGTTGACTCTTAACATTGTAAGAACATTTACATACAAGTAAAAAAAAAAAAAAATCAGCTAAGGAATTAAAGAAATAGATCAAATCTGAGAAAAAAGAATTGTAAAATTAAAAAGGAACTTTCAATGAAAAACAACTAATCCAATGAAAATAACGCAGGAACATTAGCAGCAATCAAGCTGACAGTTTGGTACATTCAGTTTGGCACACAGTCAGCTCCACAACATGGAATCTACTTCGCCACTCCAGGAGGTTCGCATACCATTACCAAGTCTTCCATGAAGACCGCAGGAGAGAAAATACAGACGTTCTCTACAAGTGGAAAAGTGTGCATCAGCCTCAAGAGAAGGAAGGACGTATTCAACTTATGGAAAATTCTGAGAATTACAACACATCTTTTAGTTTGCACTGACTTGAGAAGATAAACTTCTCTCTTGGCTGGAAAATATTTGCCTTTTGTCCAACTGCTTTGCAAGCATGAGACCCCTGCTTCTTAAACATGCTTTATTTATCCTGATATTAGTTATGTGTTAGAAGCAGCTTCTTGTAGACGAAACACTAAAGATGACATAAGAAAAAATGTATATATATATATATATATATATATATATATATATATATATATACAGTGTTGGGGGTAACGCGTTACAAAGGTAACTCGTTACTCTAATATACTACGTTTGGCAGTAACGAAGTAATACAACGAGTTACTAACTATATTTTGGTAATATTATTACAGTAAATGAGTCCGGTAATGCGTTACAATCCCAACTGTCAGTATAAACATCAGACAAATAAATAATAAAACAACCATCGCGCAACAGCCGAAAATAAATATGAAGTAGAAGAAGAAGAAGAAGAGGAAGAAGAAGAAGACGAGGGCGGCGGCTTTAAATTAACAGAAGAAGAAGAAGAAAAGGACGAGGAATGATGGCAACCCACTCGACATTTTCTAAGTGGGTTTACTCTCACTATTTTGAATACATCAGAGAAATCGAAAAGAACAATGAGGTGTAGAACAAGAGTTTGTATCACATCATGTCGTTTAATTCTTCCATATCATTACATTATTGTAATTCAGCAGTTCATATTAACAACTACTTTCTGATGCAACCTCATTAGACTTTGTTGCCACACACATACTATAATAATGAGGAACTACATTTAAATGAGAACTATTCACCATGACAAAATATTGCGCACCTTCATTGCGTAATGCCTTGTCCTAAATGCTTATTTTGGTGAAAAGTAACTGAAAAGTAATATGTTACTTATTACTTTATACAGAGAGTAATATTGTAAAGAAATGTATTACTTAAAATTGAAAGTAACTGGTAATGTGAAATATATTACACTTGGGAAGTAACTTTCCCAACACTGTATATATATACATATATATATATATATATATATATATATATATATATATATATACACTACCGTTCAAAAGTTTGGGGTCACTTCCCTATTGAATCCCATGGCAAAGTGACCCCAAACTTTTGAACGGTAGTGTATATATATATATATATATATATATATATATATGTATGTATATATAGTTTTTCCATGAGACACTGAGAGCAACAGATATGACAATAAACAAACTGTAAAACTGTACATTGTGACCATATGTAGAATAGAATATTGTTATGTACACTGACCTCTAAAGAATCCAGGGTCTTTAGCTGATGTACCACATGGAGAAATCAGCTCTTTTAATGTACTCTAAATGAGGAACATCAATTTTTAATTGAAGACTCATAGGTCCCTTAATGTGATGAATTAAATACTCAAATTTTAAAAACATAGTTCATTTATCTGTCTTTGATCTGGTTCATATTCATACATTTGTTCTCAGTTTCTTTTCAAATGTAACGGTCAAACATTTTCTCTGTCTATGTAACATTTACTTTTTCTATGCCTTAAACAAGAATGTGTAATAGCTGAAAAGTGTTGCAGTTTAACAGTTACGGCTTTAAAATTTTTTAAATGAATACACTTTCTGGGTTACATAAATGTTGCCCTCCTTCCCTGCGTATTATGAATGAGTTTTCTCCAGGAGCTCTTGTTTCCTCCCATCATCCAAAAACATGCATCTTGGTGATCCTTAGGAGTAAGTGGGAATGAATATGGATGCTTGTCTTTTATATCCCTGTGCTGATCCTGCGATGGACTGACAACCTGTCCAGACTACAACCCCACCTCTCACCTGACAGCAGCAGCGATAAACTACCAAAACCTGGTGCAGCAGAGCATCAGTCCAATATGATGTTGAAGTCAGGCACATATGGTGGTTTCCAGTTACCAACACTCTTCCTTTTGGAAACCAATTAGAATCAACGTGAGACAGAAGGTGAAAACAGTGGAACAGGTTGATGTTACGATATTTTAATCAGTCCAAAGCTCTCATATCAATCCAGATTGTCCTGTGGACATTTGGATTACTATTTGACCTATACTGACACGATTTCCTTCCTCCTTTTGTAGATTCATATGAGTACCAAAAATCAAATGCAGTTTGTTGCCCATTTATAAAACTCATTTGTGACCATTTTAAAAACCTATTTTCTCTCCATACTGTAGTGCTGACATGCTGGCTCTGTGGTGCATAAAAAGTAACTTTTTTTTGTCCAGAATCCACATCCTTTCACACAATCAGTAAAGTAACAGAGGCAATTCGAAAGAATTAAATGTAAAATGTGCTTCAGGTTTCAATTAAGCAAGTAAATTTGGAAGTGCAAGCTATTATGTGGCAGGTGTAAACTGCGTTACATATTAAAATGTTTTCCATCAGACACGCTTGAGAGAACTGACTGAAAAACACAAAATATTGTGGACAGCTTGCTAAAGAAACAGCCACAGGAAGCTCTCCAAACAGAACATTTGCTTACATGCAGAATAAGTGTGCTATGGCAAAACTTAATGACACAAGTGCCAAGATGTACAAAGTTACTATGCTATAAATTGGACGAGACAGTGTCTAAATATCAGTAAATCTGATCGTTTAAAGCTTTGAATGAAGTTAACAGAGGGGGTTGTTTGAAGAGCCTTTTTAGAAAAGTAAAGTTTCTCTCTTGTGGTATTTAGCCAAGCACATAGGCTCTGCTTCTTTCCTTTTTTTAAAAAGGTTTCTATTGCAGTGAATGTCATTTTAATTATGATGCTTACCAAGACCTAATTGGAATAGTGTAGGTTCACAGAAAACTGTTTATTGCAAGGCTCAAAGTAATATAACGCTTGTTTTTAGGAAAACTTGCAGCAATGAAATGCCAAAAAAGTAACTGACATTCTTGCAATTACCTTCACTGTGCAGTGGTTAAAGCATTAATGGATTTTAACAACAAATAAATAAACAAAAACCTCCCGAATGGCCAAATACAAGTAAACGCAAGTAGGAAAAGGTTAATAAATAAAGAAATAATTAAATAAATTCTGGCAGTTACCATACAGCATGAGAGAGATAAAAAACAAACAAACAAAAACACTAAACTAATAGGAAACACATGGTACATATTGGTGGATGATTTCCCAAAAGCATCATCGAGGCCAAAGCAATGAAAGTAAGTGGCTGTGATCACAGATAGCAGCGCTTATCGCTCATCTATAACATGTTATATCTGTAGAAACCTCTCAACCTCTCGCTCTCTTGCTGACAGTGAAGGAAGAGGTGAAAATGTGTGATCACAGCTATCACTGACTTTTTCTAGTCCTGTGAAATTGCCAGCTTACAAGCCAACAGCAGGACAAAAATTACACAAATTCTTCTGGCTTTATTATGTCTGGCTTAATTTAAAATAAAGCCATTTATTCACAGCAGTAAAAAGCCATGCTGTTTTTATTGACATGAATATGTACAATTACTGAGATCGTATTTCTAATTCTGCCATGTGTTTCCTGCCAAGCGCAGCATGTCTGTGAGCGTAATACCATGTAGCATCCACCTTCAGACCTCTGCTTGGTGACAAAAAAGGTGCTCTAGCTGTTATTCATAATTACTAATTACTATAGAAAAGGAAATGATGCAATGCCCTTTTACACACAGCAATATCTTTGTGTGCAGCTGTATCTGAAATTGTCTGTTTTTGATGCACTTTTGATGAGTGTGATAAGTTAGGAAGCACTCTAAAGGCTGGTCTTATTCACTTGTGATGAAGAACTTTCAGACATGCATTTTATTTGGGGAAATAATCTCATGTTTATTAAAGGGCAGCAATATGACTTGGTCCTTGGTGCAGGAGGACTGAAGATTTAAGTTCCTAATATCCTGTTTTCAATATTTAACAGAATTCTTAAGATAGAGGAACAACATAGAAGTAAATGTGATGGAAAAAAAATCAGCCTTTACCTTACAAGGCTGAAAATAAATAGAATGCATCTAGACTCAAGCTTAAACTCTCATCTTTGAGTATGGATGTACTTGTAATTTGTTTTCCAGAAAAAGCCCAGTTTAAGCAAGTGAAACAACCTGTTTAAGATCCAATGCTCATTTTGTGTTATCAGGCAGTCACAGGGAAGGACAGTTTTTCATTCATGTATGACTAAATAAGCACCCTGTGGTGCATAGAGATCCAAGAAGAATAGCAACTATTCTAGCTCAGAGTAATATTGGACACCTCCACCTGCCTCTTCAAAGAAGCAACAGAGAGGAGGACATTAAGGTTAAAAAAGGTGACGAGTTGAGAAAAGAAAACAGTAATGTAGGAGAAAGGGAAGAGAATAGATTACTCAGAAGCAGTCTTTGACGCTCTGATGTGGTTTGTCTTAGGAAGATGGTCATCACAGTTTGAATGTCAAAAACCTGGGTTAGATTGTGTTATCAGTGTTTAAATTTAATGGTTTCCTTGTGTTATCGCTCTCTCCATGAAGGACTGTAACCATTATGGTTACAACTGGGTACACTACCGTTCAAAAGTTTGGGGTCACTTTGCCATGGGATTCAATAGGGAAGTGACCCCAAACTTTTGAACGGTAGTGTATATCTTCCCTATCACTATCTAGTAAACTGGGAACTGCTGCATAGTACCAGTGTTACTTTATTCGTCCTTTTGCAGAAAGGAAAGCATTGCTTAATGGTGCAAAAAGAGGGCTCTGACATGACTCTGCAACATATCAATGTTTCAGCTTGAAATGCCTGATTGTGTTGCAGCTTTTGTGAAAAGTTGTAACAGAAGCTGTTGTAAAGTGATTTAAATGTACCAGAAATAAATAATTTTAATTATATATATATATATATATATATATATATATATATATATTGTATATATATGTATGGCAGGATAATACCATACACACAAACCCACCAAGGCTGGAAACTGAAAAATACTGGAAAAACATATGGGGGACGGAAGCAATTTTAATATATTATGGGTCACAATTCTGCAGTCACAGAATTTGAAGGACCCTCCGAATCCACTCTTCAGATCCGCACTTCGTTTGGCCTCAAAGGAAGGCTGCTAGTGATGCATCCTTCGCGGCCTCTTTTCTCCCAGAATTCATTGCGCAAAAGACGGTGGTGAATCAGCAACCGAGCTCAGAAGTGTAGGTTTCAGTCTTGTTAAAAAAAAAGAATGTTTTTTTTTTTTTTTTTTTTAACTTGTCCTGTCCAGCATCATAGCAAGCAAAATGATAATCTGGTTGCTGTATCGTGCTGAACAAATTTGCTCTGCCAAGGGGAGGCCTATGGGTAAGGCTCCTCTTGATAATCTGATTCATTTATTTATTTATTTACTTTGAATCACGGAATCTATGTAATCTTGCTGGACCTGACCGGAGGGGACAGAAAAAGATGGAAAATAGCAAAAAGAGCAAAAGGGAAAGAAGAAAGGAGACAAAAAGATCACAGACAGAAGGAAACGACCCTTCAATCCACACCATCACCAGACAACAAAAGAATGTTTTTTTTTTTAAACTACACCTTAGCTCTGGGAAATTCTTGTTGACTAGGTAGGCTGTCCCATTTCACAAATGTTAAGCAGACTTCGAAGTGTGTAGACTACAGAGGACACTGTAGCCTACGTAGGCTGCACAGTCTGAAGTGGGCGGACACTGAATTGGGACACACCTTTAGCCGAGCTCAGGTGTGTGCGTCGCTTTAATCTGTGTACCGGAAATGGTAAACAGACAAATGTTCCGTGTTTTTTGGAATTCAAACTGGGTACTCTGGTTTTCTACTACCATCCAAAGACATGCATATTAGGTTTATTGGTCACTCTAAATCCTCCCTAGGAGTGAGTGTGGGCGTGAGGTGCAGGTTGTTTGTCTCTATGTTGGCCCTACGATGGACCGACAACCTTTCGCCTGTTAATTGCTGGGATAGGCTGCAGCTTCCTGACGACCGTTTTTGGACAAAGCGGTACAGAAAATATTATATAAATGAATGTATATATATATATATATATATATATATACCCGATTTAGGCATATCTGGAACTTACAAACTCATCTTTCTAATTTTCTTAATATGTTCTTGTACTTCACATATTCATCTGTGAGGGTTTGCAGTAGAAAAATGTAAACTGCAATTTGGTAAGTATTGCTTGTGTTCTACTACAGACTGCTCTCGAAGCTGCAACTTACTGTTCACACAACAAGCCAAAACATAACAAAACAAAATTCTGATTCTTTCAGCATTTGCAGCAGATCTGGGCATTATAAACCACATCAAGGTGATTTACTTCAGTAGAAAAATGTTTGCAAATTGACAGGCTTTGTTTGACCTTCACCAAAATGTTGCACATGGTACAAAACAACTTACTTTCACTTTCCAGCAGAACACTGGGAAGGTGTCATGAACGGGCCTTGGTAATGATTTTACATGACAGATGCTTTACTTTTTTTTCTTCCTCTCTGGGTTGAGCAGGCTAGATGTGTCTGGTATATTGCTGCCAGCCACAGTTCAATAAATAAAATCAAGCACACATAAACATACATCATCAACTTTCCTTATCGGGTAACATGGAGAAGTGCTGTTATTTTTGACAGTTACAATAAAATGATAGTGATTAAACAAAATTGGAAGGACATGTAATATTAATGAGGAGTGGATGAATTTGCGTTAATAGTTGCGATTCCTGAATGGACCGATTCCCTGGTCTGATCAGGTAAAATGCAACACAACAGCTATAGTTAAAATCCAGCGTAAAACTGTATCTGATTTACAATAAAGACCTACAGCTCCACTTTCAAATGCAAGGTTTGTTGTAAATCATATTCAATGCAGTGGACTGAAACTGAACATAAAATGTAAGCATAAGGGAAATGAGGACAAAAAAAAAAAACAAAAACAAACAAACAAACAAAAAAAAAACAAGGAGTAAAAAATATACGTCCAACTGCTTTTCAACCTCTTCCTGCAGCTTCTTAATGAAACTGCCATTAGTTCATAGCTAAAAAAAATCTGATGTTTAATGACAAGATGTTAAATCTCTTATGTTCTTGTGGTAGGTGCATCGACACAACTTATGCATCGAAAGATGCCCCAGACTTTGCCAGAACACTGGCATTTACAGCTTGCAATGAAAATGAGTTTACAGTGCAGCAGAGTGCAGACAGTATCTTGTAAGATTTAAGTGCCGATAAGACACATGCCTCCAATCATTAGCTACGTTGCTTTTAAACATTAAACTGAATGCATACTTTGTTGCTTGTTATTGACAAATTTTACTGTCTCTATTATCACAGGACTGGAAAAAGACCTTATTTGATTTCAGCTCATAAATGCTGTAGATGTGATCTGTAATTTTACACTGCAAACTAACAAAGACTAGGTGTCTTTGTAGTTCTGTTGCACTCCATCTGACCATGTGAGTGGAGCATATATAATTACTGTGGAAACACTTTGATTCCCTTTTCAATACTATGGAATCAGACTGGCAATTTCAGATTTGTACAGATGAATTTTTGAGTGAAACTATTTCAGCCAGGATAGAAAACCAACAAGAGGATGCGCTATAATTTAAGTCATTTATGTTCTTGTACAA
Organism: Melanotaenia boesemani; assembly: GCF_017639745.1. Taxonomy (NCBI): domain Eukaryota; kingdom Metazoa; phylum Chordata; class Actinopteri; order Atheriniformes; family Melanotaeniidae; genus Melanotaenia; species Melanotaenia boesemani. The sequence goes on along the minus strand of NC_055698.1, from coordinate 10,637,212 downwards.
CAGATTTTGTATTCTTATTGCATATTTTCTATGTATGAGGATTATTCTTTACAACACTGAATCATTCAGTATGCAGGTCAATCAACAAAGAGAGAAAAAACTTTCTTTAAAACACCAAACTGATTCCTACTTAAAGATAAAGTGGAAGGAAATAGGCCAAGTGGCAAATGTCCAACGCACTGTTTTTCTAGAGGGTTAGTTTTGTATCAGTATTATTTGCAGCAGTGGGATTATTCATGAAAAAAGGAACCCCACAAATCGATTCTGTTCTCTATCATCAAGTAAAGCTGTTTTCTTTTGCATCAAAGGCAGGGAACCAAAAATGCCTTTGAAATGAAATAGCACAACCTTTTTCAATCCCCCCTAAATTTTTCTATGCTTTTCATCAACATTCTCTTTGTGCCTCTCAATTTTCTGCAAAATGCCATTTTCTCTTTGTCTCCTTTTGTGTGCTCCCCCCCTCCTCTAACATACTGGATTGAAGCTGATGGCAGCAGGTGTATGTGGAACTCTACAACAAATGGTGAGGGTGAGTATCAGTGTCAAACCCTCACAACCTGATCTGTGTTAGACACAAGGCAGGGTGAGAGGTGGGTGCTGCAGCATTTTAAAGTTCAGCAGCTGCATGTTGGGGACACAAGTGGAAGAAAGACAAGGAGAACCTTTCTTCCATTCATCTTCAAGCTCTTCTGCCACCTCTGCTCCCCTTGCTCATATGACCTCCCTTTTCATCTGCTTCACACCTCTCCCACACCTTCTCCTGCTGTCCTTTATCTCCACACTGTGCAAACTTGTGCCTTTGCACCCGCACATTGGGTATATACTCAAGGGAAGGTCAGTTATCTTTAAATATTTGTAAGCAATGGCTCTAACTGTCTACAATACAGTGAAAATGGGCAAATTTCAGGCATTGTTGGAATTGTGATTCATCAATATTAATTTGTAAGTTGCGATTAATCACGATCAGTTTAAAAGTGTTATTAATCATAATTAAATAATTTGAAAGCTGTGAATAATCTGATTAAAAAGTGGTTTGTTTCCACCCCATTACATTTGTACATTCATCACAAAACAAGTTACTGAGCAGCATTTTTGTAACCTGACATTGCAACAAGTCTGTGAAGCCCAGAACATACTGTACAATGTACCGTTTTTTTTTAGCTTGATCATCCTGCAGTTTAACATATTTTTTACCTCCAACTACTAACCAACTAATAAGACTGTAGTATGGAAAGAAGTGTTAATAAATATGACAATGGAAACATTGTGTAATAAACAAACCACAACAGTTCAGATAAGCCATGTAAATTGTGGAGTTTGAGTAAAAAAAAAAAAAAAAAAATGTGAATCTGGATGAGTTGTGGTAGGAGGCATGTTTTTATGATGTACTCCAGCTTAAACCATAACAACTCTACACTGTAACAAATTGCTGTAAAAATACTGGATATTTTTAACAGTAGTATACTGTTCTCCATTAATACAGTTGAATACTGTAATTTCTGACGTCTTTAAGAGAGAAAATATTAATGGCAAGCTTCTGGAAACTATTACAGTACAGAGCAGTATTTTTTTTTTTTTTTTTACAGCAAGCCACCATAATCCTACAGTATAATATAGTATTTCTTTTCTTTTTCGGTTGAGACATGTTCTTTGGTCCGTTCAGTTAGACATCTGAACAAAATTAGAAAATTAAGTGAATTTAAAATAGGTCTACACATCAGTGTGTTTATTCAAGATTGAGGAAACACTAACAAGAAGAGAGGAATTACGTTTCATCCGGATTGTTAAACTGAGAGCACCAAGCTGGACGGAACACTTCAAGTGACACGCTTTCCCTCTTCTCATCAAGTGAGCAGCGTTCCGTCATCAACCCTCCTCCCAAGGCTTTGTTAAAAAGGTAAATATCATCTTGCTAAAGTGAGAATACGATATTATGTGATTTTTTTGTTGGATTAGCATTTACCTGTTGTAAGCTAGCATGCTATTCACTCTTTTAGCAACTGCGGATAAAAGTTAAACTTTCTGTTGAAGCACGTTGCTAGCTTGAGCTGGTCGGTCATTCTTTGTGATTGCTACAAGGTTCAATTTTACAATTTGTTGCGGTATTCTACATGTAAAACGATTTAAAGGAGTTTATAGGGAGACACCGTTATAAAGGTTGATGCAAAAAGCTTAAGGCAGCTTCAAAGTGGACTTAGTGTAATATAGCTAACGGTTAACAAGTTGTTGGGGAATGACTTTTTTCTTGAAAGAGCATTTTAAATATTAAGTGTAAGTGAAATAATTTTTTTGTGAAGGTCTGTAGGGTAAACGATAACATGATAACTTGTAATATATGTGGTAAGGCCTGCAGGAACACATTTGCTCATGTCAGGCACATGCGGACTCATAGTTGTCTACCATGACTGTACATGGAATTCCATTCTTAATTTGAATACTGTTCATGTTTTACAGATGTCTGCCACTGCAGCTGATGTAGAGTGAACCCTGACCCTCCCAACCACTCCACGACTGATTCTACTGGGTAAGTATCATAACAGCATTACATGGAATATAGAACAAATTGAGTCTGAGTGTAACGGTGTAACTTTTTATGTTCTGTCTTTAATGTGTTATCCTGCAAAATACACAGACATTGCAATGAATATACTGAACACATTTATGTCCTAATTTCCTCTTAGCACCACAGTTCAATCGCGTTGCTGGGATTATTGACCTAAAACACTAGTGAAACAACAAAAAAGAACTCCAAGTTGGACAAAATAGACAAAATAGTAATGGCAAAAGTAAAAAACTATATATATTATGTTACTTTTTCTTTAAACTTCTTGTCCAGGGCTCTTACACCCATATTTCTTTTCCATGATTGTTGTCTGCATCAGTTGCTGGTGATGGAGTCACATTGGGCCACTGGATGATCAGCATTGAAAGCCAGGTCATCTGTGAAGGCACCCAAAAAACCTTCATCTCAGGGCTTGCTGCAGTTTTCGCAACATTCTACGTGTTCAACCTGGAATACCAAGAAGAAGCTGCAAGGACCCTGGAGTTTGTGCAAAGGTAAATTTTGTGTCAGAAATATTGTTTGAATGTGTTACCCCTCTTCCCAGCTCTTGTTTAGGAATATTGAATTGTTATTTAATATAAGCCATGCTTATATATTCATTTTACAATTACAACATTTCTAAAGAAATTTTGAATGCTGCTAATGCAGCCACCCACGCCCGAGAGCGGCAGCCATGTTGGAGCACCTACATTAATGAGTGTGAGGGAAGGGCAGCTGAAAAAAACATTTACTTGTAAAAGACACCTGCAATAAGACTGCTGGAGCGTGTGTATGTCAGAGAGGGATCATAAGAGAGACACACTGAGTCAGACAGAGAGACACACACAGAGTTAGACAGAAACATGCACACTGAGTCAGACAGACACACACCGAGTTAGACAGAAACACACTGAGTCAGACAGACACACACCGAGTTAGACAGAAACACACTGAGTTAGACAGAAACACACCGAGTTAGACAGAAACACACTGAATTAGACAGAAACACACTGAGTCAGACAGACACACACCGAGTTAGACAGAAACACACTGAGTTAGACAGAAACACACTGAGTTAGACAGAAACACACTGAGTTAGACAGAAACACACTGAGTCAGACAGACACACACCGAGTTAGACAGAAACACACTGAGTTAGACAGAAACACACCGAGTTAGACAGAAACACACTGAATTAGACAGAAACACACTGAGTCAGACAGACACACACCGAGTTAGACAGAAACACACTGAGTCAGACAGACACACACCGAGTTAGACAGAAACACACCGAGTTAGACAGACACACACTGAGTTAGACAGAAACACACTGAGTTAGACAGAAACACACTGAGTCAGACAGACACACACTGTGTCAGACAGAAACACACTGAGTTAGACAGAAACACACTGAGTTAGACAGA